>NW_026291487.1:0-300000 GCF_023091745.1 Budorcas taxicolor
CCTCTCAACAGGAACGGCGAGAGCAACTCCAGGGTCGTGTCACCATTCCAAGAGTCCCCCAGATGTCTCAGTCCATTCCAGAGGAACCTCTTTTCCCTTCACCGGCTCGTCTTTCACGCCGAGGATCGACTCACACCAAGGTGGCACGTGGCACAGCCCTGTGGGAAAGCCTCGTGGGAAAGCCTCGAGGGACAGCCTCGAGGGAAAGCCACAGATCCCTTGATCCACGTGACAGGAAGCGTGACACTACTGCTGCAGCTCGGGAGGAAAGCGCACGTGCATGCCCCCACTCGAGACGAGGCCTGACTCCCCTGGGGAGACTCAGAAGCACCCCAAGATCCATGGCAACACTGGAGAGGAATCCTCAGGTTCCGGCCCCGACTCCACACAAGGACTGACGCCCCGGCATGGACGGGAGAGGAATCCCGAGAGGTCCCCTAGCAACTCGCATGGGGACTGGCCTTTCCTGAGGCCACCAGAGCGGGTCCCTGAGGTCCCCGTCGTAACTCGAGAAGACCTGCCGCAACTCGAGAAAATCCAGGAGGTTCTCCCCTCCAGGCGAGAGGAGGCCCATTTCCGCTGAGGCGTCTCGAGGCTGATCACACCTCACCTCTGGAACTTCGAAAGGGTCCTTCACACCCTTGGTGCAAATCAAGAAGTTCCCCGACCTAGCCGTCTCCACTCGAGAGGAATCACGAGGGTCCCGCCCACATCCAGAGGAGCCCCGTTTCCTCCTCGTAGCTCGAGATGAGGGATCCTTTCCCTGCTTCCCGTCGCTAATCAAGAGGAGGCCCTCTCAACAGGAACGGCGAGAGGAACTCCAGGGTCGTGCCACCATTCCAAGAGTCCCCCAGATGTCTCAGTCCATTCCAGAGGAACCTCTTTTCCCTTCACCGGCTCGTCTTTCACGCCGAGGATCGACTCACACCAAGGTGGCACGTGGCACAGCCCTGTGGGAAAGCCTCGTGGGAAAGCCTCGAGGGACAGCCTCGAGGGAAAGCCACAGATCCCTTGATCCACGTGACAGGAAGCGTGACACTACTGCTGCAGCTCGGGAGGAAAGCGCACGTGCATGTCCCCACTCGAGACGAGGCCTGACTCCCCTGGGGAGACTCAGAAGCACCCCAAGATCCATGGCAACACTGGAGAGGAATCCTCAGGTTCCGGCCCCGACTCCACACAAGGACTGAGGCCCCGGCATGGAAGGGAGAGGAATCCCGAGAGGTCCCCTAGCAACTCGCATGGGGACTGGCCTTTCCTGAGGCCACCAGAGCGGGTCCCTGAGGTCCCCGTCGTAACTCGAGAAGACCTGCCGCAACTCGAGAAAATCCAGGAGGTTCTCCCCTCCAGGCGAGATGAGGCCCATTTCCGCTGAGGCGTCTCGAGGCTGATCACACCTCCCCTCTGGAACTTCGAAAGGGTCCTTCACACCCTTGGTGCAAATCAAGAAGTTCCCCGACATACCCGTCTCCACTCGAGAGGAATCACGAGGGTCCAGCCCACATCCAGAGGAGCCCCGTTTCCGCCTCGTAGCTCGAGATGAGGGATCCTTTCCCTGCTTCGTCGGGAAAGAGTTCCCGGCGTTCCCGTCGCATCTCAAGAGGAGGCCCTCTCAACAGGAACGGCGAGAGCAACTCCAGGGTCGTGTCACCATTCCAAGAGTCCCCCAGATGTCTCAGTCCATTCCAGAGGAACCTCTTTTCCCTTCACCGGCTCGTCTTTCACGCCGAGGATCGACTCACACCAAGGTGGCACGTGGCACAGCCCTGTGGGAAAGCCTCGTGGGAAAGCCTCGAGGGACAGCCTCGAGGGAAAGCCACAGATCCCTTGATCCACGTGACAGGAAGCGTGACACTACTGCTGCAGCTCGGGAGGAAAGCGCACGTGCATGCCCCCACTCGAGACGAGGCCTGACTCCCCTGGGGAGACTCAGAAGCACCCCAATATCCATGGCAACACTGGAGAGGAATCCTCAAGTTCCGGCCCCGACTCCACACAAGGACTGAGGCCCCGGCCTGGACGGGAGAGGAATCCCGAGAGGTCCCCTAGCAACTCGCATGGGGACTGGCCTTTCCTGAGGCCACCAGAGCGGGTCCCTGAGGTCCCCGTCGTAACTCGAGAAGACCTGCCGCAACTCGAGAAAATCCAGGAGGTTCTCCCCTCCAGGCGAGATGAGGCCCATTTCCGCTGAGGCGTCTCGAGGCTGAAAACACCTCACCTCTGGAACTTCGAAAGGGTCCTTCACAACCTTGGTGCAAATCAAGAAGTTCCCCGACATACCCGTCTCCACTCGAGAGGAATCACGAGGGTCCCGCCCACATCCAGAGGAGCCCCGTTTCCGCCTCGTAGCTCGAGATGAGGCATCCTTTCCCTGCTTCGTCGGGAAAGAGTTCACGGCGTTCCCGTCGCATCTCAAGAGGAGGCCCTCTCAACAGGAACGGCGGGAGGAACCCCAGGGTCGTGCCACCATTCCAAGAGTCCCCCAGATGTCTCAGTCCATTCCAGAGGAACCTCTTTTCCCTTCACCGGCTCGTCTTTCACGCCGAGGATCGACTCACACCAAGGTGGCACGTGGCACAGCCCTGTGGGAAAGCCTCGTGGGAAAGCCTCGAGGGACAGCCTCGAGGGAAAGCCACAGATCCCTTGATCCACGTGACAGGAAGCGTGACACTACTGCTGCAGCTCGGGAGGAAAGCGCACGTGCATGCCCCCACTCGAGACGAGGCCTGACTCCCCTGGGGAGACTCAGAAGCACCCCAAGATCCATGGCAACACTGGAGAGGAATCCTCAGGTTCCGGCCCCGACTCCACACAAGGACTGAGGCCCCGGCATGGACGGGAGAGGAATCCCGAGAGGTCCCCTAGCAACTCGCATGGGGACTGGCCTTTCCTGAGGACACCAGAGCGGGTCCCTGAGGTCCCCGTCGTACCTCGAGAAGACCTGCCGCAACTCGAGAAAATCCAGGAGGTTCTCCCCTCCAGGCGAGATGAGGCCCATTTCCGCTGAGGCGTCTCGAGGCTGATCACACCTCCCCTCTGGAACTTCGAAAGGGTCCTTCACAACCTTGGTGCAAATCAAGAAGTTCCCCGACATACCCGTCTCCACTCGAGAGGAATCACGAGGGTCCCGCCCACATCCAGAGGAGCCCCGTTTCCGCCTCGTAGCTCGAGATGAGGGATCCTTTCCCTGCTTCGTCGGGAAAGAGTTCCCGGCGTTCCCGTCGCATCTCAAGAGGAGGCCCTCTCAACAGGAACGGCGGGAGGAACTCCAGGGTCGTGCCACCATTCCAAGAGTCCCCCAGATGTCTCAGTCCATTCCAGAGGAACCTCTTTTCCCTTCACCGGCTCGTCTTTCACGCCGAGGATCGACTCACACCAAGGTGGCACGTGGCACAGCCCTGTGGGAAAGCCTCGTGGGAAAGCCTCGAGGGACAGCCTCGAGGGAAAGCCACAGATCCCTTGATCCACGTGACAGGAAGCGTGACACTACTGCTGCAGCTCGGGAGGAAAGCGCACGTGCATGTCCCCACTCGAGACGAGGCCTGACTCCCCTGGGGAGACTCAGAAGCACCCCAAGATCCATGGCAACACTGGAGAGGAATCCTCAGGTTCCGGCCCCGACTCCACACAAGGACTGAGGCCCCGGCATGGACGGGAGAGGAATCCCGAGAGGTCCCCTAGCAACTCGCATGGGGACTGGCCTTTCCTGAGGCCACCAGAGCGTGTCCCTGAGGTCCCCGTCGTAACTCGAGAAGACCTGCCGCAACTCGAGAAAATCCAGGAGGTTCTCCCCTCCAGGCGAGATGAGGCCCATTTCCGCTGAGGCGTCTCGAGGCTGATCACACCTCCCCTCTGGAACTTCGAAAGGGTCCTTCACACCCTTGGTGCAAATCAAGAAGTTCCCCGACATACCCGTCTCCACTCGAGAGGAATCACGAGGGTCCCGCCCACATCCAGAGGAGCCCCGTTTCCGCCTCGTAGCTCGAGATGAGGGATCCTTTCCCTGCTTCGTCGGGAAAGAGTTCCCGGCGTTCCCGTCGCATCTCAAGAGGAGGCCCTCTCAACAGGAACGGCGGGAGGAACTCCAGGGTCGTGCCACCATTCCAAGAGTCCCCCAGATGTCTCAGTCCATTCCAGAGGAACCTCTTTTCCCTTCACCGGCTCGTCTTTCACGCCGAGGATCGACTCACACCAAGGTGGCACGTGGCACAGCCCTGTGGGAAAGCCTCGTGGGAAAGCCTCGAGGGACAGCCTCGAGGGAAAGCCACAGATCCCTTGATCCACGTGACAGGAAGCGTGACACTACTGCTGCAGCTCGGGAGGAAAGCGCACGTGCATGCCCCCACTCGAGACGAGGCCTGACTCCCCTGGGGAGACTCAGAAGCACCCCAATATCCATGGCAACACTGGAGAGGAATCCTCAAGTTCCGGCCCCGACTCCACACAAGGACTGAGGCCCCGGCCTGGACGGGAGAGGAATCCCGAGAGGTCCCCTAGCAACTCGCATGGGGACTGGCCTTTCCTGAGGCCACCAGAGCGGGTCCCTGAGGTCCCCGTCGTAACTCGAGAAGACCTGCCGCAACTCGAGAAAATCCAGGAGGTTCTCCCCTCCAGGCGAGATGAGGCCCATTTCCGCTGAGGCGTCTCGAGGCTGAAAACACCTCACCTCTGGAACTTCGAAAGGGTCCTTCACAACCTTGGTGCAAATCAAGAAGTTCCCCGACATACCCGTCTCCACTCGAGAGGAATCACGAGGGTCCCGCCCACATCCAGAGGAGCCCCGTTTCCGCCTCGTAGCTCGAGATGAGGCATCCTTTCCCTGCTTCGTCGGGAAAGAGTTCACGGCGTTCCCGTCGCATCTCAAGAGGAGGCCCTCTCAACAGGAACGGCGGGAGGAACCCCAGGGTCGTGCCACCATTCCAAGAGTCCCCCAGATGTCTCAGTCCATTCCAGAGGAACCTCTTTTCCCTTCACCGGCTCGTCTTTCACGCCGAGGATCGACTCACACCAAGGTGGCACGTGGCACAGCCCTGTGGGAAAGCCTCGTGGGAAAGCCTCGAGGGACAGCCTCGAGGGAAAGCCACAGATCCCTTGATCCACGTGACAGGAAGCGTGACACTACTGCTGCAGCTCGGGAGGAAAGCGCACGTGCATGCCCCCACTCGAGACGAGGCCTGACTCCCCTGGGGAGACTCAGAAGCACCCCAAGATCCATGGCAACACTGGAGAGGAATCCTCAGGTTCCGGCCCCGACTCCACACAAGGACTGAGGCCCCGGCATGGACGGGAGAGGAATCCCGAGAGGTCCCCTAGCAACTCGCATGGGGACTGGCCTTTCCTGAGGACACCAGAGCGGGTCCCTGAGGTCCCCGTCGTACCTCGAGAAGACCTGCCGCAACTCGAGAAAATCCAGGAGGTTCTCCCCTCCAGGCGAGATGAGGCCCATTTCCGCTGAGGCGTCTCGAGGCTGATCACACCTCCCCTCTGGAACTTCGAAAGGGTCCTTCACAACCTTGGTGCAAATCAAGAAGTTCCCCGACATACCCGTCTCCACTCGAGAGGAATCACGAGGGTCCCGCCCACATCCAGAGGAGCCCCGTTTCCGCCTCGTAGCTCGAGATGAGGGATCCTTTCCCTGCTTCGTCGGGAAAGAGTTCCCGGCGTTCCCGTCGCATCTCAAGAGGAGGCCCTCTCAACAGGAACGGCGGGAGGAACTCCAGGGTCGTGCCACCATTCCAAGAGTCCCCCAGATGTCTCAGTCCATTCCAGAGGAACCTCTTTTCCCTTCACCGGCTCGTCTTTCACGCCGAGGATCGACTCACACCAAGGTGGCACGTGGCACAGCCCTGTGGGAAAGCCTCGTGGGAAAGCCTCGAGGGACAGCCTCGAGGGAAAGCCACAGATCCCTTGATCCACGTGACAGGAAGCGTGACACTACTGCTGCAGCTCGGGAGGAAAGCGCACGTGCATGTCCCCACTCGAGACGAGGCCTGACTCCCCTGGGGAGACTCAGAAGCACCCCAAGATCCATGGCAACACTGGAGAGGAATCCTCAGGTTCCGGCCCCGACTCCACACAAGGACTGAGGCCCCGGCATGGACGGGAGAGGAATCCCGAGAGGTCCCCTAGCAACTCGCATGGGGACTGGCCTTTCCTGAGGCCACCAGAGCGTGTCCCTGAGGTCCCCGTCGTAACTCGAGAAGACCTGCCGCAACTCGAGAAAATCCAGGAGGTTCTCCCCTCCAGGCGAGATGAGGCCCATTTCCGCTGAGGCGTCTCGAGGCTGATCACACCTCCCCTCTGGAACTTCGAAAGGGTCCTTCACACCCTTGGTGCAAATCAAGAAGTTCCCCGACATACCCGTCTCCACTCGAGAGGAATCACGAGGGTCCCGCCCACATCCAGAGGAGCCCCGTTTCCGCCTCGTAGCTCGAGATGAGGGATCCTTTCCCTGCTTCGTCGGGAAAGAGTTCCCGGCGTTCCCGTCGCATCTCAAGAGGAGGCCCTCTCAACAGGAACGGCGGGAGGAACTCCAGGGTCGTGCCACCATTCCAAGAGTCCCCCAGATGTCTCAGTCCATTCCAGAGGAACCTCTTTTCCCTTCACCGGCTCGTCTTTCACGCCGAGGATCGACTCACACCAAGGTGGCACGTGGCACAGCCCTGTGGGAAAGCCTCGTGGGAAAGCCTCGAGGGACAGCCTCGAGGGAAAGCCACAGATCCCTTGATCCACGTGACAGGAAGCGTGACACTACTGCTGCAGCTCGGGAGGAAAGCGCACGTGCATGTCCCCACTCGAGACGAGGCCTGACTCCCCTGGGGAGACTCAGAAGCACCCCAAGATCCATGGCAACACTGGAGAGGAATCCTCAGGTTCCGGCCCCGACTCCACACAAGGACTGAGGCCCCGGCATGGACGGGAGAGGAATCCCGAGAGGTCCCCTAGCAACTCGCATGGGGACTGGCCTTTCCTGAGGACACCAGAGCGGGTCCCTGAGGTCCCCGTCGTACCTCGAGAAGACCTGCCGCAACTCGAGAAAATCCAGGAGGTTCTCCCCTCCAGGCGAGATGAGGCCCATTTCCGCTGAGGCGTCTCGAGGCTGATCACACCTCCCCTCTGGAACTTCGAAAGTGTCCTTCACAACCTTGGTGCAAATCAAGAAGTTCCCCGACATACCCGTCTCCACTCGAGAGGAATCACGAGGGTCCCGCCCACATCCAGAGGAGCCCCGTTTCCGCCTCGTAGCTCGAGATGAGGGATCCTTTCCCTGCTTCGTCGGGAAAGAGTTCCCGGCGTTCCCGTCGCATCTCAAGAGGAGGCCCTCTCAACAGGAACGGCGGGAGGAACTCCAGGGTCGTGCCACCATTCCAAGACTCCCCCAGATGTCTCAGTCCATTCCAGAGGAACCTCTTTTCCCTTCACCGGCTCGTCTTTCACGCCGAGGATCGACTCACACCAAGGTGGCACGTGGCACAGCCCTGTGGGAAAGCCTCGTGGGAAAGCCTCGAGGGACAGCCTCGAGGGAAAGCCACAGATCCCTTGATCCACGTGACAGGAAGCGTGACACTACTGCTGCAGCTCGGGAGGAAAGCGCACGTGCATGTCCCCACTCGAGACGAGGCCTGACTCCCCTGGGGAGACTCAGAAGCACCCCAAGATCCATGGCAACACTGGAGAGGAATCCTCAGGTTCCGGCCCCGACTCCACACAAGGACTGAGGCCCCGGCATGGACGGGAGAGGAATCCCGAGAGGTCCCCTAGCAACTCGCATGGGGACTGGCCTTTCCTGAGGCCACCAGAGCGGGTCCCTGAGGTCCCCGTCGTAACTCGAGAAGACCTGCCGCAACTCGAGAAAATCCAGGAGGTTCTCCCCTCCAGGCGAGATGAGGCCCATTTCCGCTGAGGCGTCTCGAGGCTGATCACACCTCCCCTCTGGAACTTCGAAAGGGTCCTTCACACCCTTGGTGCAAATCAAGAAGTTCCCCGACATACCCGTCTCCACTCGAGAGGAATCACGAGGGTCCAGCCCACATCCAGAGGAGCCCCGTTTCCGCCTCGTAGCTCGAGATGAGGGATCCTTTCCCTGCTTCGTCGGGAAAGAGTTCCCGGCGTTCCCCTCGCATCTCAAGAGGAGGCCCTCTCAACAGGAACGGCGAGAGCAACTCCAGGGTCGTGTCACCATTCCAAGAGTCCCCCAGATGTCTCAGTCCATTCCAGAGGAACCTCTTTTCCCTTCACCGGCTCGTCTTTCACGCCGAGGATCGACTCACACCAAGGTGGCACGTGGCACAGCCCTGTGGGAAAGCCTCGTGGGAAAGCCTCGAGGGACAGCCTCGAGGGAAAGCCACAGATCCCTTGATCCACGTGACAGGAAGCGTGACACTACTGCTGCAGCTCGGGAGGAAAGCGCACGTGCATGCCCCCACTCGAGACGAGGCCTGACTCCCCTGGGGAGACTCAGAAGCACCCCAATATCCATGGCAACACTGGAGAGGAATCCTCAAGTTCCGGCCCCGACTCCACACAAGGACTGAGGCCCCGGCCTGGTCGGGAGAGGAATCCCGAGAGGTCCCCTAGCAACTCGCATGGGGACTGGCCTTTCCTGAGGCCACCAGAGCGGGTCCCTGAGGTCCCCGTCGTAACTCGAGAAGACCTGCCGCAACTCGAGAAAATCCAGGAGGTTCTCCCCTCCAGGCGAGATGAGGCCCATTTCCGCTGAGGCGTCTCGAGGCTGATCACACCTCACCTCTGGAACTTCGAAAGGGTCCTTCACAACCTTGGTGCAAATCAAGAAGTTCCCCGACATACCCGTCTCCACTCGAGAGGAATCACGAGCGTCCCGCCCACATCCAGAGGAGCCCCGTTTCCGCCTCGTAGCTCGAGATGAGGCATCCTTTCCCTGCTTCGTCGGGAAAGAGTTCACGGCGTTCCCGTCGCATCTCAAGAGGAGGCCCTCTCAACAGGAACGGCGGGAGGAACCCCAGGGTCGTGCCACCATTCCAAGAGTCCCCCAGATGTCTCAGTCCATTCCAGAGGAACCTCTTTTCCCTTCACCGGCTCGTCTTTCACGCCGAGGATCGACTCACACCAAGGTGGCACGTGGCACAGCCCTGTGGGAAAGCCTCGTGGGAAAGCCTCGAGGGACAGCCTCGAGGGAAAGCCACAGATCCCTTGATCCACGTGACAGGAAGCGTGACACTACTGCTGCAGCTCGGGAGGAAAGCGCACGTGCATGTCCCCACTCGAGACGAGGCCTGACTCCCCTGGGGAGACTCAGAAGCACCCCAAGATCCATGGCAACACTGGAGAGGAATCCTCAGGTTCCGGCCCCGACTCCACACAAGGACTGAGGCCCCGGCATGGACGGGAGAGGAATCCCGAGAGGTCCCCTAGCAACTCGCATGGGGACTGGCCTTTCCTGAGGACACCAGAGCGGGTCCCTGAGGTCCCCGTCGTACCTCGAGAAGACCTGCCGCAACTCGAGAAAATCCAGGAGGTTCTCCCCTCCAGGCGAGATGAGGCCCATTTCCGCTGAGGCGTCTCGAGGCTGATCACACCTCCCCTCTGGAACTTCGAAAGGGTCCTTCACAACCTTGGTGCAAATCAAGAAGTTCCCCGACATACCCGTCTCCACTCGAGAGGAATCACGAGGGTCCCGCCCACATCCAGAGGAGCCCCGTTTCCGCCTCGTAGCTCGAGATGAGGGATCCTTTCCCTGCTTCGTCGGGAAAGAGTTCCCGGCGTTCCCGTCGCATCTCAAGAGGAGGCCCTCTCAACAGGAACGGCGGGAGGAACTCCAGGGTCGTGCCACCATTCCAAGAGTCCCCCAGATGTCTCAGTCCATTCCAGAGGAACCTCTTTTCCCTTCACCGGCTCGTCTTTCACGCCGAGGATCGACTCACACCAAGGTGGCACGTGGCACAGCCCTGTGGGAAAGCCTCGTGGGAAAGCCTCGAGGGACAGCCTCGAGGGAAAGCCACAGATCCCTTGATCCACGTGACAGGAAGCGTGACACTACTGCTGCAGCTCGGGAGGAAAGCGCACGTGCATGTCCCCACTCGAGACGAGGCCTGACTCCCCTGGGGAGACTCAGAAGCACCCCAAGATCCATGGCAACACTGGAGAGGAATCCTCAGGTTCCGGCCCCGACTCCACACAAGGACTGAGGCCCCGGCATGGACGGGAGAGGAATCCCGAGAGGTCCCCTAGCAACTCGCATGGGGACTGGCCTTTCCTGAGGCCACCAGAGCGGGTCCCTGAGGTCCCCGTCGTAACTCGAGAAGACCTGCCGCAACTCGAGAAAATCCAGGAGGTTCTCCCCTCCAGGCGAGATGAGGCCCATTTCCGCTGAGGCGTCTCGAGGCTGATCACACCTCCCCTCTGGAACTTCGAAAGGGTCCTTCACACCCTTGGTGCAAATCAAGAAGTTCCCCGACATACCCGTCTCCACTCGAGAGGAATCACGAGGGTCCAGCCCACATCCAGAGGAGCCCCGTTTCCGCCTCGTAGCTCGAGATGAGGGATCCTTTCCCTGCTTCGTCGGGAAAGAGTTCCCGGCGTTCCCGTCGCATCTCAAGAGGAGGCCCTCTCAACAGGAACGGCGAGAGCAACTCCAGGGTCGTGTCACCATTCCAAGAGTCCCCCAGATGTCTCAGTCCATTCCAGAGGAACCTCTTTTCCCTTCACCGGCTCGTCTTTCACGCCGAGGATCGACTCACACCAAGGTGGCACGTGGCACAGCCCTGTGGGAAAGCCTCGTGGGAAAGCCTCGAGGGACAGCCTCGAGGGAAAGCCACAGATCCCTTGATCCACGTGACAGGAAGCGTGACACTACTGCTGCAGCTCGGGAGGAAAGCGCACGTGCATGCCCCCACTCGAGACGAGGCCTGACTCCCCTGGGGAGACTCAGAAGCACCCCAATATCCATGGCAACACTGGAGAGGAATCCTCAAGTTCCGGCCCCGACTCCACACAAGGACTGAGGCCCCGGCCTGGTCGGGAGAGGAATCCCGAGAGGTCCCCTAGCAACTCGCATGGGGACTGGCCTTTCCTGAGGCCACCAGAGCGGGTCCCTGAGGTCCCCGTCGTAACTCGAGAAGACCTGCCGCAACTCGAGAAAATCCAGGAGGTTCTCCCCTCCAGGCGAGATGAGGCCCATTTCCGCTGAGGCGTCTCGAGGCTGATCACACCTCACCTCTGGAACTTCGAAAGGGTCCTTCACAACCTTGGTGCAAATCAAGAAGTTCCCCGACATACCCGTCTCCACTCGAGAGGAATCACGAGCGTCCCGCCCACATCCAGAGGAGCCCCGTTTCCGCCTCGTAGCTCGAGATGAGGCATCCTTTCCCTGCTTCGTCGGGAAAGAGTTCACGGCGTTCCCGTCGCATCTCAAGAGGAGGCCCTCTCAACAGGAACGGCGGGAGGAACCCCAGGGTCGTGCCACCATTCCAAGAGTCCCCCAGATGTCTCAGTCCATTCCAGAGGAACCTCTTTTCCCTTCACCGGCTCGTCTTTCACGCCGAGGATCGACTCACACCAAGGTGGCACGTGGCACAGCCCTGTGGGAAAGCCTCGTGGGAAAGCCTCGAGGGACAGCCTCGAGGGAAAGCCACAGATCCCTTGATCCACGTGACAGGAAGCGTGACACTACTGCTGCAGCTCGGGAGGAAAGCGCACGTGCATGCCCCCACTCGAGACGAGGCCTGACTCCCCTGGGGAGACTCACAAGCACCCCAAGATCCATGGCAACACTGGAGAGGAATCCTCAGGTTCCGGCCCCGACTCCACACAAGGACTGACGCCCCGGCATGGACGGGAGAGGAATCCCGAGAGGTCCCCTAGCAACTCGCATGGGGACTGGCCTTTCCTGAGGCCACCAGAGCGGGTCCCTGAGGTCCCCGTCATAACTCGAGAAGACCTGCCGCAACTCGAGAAAATCCAGGAGGTTCTCCCCTCCAGGCGAGAGGAGGCCCATTTCCGCTGAGGCGTCTCGAGGCTGATCACACCTCACCTCTGGAACTTCGAAAGGGTCCTTCACACCCTTGGTGCAAATCAAGAAGTTCCCCGACCTAGCCGTCTCCACTCGAGAGGAATCACGAGGGTCCCGCCCACATCCAGAGGAGCCCCGTTTCCGCCTCGTAGCTCGAGATGAGGGATCCTTTCCCTGCTTCCCGTCGCTAATCAAGAGGAGGCCCTCTCAACAGGAACGGCGAGAGGAACTCCAGGGTCGTGCCACCATTCCAAGAGTCCCCCAGATGTCTCAGTCCATTCCAGAGGAACCTCTTTTCCCTTCACCGGCTCGTCTTTCACGCCGAGGATCGACTCACACCAAGGTGGCACGTGGCACAGCCCTGTGGGAAAGCCTCGTGGGAAAGCCTCGAGGGACAGCCTCGAGGGAAAGCCACAGATCCCTTGATCCACGTGACAGGAAGCGTGACACTACTTCTACAGCTCGGGAGGAAAGCGCACGTGCATGCCCCCACTCGAGACGAGGCCTGACTCCCCTGGGGAGACTCAGAAGCACCCCAAGATCCATGGCAACACTGGAGAGGAATCCTCAGGTTCCGGCCCCGACTCCACACAAGGACTGAGGCCCCGGCATGGACGGGAGAGGAATCCCGAGAGGTCCCCTAGCAACTCGCATGGGGACTGGCCTTTCCTGAGGCCACCAGAGCGGGTCCCTGAGGTCCCCGTCGTAACTCGAGAAGACCTGCCGCAACTCGAGAAAATCCAGGAGGTTCTCCCCTCCAGGCGAGATGAGGCCCATTTCCGCTGAGGCGTCTCGAGGCTGATCACACCTCCCCTCTGGAACTTCGAAAGGGTCCTTCACACCCTTGGTGCAAATCAAGAAGTTCCCCGACATACCCGTCTCCACTCGAGAGGAATCACGAGGGTCCAGCCCACATCCAGAGGAGCCCCGTTTCCGCCTCGTAGCTCGAGATGAGGGATCCTTTCCCTGCTTCGTCGGGAAAGAGTTCCCGGCGTTCCCGTCGCATCTCAAGAGGAGGCCCTCTCAACAGGAACGGCGAGAGCAACTCCAGGGTCGTGTCACCATTCCAAGAGTCCCCCAGATGTCTCAGTCCATTCCAGAGGAACCTCTTTTCCCTTCACCGGCTCGTCTTTCACGCCGAGGATCGACTCACACCAAGGTGGCACGTGGCACAGCCCTGTGGGAAAGCCTCGTGGGAAAGCCTCGAGGGACAGCCTCGAGGGAAAGCCACAGATCCCTTGATCCACGTGACAGGAAGCGTGACACTACTGCTGCAGCTCGGGAGGAAAGCGCACGTGCATGCCCCCAGTCGAGACGAGGCCTGACTCCCCTGGGGAGACTCAGAAGCACCCCAATATCCATGGCAACACTGGAGAGGAATCCTCAAGTTCCGGCCCCGACTCCACACAAGGACTGAGGCCCCGGCATGGACGGGAGAGGAATCCCGAGAGGTCCCCTAGCAACTCGCATGGGGACTGGCCTTTCCTGAGGCGACCAGAGCGGGTCCCTGAGGTCCCCGTCGTAACTCGAGAAGACCTGCCGCAACTCGAGAAAATCCAGGAGGTTCTCCCCTCCAGGCGAGATGAGGCCCATTTCGGCTGAGGCGTCTCGAGGCTGATCACACCTCACCTCTGGAACTTCGAAAGGGTCCTTCACACCCTTGGTGCAAATCAAGAAGTTCCCCGACATACCCGTCTCCACTCGAGAGGAATCACGAGGGTCCCGCCCACATCCAGAGGAGCCCCGTTTCCGCCTCGTAGCTCGAGATGAGGGATCCTTTCCCTGCTTCGTCGGGAAAGAGTTCCCGGCGTTCCCGTCGCATCTCAAGAGGAGGCCCTCTCAACAGGAACGGCGAGAGGAACTCCAGGGTCGTGCCACCATTCCAAGAGTCCCCCAGATGTCTCAGTCCATTCCAGAGGAACCTCTTTTCCCTTCACCGGCTCGTCTTTCACGCCGAGGATCGACTCACACCAAGGTGGCACGTGGCACAGCCCTGTGGGAAAGCCTCGTGGGAAAGCCTCGAGGGACAGCCTCGAGGGAAAGCCACAGATCCCTTGATCCTCGTGACAGGAAGCGTGACACTACTGCTGCAGCTCGGGAGGAAAGCGCACGTGCATGCCCCCACTCGAGACGAGGCCTGACTCCCCTGGGGAGACTCAGAAGCACCCCAAGATCCATGGCAACACTGGAGAGGAATCCTCAGGTTCCGGCCCCGACTCCACACAAGGACTGAGGCCCCGGCATGGACGGGAGAGGAATCCCGAGAGGTCCCCTAGCAACTCGCATGGGGACTGGCCTTTCCTGAGGCCACCAGAGCGGGTCCCTGAGGTCCCCGTTGTAACTCGAGAAGACCTGCCACAACTCGAGAAAATCCAGGAGGTTCTCCCCTCCAGGCGAGATGAGGCCCATTTCCGCTGAGGCGTCTCGAGGCTGATCACACCTCCTCTCTGGAACTTCGAAAGGGTCCTTCACACCCTTGCTGCAAATCAAGTAGTTCCCCGACATACCCGTCTCCACTCGAGAGGAATCACGAGGGTCCCGCCCACATCCAGAGGAGCCCCGTTTCCGCCTCGTAGCTCGAGATGAGGGATCCTTTCCCTGCTTCGTGAGGAAAGAGTCCCCGGCGTTCCCGTCGCATCTCAAGAGGAGGCCCTCTCAACAGGAACGGCGAGAGGAACTCCAGGGTCGTGCCACCATTCCAAGAGTCCCCCAGATGTCTCAGTCCATTCCAGAGGAACCTCTTTTCCCTTCACCGGCTCGTCTTTCACGCCAAGGATCGACTCCCACCAAGGTGGCACGTGGCACAGCCCTGTGGGAAAGCCTCGTGGGAAAGCCTCGAGGGACAGCCTCGAGGGAAAGCCACAGATCCCTTGATCCACGTGACAGGAAGCGTGACACTACTGCTGCAGCTCGGGAGGAAAGCGCACGTGCATGCCCCCACTCGAGACGAGGCCTGACTCCCCTGGGGAGACTCAGAAGCACCCCAAGATCCATGGCAACACTGGAGAGGAATCCTCAGGTTCCGGCCCCGACTCCACACAAGGACTGAGGCCCCGGCATGGACGGGAGAGGAATCCCGAGAGGTCCCCAAGCAACTCGCATGGGGACTGGCCTTTCCTGAGGCCACCAGAGCGGGTCCCTGAGGTCCCCGTCGTAACTCGAGAAGACCTGCCGCAACTCGAGAAAATCCAGGAGGTTCTCCCCTCCAGGCGAGATGAGGCCCATTTCGGCTGAGGCGTCTCGAGGCTGATCACACCTCACCTCTGGAACTTCGAAAGGGTCCTTCACACCCTTGGTGCAAATCAAGAAGTTCCCCGACATACCCGTCTCCACTCGAGAGGAATCACGAGGGTCCCGCCCACATCCAGCGGAGCCCCGTTTCCGCCTCGTAGCTCGAGATGAGGGATCCTTTCACTGCTTCGTCGGGAAAGAGTTCCCGGCATTCCCGTCGCATCTCAAGAGGAGGCCCTCTCAACAGGAACGGCGAGAGGAACTCCAGGGTCGTGCCACCATTCCAAGAGTCCCCCAGATGTCTCAGTCCATTCCAGAGGAGCCTCTTTTTCTTTCACTGGCTCGTCTTTCACGCCGAGGATCGACTCACACCAAGGTGGCACGTGGCACAGCCCTGTGGGAAAGCCTCATGGGAAAGCCTCGAGGGACAGCCTCGAGGGAAAGCCACAGATCCCTTGATCCACGTGACAGGAAGCGTGACACTACTGCTGCAGCTCGGGAGGAAAGCGCACGTGCATGCCCCCACTCGAGACGAGGCCTGACTCCCCTGGGGAGACTCAGAAGCACCCCAAGATCCATGGCAACACTGGAGAGGAATCCTCAGGTTCCGGCCCCGACTCCACACAAGGACTGAGGCCCCGGCATGGACGGGAGAGGAATCCCGAGTGGTCCCCAAGCAACTCGCATGGGGACTGGCCTTTCCTGAGGCCACCAGAGCGGGTCCCTGAGGTCCCCGTCGTGACTCGAGAAGACCTGCCGCAACTCGAGAAAATCCAGGAGGTTCTCCCCTCCAGGCGAGATGAGGCCCATTTCCGCTGAGGCGTCTCGAGGCTGATCACACCTCACCTCTGGAACTTCGAAAGGGTCCTTCACACCCTTGGTGCAAATCAAGAAGTTCCCCGACATACCCGTTTCCACTCGAGAGGAATCACGAGGGTCCCGCCCACATCCAGAGGAGCCCCGTTTCAGCCTCGTAGCTCGAGATGAGGGATCCTTTCCCTGCTTCGTCGGGAAAGAGTTCCCGGCGTTCCCGTCGCATCTCAAGAGGAGGCCCTCTCAACAGGAACGGCGAGAGGAACTCCAGGGTCGTGCCACCATTCCAAGAGTCCCCCAGATGTCTCAGTCCATTCCAGAGGAACCTCTTTTCCCTTCACCGGCTCGTCTTTCACGCTGAGGATCGACTCACACCAAGGTGGCACGTGGCACAGCCCTGTGGGAAAGCCTCGTGGGAAAGCCTCGAGGGACAGCCTCGAGGGAAAGCCACAGATCCCTTGAACCACGTGACAGGAAGGGTGACACTACTGCTGCAGCTCGGGAGGAAAGCGCACGTGCATGCCCCCACTCGAGACGAGGCCTGACTCCCCTGGGGAGACTCAGAAGCACCCCAAGATCCATGGCAACACTGGAGAGGAATCCTCGGGTTCCGGCCCCGACTCCACACAAGGACTGAGGCCCCGGCATGGACGGGAGAGGAATCCCGAGAGGTCCCCTAGCAACTCGCATGGGGACTGGCCTTTCCTGAGGCCACCAGAGCGGGTCCCTGAGGTCCCCGTCGTAACTCGAGAAGACCTGCCGCAACTCGAGAAAATCCAGGAGGTTCTCCCCTCCAGGCGAGATGAGGCCCATTTCGGCTGAGGCGTCTCGAGGCTGATCACACCTCACCTCTGGAACTTCGAAAGGGTCCTTCACACCCTTGCTGCAAATCAAGAAGTTCCCCGACATACCCGTCTCCACTCGAGAGGAATCACGAGGGTCCCGCCCACATCCAGAGGAGCCCCGTTTCCGCCTCGTAGCTCGAGATGAGGCATCCTTTCCCTGCTTCGTCGGGAAAGAGTTCACGGCGTTCCCGTCGCATCTCAAGAGGAGGCCCTCTCAACAGGAACGGCGGGAGGAACCCCAGGGTCGTGCCACCATTCCAAGAGTCCCCCAGATGTCTCAGTCCATTCCAGAGGAACCTCTTTTCCCTTCACCGGCTCGTCTTTCACGCCGAGGATCGACTCACACCAAGGTGGCACGTGGCACAGCCCTGTGGGAAAGCCTCGTGGGAAAGCCTCGAGGGACAGCCTCGAGGGAAAGCCACAGATCCCTTGATCCACGTGACAGGAAGCGTGCCACTACTGCTGCAGCTCGGGAGGAAAGCGCACGTGCATGCCCCCACTCGAGACGAGGCCTGACTCCCCTGGGGAGACTCAGAAGCACCCCAAGATCCATGGCAACACTGGAGAGGAATCCTCAGGTTCCGGCCCCGACTCCACACAAGGACTGAGGCCCCGGCATGGACGGGAGAGGAATCCCGAGAGGTCCCCTAGCAACTCGCATGGGGACTGGCCTTTCCTGAGGCCACCAGAGCGGGTCCCTGAGGTCCCCGTCGTAACTCGAGAAGACCTGCCGCAACTCGAGAAAATCCAGGAGGTTCTCCCCTCCAGGCGAGATGAGGCCCATTTCCGCTGAGGCGTCTCGAGGCTGATCACACCTCACCTCTGGAACTTCGAAAGGGTCCTTCACACCCTTGCTGCAAATCAAGAAGTTCCCCGACATACCCGTCTCCACTCGAGAGGAATCACGAGGGTCCCGCCCACATCCAGAGGAGCCCCGTTTCCGCCTCGTAGCTCGAGATGAGGCATCCTTTCCCTGCTTCGTCGGGAAAGAGTTCACGGCGTTCCCGTCGCATCTCAAGAGGAGGCCCTCTCAACAGGAACGGCGGGAGGAACCCCAGGGTCGTGCCACCATTCCAAGAGTCCCCCAGATGTCTCAGTCCATTCCAGAGGAACCTCTTTTCCCTTCACCGGCTCGTCTTTCACGCCGAGGATCGACTCACACCAAGGTGGCACGTGGCACAGCCCTGTGGGAAAGCCTCGTGGGAAAGCCTCGAGGGACAGCCTCGAGGGAAAGCCACAGATCCCTTGATCCACGTGACAGGAAGCGTGACACTACTGCTGCAGCTCGGGAGGAAAGCGCACGTGCATGCCCCCACTCGAGACGAGGCCTGACTCCCCTGGGGAGACTCAGAAGCACCCCAAGATCCATGGCAACACTGGAGAGGAATCCTCAGGTTCCGGCCCCGACTCCACACAAGGACTGAGGCCCCGGCCTGGACGGGAGAGGAATCCCGAGAGGTCCCCTAGCAACTCGCATGGGGACTGGCCTTTCCTGAGGCCACCAGAGCGGGTCCCTGAGGTCCCCGTCGTAACTCGAGAAGACCTGCCGCAACTCGAGAAAATCCAGGAGGTTCTCCCCTCCAGGCGAGATGAGGCCCATTTCCGCTGAGGCGTCTCGAGGCTGATCACACCTCACCTCTGGAACTTCGAAAGGGTCCTTCACACCCTTGGTGCAAATCAAGAAGTTCCCCGACCTAGCCGTCTCCACTCGAGAGGAATCACGAGGGTCCCGCCCACATCCAGAGGAGCCCCGTTTCCGCCTCGTAGCTCGAGATGAGGGATCCTTTCCCTGCTTCGTCGGGAAAGAGTTCCCGGCGTTCCCGTCGCATCTCAAGAGGAGGCCCTCTCAACAGGAACGGCGAGAGGAACTCCAGGGTCGTGCCACCATTCCAAGAGTCCCCCAGATGTCTCAGTCCATTCCAGAGGAACCTCTTTTCCCTTCACTGGCTCGTCTTTCACGCCGAGGATCGACTCACACCAAGGTGGCACGTCGCACAGCCCTGTGGGAAAGCCTCGTGGGAAAGCCTCGAGGGACAGCCTCGAGGGAAAGCCACAGATCCCTTGATCCACGTGACAGGAAGCGTGACACTACTGCTGCAGCTCGGGAGGAAAGCGCACGTGCATGTCCCCACTCGAGAGGAGGCCTGACTCCCCTGGGGAGACTCAGAAGCACCCCAAGATCCATGGCAACACTGGAGAGGAATCCTCAGGTTCCGGCCCCGACTCCACACAAGGACTGAGGCCCCGGCATGGACGGGAGAGGAATCCCGAGAGGTCCCCTAGCAACTCGCATGGGGACTGGCCTTTCCTGAGGCCACCAGAGCGGGTCCCTGAGGTCCCCGTCGTAACTCGAGAAGACCTGCCGCAACTCGAGAAAATCCAGGAGGTTCTCCCCTCCAGGCGAGATGAGGCCCATTTCCGCTGAGGCGTCTCGAGGCTGATCACACCTCCCCTCTGGAACTTCGAAAGGGTCCTTCACACCCTTGGTGCAAATCAAGAAGTTCCCCGACATACCCGTCTCCACTCGAGAGGAATCACGAGGGTCCAGCCCACATCCAGAGGAGCCCCGTTTCCGCCTCGTAGCTCGAGATGAGGGATCCTTTCCCTGCTTCGTCGGGAAAGAGTTCCCGGCGTTCCCGTCGCATCTCAAGAGGAGGCCCTCTCAACAGGAACGGCGAGAGCAACTCCAGGGTCGTGTCACCATTCCAAGAGTCCCCCAGATGTCTCAGTCCATTCCAGAGGAACCTCTTTTCCCTTCACCGGCTCGTCTTTCACGCCGAGGATCGACTCACACCAAGGTGGCACGTCGCACAGCCCTGTGGGAAAGCCTCGTGGGAAAGCCTCGAGGGACAGCCTCGAGGGAAAGCCACAGATCCCTTGATCCACGTGACAGGAAGCGTGACACTACTGCTGCAGCTCGGGAGGAAAGCGCACGTGCATGCCCCCACTCGAGACGAGGCCTGACTCCCCTGGGGAGACTCAGAAGCACCCCAATATCCATGGCAACACTGGAGAGGAATCCTCAAGTTCCGGCCCCGACTCCACACAAGGACTGAGGCCCCGGCCTGGACGGGAGAGGAATCCCGAGAGGTCCCCTAGCAACTCGCATGGGGACTGGCCTTTCCTGAGGCCACCAGAGCGGGTCCCTGAGGTCCCCGTCGTAACTCGAGAAGACCTGCCGCAACTCGAGAAAATCCAGGAGGTTCTCCCCTCCAGGCGAGATGAGGCCCATTTCCGCTGAGGCGTCTCGAGGCTGATCACACCTCACCTCTGGAACTTCGAAAGGGTCCTTCACAACCTTGGTGCAAATCAAGAAGTTCCACGACCTAGCCGTCTCCACTCGAGAGGAATCACGAGGGTCCCGCCCACATCCAGAGGAGCCCCGTTTCCGCCTCGTAGCTCGAGATGAGGCATCCTTTCCCTGCTTCGTCGGGAAAGAGTTCACGGCGTTCCCGTCGCATCTCAAGAGGAGGCCCTCTCAACAGGAACGGCGGGAGGAACCCCAGGGTCGTGCCACCATTCCAAGAGTCCCCCAGATGTCTCAGTCCATTCCAGAGGAACCTCTTTTCCCTTCACCGGCTCGTCTTTCACGCCGAGGATCGACTCACACCAAGGTGGCACGTGGCACAGCCCTGTGGGAAAGCCTCGTGGGAAAGCCTCGAGGGACAGCCTCGAGGGAAAGCCACAGATCCCTTGATCCACGTGACAGGAAGCGTGACACTACTGCTGCAGCTCGGGAGGAAAGCGCACGTGCATGTCCCCACTCGAGACGAGGCCTGACTCCCCTGGGGAGACTCAGAAGCACCCCAAGATCCATGGCAACACTGGAGAGGAATCCTCAGGTTCCGGCCCCGACTCCACACAAGGACTGAGGCCCCGGCATGGACGGGAGAGGAATCCCGAGAGGTCCCCTAGCAACTCGCATGGGGACTGGCCTTTCCTGAGGCCACCAGAGCGGGTCCCTGAGGTCCCCGTCGTAACTCGAGAAGACCTGCCGCAACTCGAGAAAATCCAGGAGGTTCTCCCCTCCAGGCGAGAGGAGGCCCATTTCCGCTGAGGCGTCTCGAGGCTGATCACACCTCCCCTCTGGAACTTCGAAAGGGTCCTTCACACCCTTGGTGCAAATCAAGAAGTTCCCCGACATACCCGTCTCCACTCGAGAGGAATCACGAGGGTCCAGCCCACATCCAGAGGAGCCCCGTTTCCGCCTCGTAGCTCGAGATGAGGGATCCTTTCCCTGCTTCGTCGGGAAAGAGTTCCCGGCGTTCCCGTCGCATCTCAAGAGGAGGCCCTCTCAACAGGAACGGCGAGAGCAACTCCAGGGTCGTGTCACCATTCCAAGAGTCCCCCAGATGTCTCAGTCCATTCCAGAGGAACCTCTTTTCCCTTCACCGGCTCGTCTTTCACGCCGAGGATCGACTCACACCAAGGTGGCACGTCGCACAGCCCTGTGGGAAAGCCTCGTGGGAAAGCCTCGAGGGACAGCCTCGAGGGAAAGCCACAGATCCCTTGATCCACGTGACAGGAAGCGTGACACTACTGCTGCAGCTCGGGAGGAAAGCGCACGTGCATGCCCCCACTCGAGACGAGGCCTGACTCCCCTGGGGAGACTCAGAAGCACCCCAATATCCATGGCAACACTGGAGAGGAATCCTCAAGTTCCGGCCCCGACTCCACACAAGGACTGAGGCCCCGGCCTGGACGGGAGAGGAATCCCGAGAGGTCCCCTAGCAACTCGCATGGGGACTGGCCTTTCCTGAGGCCACCAGAGCGGGTCCCTGAGGTCCCCGTCGTAACTCGAGAAGACCTGCCGCAACTCGAGAAAATCCAGGAGGTTCTCCCCTCCAGGCGAGATGAGGCCCATTTCCGCTGAGGCGTCTCGAGGCTGATCACACCTCACCTCTGGAACTTCGAAAGGGTCCTTCACAACCTTGGTGCAAATCAAGAAGTTCCCCGACCTAGCCGTCTCCACTCGAGAGGAATCACGAGGGTCCCGCCCACATCCAGAGGAGCCCCGTTTCCGCCTCGTAGCTCGAGATGAGGCATCCTTTCCCTGCTTCGTCGGGAAAGAGTTCACGGCGTTCCCGTCGCATCTCAAGAGGAGGCCCTCTCAACAGGAACGGCGGGAGGAACCCCAGGGTCGTGCCACCATTCCAAGAGTCCCCCAGATGTCTCAGTCCATTCCAGAGGAACCTCTTTTCCCTTCACCGGCTCGTCTTTCACGCCGAGGATCGACTCACACCAAGGTGGCACGTGGCACAGCCCTGTGGGAAAGCCTCGTGGGAAAGCCTCGAAGGACAGCCTCGAGGGAAAGCCACAGATCCCTTGATCCACGTGACAGGAAGCGTGACACTACTGCTGCAGCTCGGGAGGAAAGCGCACGTGCATGCCCCCACTCGAGACGAGGCCTGACTCCCCTGGGGAGACTCAGAAGCACCCCAAGATCCATGGCAACACTGGAGAGGAATCCTCAGGTTCCGGCCCCGACTCCACACAAGGACTGACGCCCCGGCATGGACGGGAGAGGAATCCCGAGAGGTCCCCTAGCAACTCGCATGGGGACTGGCCTTTCCTGAGGCCACCAGAGCGGGTCCCTGAGGTCCCCGTCGTAACTCGAGAAGACCTGCCGCAACTCGAGAAAATCCAGGAGGTTCTCCCCTCCAGGCGAGAGGAGGCCCATTTCCGCTGAGGCGTCTCGAGGCTGATCACACCTCACCTCTGGAACTTCGAAAGGGTCCTTCACACCCTTGGTGCAAATCAAGAAGTTCCCCGACCTAGCCGTCTCCACTCGAGAGGAATCACGAGGGTCCCGCCCACATCCAGAGGAGCCCCGTTTCCGCCTCGTAGCTCGAGATGAGGGATCCTTTCCCTGCTTCCCGTCGCATCTCAAGAGGAGGCCCTCTCAACAGGAACGGCGAGAGGAACTCCAGGGTCGTGCCACCATTCCAAGAGTCCCCCAGATGTCTCAGTCCATTCCAGAGGAACCTCTTTTCCCTTCACCGGCTCGTCTTTCACGCCGAGGATCGACTCACACCAAGGTGGCATGTGGCACAGCCCTGTGGGAAAGCCTCGTGGGAAAGCCTCGAGGGACAGCCTCGAGGGAAAGCCACAGATCCCTTGATCCACGTGACAGGAAGCGTGACACTACTGCTGCAGCTCGGGAGGAAAGCGCACGTGCATGTCCCCACTCGAGACGAGGCCTGACTCCCCTGGGGAGACTCAGAAGCACCCCAAGATCCATGGCAACACTGGAGAGGAATCCTCAGGTTCCGGCCCCGACTCCACACAATGACTGAGGCCCCGGCATGGACGGGAGAGGAATCCCGAGAGGTCCCCTAGCAACTCGCATGGGGACTGGCCTTTCCTGAGGCCACCAGAGCGGGTCCCTGAGGTCCCCGTCGTAACTCGAGAAGACCTGCCGCAACTCGAGAAAATCCAGGAGGTTCTCCCCTCCAGGCGAGATGAGGCCCATTTCCGCTGAGGCGTCTCGAGGCTGATCACACCTCCCCTCTGGAACTTCGAAAGGGTCCTTCACACCCTTGGTGCAAATCAAGAAGTTCCCCGACATACCCGTCTCCACTCGAGAGGAATCACGAGGGTCCAGCCCACATCCAGAGGAGCCCCGTTTCCGCCTCGTAGCTCGAGATGAGGGATCCTTTCCCTGCTTCGTCGGGAAAGAGTTCCCGGCGTTCCCGTCGCATCTCAAGAGGAGGCCCTCTCAACAGGAACGGCGAGAGCAACTCCAGGGTCGTGTCACCATTCCAAGAGTCCCCCAGATGTCTCAGTCCATTCCAGAGGAACCTCTTTTCCCTTCACCGGCTCGTCTTTCACGCCGAGGATCGACTCACACCAAGGTGGCACGTGGCACAGCCCTGTGGGAAAGCCTCGTGGGAAAGCCTCGAGGGACAGCCTCGAGGGAAAGCCACAGATCCCTTGATCCACGTGACAGGAGCGTGACACTACTGCTGCAGCTCGGGAGGAAAGCGCACGTGCATGCCCCCACTCGAGACGAGGCCTGACTCCCCTGGGGAGACTCAGAAGCACCCCAAGATCCATGGCAACACTGGAGAGGAATCCTCAAGTTCCGGCCCCGACTCCACACAAGGACTGACGCCCCGGCATGGACGGGAGAGGAATCCCGAGAGGTCCCCTAGCAACTCGCATGGGGACTGGCCTTTCCTGAGGCCACCAGAGCGGGTCCCTGAGGTCCCCGTCGTAACTCGAGAAGACCTGCCGCAACTCGAGAAAATCCAGGAGGTTCTCCCCTCCAGGCGAGATGAGGCCCATTTCCGCTGAGGCGTCTCGAGGCTGATCACACCTCACCTCTGGAACTTCGAAAGGGTCCTTCACACCCTTGGTGCAAATCAAGAAGTTCCCCGACATACCCGTCTCCACTCGAGAGGAATCACGAGGGTCCAGCCCACATCCAGAGGAGCCCCGTTTCCGCCTCGTAGCTCGAGATGAGGGATCCTTTCCCTGCTTCGTCGGGAAAGAGTTCCCGGCGTTCCCGTCGCATCTCAAGAGGAGGCCCTCTCAACAGGAACGGCGAGAGCAACTCCAGGGTCGTGTCACCATTCCAAGAGTCCCCCAGATGTCTCAGTCCATTCCAGAGGAACCTCTTTTCCCTTCACCGGCTCGTCTTTCACGCCGAGGATCGACTCACACCAAGGTGGCACGTGGCACAGCCCTGTGGGAAAGCCTCGTGGGAAAGCCTCGAGGGACAGCCTCGAGGGAAAGCCACAGATCCCTTGATCCACGTGACAGGAAGCGTGACACTACTGCTGCAGCTCGGGAGGAAAGCGCACGTGCATGCCCCCACTCGAGACGAGGCCTGACTCCCCTGGGGAGACTCAGAAGCACCCCAAGATCCATGGCAACACGGGAGAGGAATCCTCAAGTTCCGGCCCCGACTCCACACAAGGACTGAGGCCCCGGCCTGGACGGGAGAGGAATCCCGAGAGGTCCCCTAGCAACTCGCATGGGGACTGGCCTTTCCTGAGGCCACCAGAGCGGGTCCCTGAGGTCCCCGTCGTAACTCGAGAAGACCTGCCGCAACTCGAGAAAATCCAGGAGGTTCTCCCCTCCAGGCGAGATGAGGCCCATTTCCGCTGAGGCGTCTCGAGGCTGATCACACCTCACCTCTGGAACTTCGAAAGGGTCCTTCACAACCTTGGTGCAAATCAAGAAGTTCCCCGACCTAGCCGTCTCCACTCGAGAGGAATCACGAGGGTCCCGCCCACATCCAGAGGAGCCCCGTTTCCGCCTCGTAGCTCGAGATGAGGCATCCTTTCCCTGCTTCGTCGGGAAAGAGTTCACGGCGTTCCCGTCGCATCTCAAGAGGAGGCCCTCTCAACAGGAACGGCGGGAGGAACCCCAGGGTCGTGCCACCATTCCAAGAGTCCCCCAGATGTCTCAGTCCATTCCAGAGGAACCTCTTTTCCCTTCACCGGCTCGTCTTTCACGCCGAGGATCGACTCACACCAAGGTGGCACGTGGCACAGCCCTGTGGGAAAGCCTCGTGGGAAAGCCTCGAGGGACAGCCTCGAGGGAAAGCCACAGATCCCTTGATCCACGTGACAGGAAGCGTGACACTACTGCTGCAGCTCGGGAGGAAAGCGCACGTGCATGCCCCCACTCGAGACGAGGCCTGACTCCCCTGGGGAGACTCAGAAGCACCCCAAGATCCATGGCAACACTGGAGAGGAATCCTCAGGTTCCGGCCCCGACTCCACACAAGGACTGACGCCCCGGCATGGACGGGAGAGGAATCCCGAGAGGTCCCCTAGCAACTCGCATGGGGACTGGCCTTTCCTGAGGCCACCAGAGCGGGTCCCTGAGGTCCCCGTCGTAACTCGAGAAGACCTGCCGCAACTCGAGAAAATCCAGGAGGTTCTCCCCTCCAGGCGAGAGGAGGCCCATTTCCGCTGAGGCGTCTCGAGGCTGATCACACCTCACCTCTGGAACTTCGAAAGGGTCCTTCACACCCTTGGTGCAAATCAAGAAGTTCCCCGACCTAGCCGTCTCCACTCGAGAGGAATCACGAGGGTCCCGCCCACATCCAGAGGAGCCCCGTTTCCGCCTCGTAGCTCGAGATGAGGGATCCTTTCCCTGCTTCCCGTCGCATCTCAAGAGGAGGCCCTCTCAACAGGAACGGCGAGAGGAACTCCAGGGTCGTGCCACCATTCCAAGAGTCCCCCAGATGTCTCAGTCCATTCCAGAGGAACCTCTTTTCCCTTCACCGGCTCGTCTTTCACGCCGAGGATCGACTCACACCAAGGTGGCACGTGGCACAGCCCTGTGGGAAAGCCTCGTGGGAAAGCCTCGAGGGACAGCCTCGAGGGAAAGCCACAGATCCCTTGATCCACGTGACAGGAAGCGTGACACTACTGCTGCAGCTCGGGAGGAAAGCGCACGTGCATGTCCCCACTCGAGACGAGGCCTGACTCCCCTGGGGAGACTCAGAAGCACCCCAAGATCCATGGCAACACTGGAGAGGAATCCTCAGGTTCCGGCCCCGACTCCACACAAGGACTGAGGCCCCGGCATGGAAGGGAGAGGAATCCCGAGAGGTCCCCTAGCAACTCGCATGGGGACTGGCCTTTCCTGAGGCCACCAGAGCGGGTCCCTGAGGTCCCCGTCGTAACTCGAGAAGACCTGCCGCAACTCGAGAAAATCCAGGAGGTTCTCCCCTCCAGGCGAGATGAGGCCCATTTCCGCTGAGGCGTCTCGAGGCTGATCACACCTCCCCTCTGGAACTTCGAAAGGGTCCTTCACACCCTTGGTGCAAATCAAGAAGTTCCCCGACATACCCGTCTCCACTCGAGAGGAATCACGAGGGTCCAGCCCACATCCAGAGGAGCCCCGTTTCCGCCTCGTAGCTCGAGATGAGGGATCCTTTCCCTGCTTCGTCGGGAAAGAGTTCCCGGCGTTCCCGTCGCATCTCAAGAGGAGGCCCTCTCAACAGGAACGGCGAGAGCAACTCCAGGGTCGTGTCACCATTCCAAGAGTCCCCCAGATGTCTCAGTCCATTCCAGAGGAACCTCTTTTCCCTTCACCGGCTCGTCTTTCACGCCGAGGATCGACTCACACCAAGGTGGCACGTGGCACAGCCCTGTGGGAAAGCCTCGTGGGAAAGCCTCGAGGGACAGCCTCGAGGGAAAGCCACAGATCCCTTGATCCACGTGACAGGAAGCGTGACACTACTGCTGCAGCTCGGGAGGAAAGCACACGTGCATGCCCCCACTCGAGACGAGGCCTGACTCCCCTGGGGAGACTCAGAAGCACCCCAATATCCATGGCAACACTGGAGAGGAATCCTCAAGTTCCGGCCCCGACTCCACACAAGGACTGAGGCCCCGGCCTGGACGGGAGAGGAATCCCGAGAGGTCCCCTAGCAACTCGCATGGGGACTGGCCTTTCCTGAGGCCACCAGAGCGGGTCCCTGAGGTCCCCGTCGTAACTCGAGAAGACCTGCCGCAACTCGAGAAAATCCAGGAGGTTCTCCCCTCCAGGCGAGATGAGGCCCATTTCCGCTGAGGCGTCTCGAGGCTGAAAACACCTCACCTCTGGAACTTCGAAAGGGTCCTTCACAACCTTGGTGCAAATCAAGAAGTTCCCCGACATACCCGTCTCCACTCGAGAGGAATCACGAGGGTCCCGCCCACATCCAGAGGAGCCCCGTTTCCGCCTCGTAGCTCGAGATGAGGCATCCTTTCCCTGCTTCGTCGGGAAAGAGTTCACGGCGTTCCCGTCGCATCTCAAGAGGAGGCCCTCTCAACAGGAACGGCGGGAGGAACCCCAGGGTCGTGCCACCATTCCAAGAGTCCCCCAGATGTCTCAGTCCATTCCAGAGGAACCTCTTTTCCCTTCACCGGCTCGTCTTTCACGCCGAGGATCGACTCACACCAAGGTGGCACGTGGCACAGCCCTGTGGGAAAGCCTCGTGGGAAAGCCTCGAGGGACAGCCTCGAGGGAAAGCCACAGATCCCTTGATCCACGTGACAGGAAGCGTGACACTACTGCTGCAGCTCGGGAGGAAAGCGCACGTGCATGCCCCCACTCGAGACGAGGCCTGACTCCCCTGGGGAGACTCAGAAGCACCCCAAGATCCATGGCAACACTGGAGAGGAATCCTCAGGTTCCGGCCCCGACTCCACACAAGGACTGAGGCCCCGGCATGGACGGGAGAGGAATCCCGAGAGGTCCCCTAGCAACTCGCATGGGGACTGGCCTTTCCTGAGGACACCAGAGCGGGTCCCTGAGGTCCCCGTCGTACCTCGAGAAGACCTGCCGCAACTCGAGAAAATCCAGGAGGTTCTCCCCTCCAGGCGAGATGAGGCCCATTTCCGCTGAGGCGTCTCGAGGCTGATCACACCTCCCCTCTGGAACTTCGAAAGGGTCCTTCACAACCTTGGTGCAAATCAAGAAGTTCCCCGACATACCCGTCTCCACTCGAGAGGAATCACGAGGGTCCCGCCCACATCCAGAGGAGCCCCGTTTCCGCCTCGTAGCTCGAGATGAGGGATCCTTTCCCTGCTTCGTCGGGAAAGAGTTCCCGGCGTTCCCGTCGCATCTCAAGAGGAGGCCCTCTCATCAGGAACGGCGGGAGGAACTCCAGGGTCGTGCCACCATTCCAAGAGTCCCCCAGATGTCTCAGTCCATTCCAGAGGAACCTCTTTTCCCTTCACCGGCTCGTCTTTCACGCCGAGGATCGACTCACACCAAGGTGGCACGTGGCACAGCCCTGTGGGAAAGCCTCGTGGGAAAGCCTCGAGGGACAGCCTCGAGGGAAAGCCACAGATCCCTTGATCCACGTGACAGGAAGCGTGGCACTACTGCTGCAGCTCGGGTGGAAAGCGCACGTGCATGTCCCCATTCGAGACGAGGTCTGACTCCCCTGGGGAGACTCAGAAGCACCCCAAGATCCATGGCAACACTGGAGAGGAATCCTCAGGTTCCGGCCCCGACTGCACACAAGGACTGAGGCCCCGGCATGGACGGGAGAGGAATCCCGAGAGGTCCCCTAGCAACTCGCATGGGGACTGGCCTTTCCTGAGGCCACCAGAGCGGGTCCCTGAGGTCCCCGTCGTAACTCGAGAAGACCTGCCGCAACTCGAGAAAATCCAGGAGGTTCTCCCCTCCAGGCGAGATGAGGCCCATTTCCGCTGAGGCGTCTCGAGGCTGATCACACCTCCCCTCTGGAACTTCGAAAGGGTCCTTCACACCCTTGGTGCAAATCAAGAAGTTCCCCGACATACCCGTCTCCACTCGAGAGGAATCACGAGGGTCCAGCCCACATCCAGAGGAGCCCCGTTTCCGCCTCGTAGCTCGAGATGAGGGATCCTTTCCCTGCTTCGTCGGGAAAGAGTTCCCGGCGTTCCCGTCGCATCTCAAGAGGAGGCCCTCTCAACAGGAACGGCGAGAGCAACTCCAGGGTCGTGTCACCATTCCAAGAGTCCCCCAGATGTCTCAGTCCATTCCAGAGGAACCTCTTTTCCCTTCACCGGCTCGTCTTTCACGCCGAGGATCGACTCACACCAAGGTGGCACGTGGCACAGCCCTGTGGGAAAGCCTCGTGGGAAAGCCTCGAGGGACAGCCTCGAGGGAAAGCCACAGATCCCTTGATCCACGTGACAGGAAGCGTGACACTACTGCTGCAGCTCGGGAGGAAAGCGCACGTGCATGCCCCCACTCGAGACGAGGCCTGACTCCCCTGGGGAGACTCAGAAGCACCCCAATATCCATGGCAACACTGGAGAGGAATCCTCAAGTTCCGGCCCCGACTCCACACAAGGACTGAGGCCCCGGCCTGGTCGGGAGAGGAATCCCGAGAGGTCCCCTAGCAACTCGCATGGGGACTGGCCTTTCCTGAGGCCACCAGAGCGGGTCCCTGAGGTCCCCGTCGTAACTCGAGAAGACCTGCCGCAACTCGAGAAAATCCAGGAGGTTCTCCCCTCCAGGCGAGATGAGGCCCATTTCCGCTGAGGCGTCTCGAGGCTGATCACACCTCACCTCTGGAACTTCGAAAGGGTCCTTCACAACCTTGGTGCAAATCAAGAAGTTCCCCGACATACCCGTCTCCACTCGAGAGGAATCACGAGCGTCCCGCCCACATCCAGAGGAGCCCCGTTTCCGCCTCGTAGCTCGAGATGAGGCATCCTTTCCCTGCTTCGTCGGGAAAGAGTTCACGGCGTTCCCGTCGCATCTCAAGAGGAGGCCCTCTCAACAGGAACGGCGGGAGGAACCCCAGGGTCGTGCCACCATTCCAAGAGTCCCCCAGATGTCTCAGTCCATTCCAGAGGAACCTCTTTTCCCTTCACCGGCTCGTCTTTCACGCCGAGGATCGACTCACACCAAGGTGGCACGTGGCACAGCCCTGTGGGAAAGCCTCGTGGGAAAGCCTCGAGGGACAGCCTCGAGGGAAAGCCACAGATCCCTTGATCCACGTGACAGGAAGCGTGACACTACTGCTGCAGCTCGGGAGGAAAGCGCACGTGCATGCCCCCACTCGAGACGAGGCCTGACTCCCCTGGGGAGACTCACAAGCACCCCAAGATCCATGGCAACACTGGAGAGGAATCCTCAGGTTCCGGCCCCGACTCCACACAAGGACTGACGCCCCGGCATGGACGGGAGAGGAATCCCGAGAGGTCCCCTAGCAACTCGCATGGGGACTGGCCTTTCCTGAGGCCACCAGAGCGGGTCCCTGAGGTCCCCGTCATAACTCGAGAAGACCTGCCGCAACTCGAGAAAATCCAGGAGGTTCTCCCCTCCAGGCGAGAGGAGGCCCATTTCCGCTGAGGCGTCTCGAGGCTGATCACACCTCACCTCTGGAACTTCGAAAGGGTCCTTCACACCCTTGGTGCAAATCAAGAAGTTCCCCGACCTAGCCGTCTCCACTCGAGAGGAATCACGAGGGTCCCGCCCACATCCAGAGGAGCCCCGTTTCCGCCTCGTAGCTCGAGATGAGGGATCCTTTCCCTGCTTCCCGTCGCTAATCAAGAGGAGGCCCTCTCAACAGGAACGGCGAGAGGAACTCCAGGGTCGTGCCACCATTCCAAGAGTCCCCCAGATGTCTCAGTCCATTCCAGAGGAACCTCTTTTCCCTTCACCGGCTCGTCTTTCACGCCGAGGATCGACTCACACCAAGGTGGCACGTGGCACAGCCCTGTGGGAAAGCCTCGTGGGAAAGCCTCGAGGGACAGCCTCGAGGGAAAGCCACAGATCCCTTGATCCACGTGACAGGAAGCGTGACACTACTGCTACAGCTCGGGAGGAAAGCGCACGTGCATGCCCCCACTCGAGACGAGGCCTGACTCCCCTGGGGAGACTCAGAAGCACCCCAAGATCCATGGCAACACTGGAGAGGAATCCTCAGGTTCCGGCCCCGACTCCACACAAGGACTGAGGCCCCGGCATGGACGGGAGAGGAATCCCGAGAGGTCCCCTAGCAACTCGCATGGGGACTGGCCTTTCCTGAGGCCACCAGAGCGGGTCCCTGAGGTCCCCGTCGTAACTCGAGAAGACCTGCCGCAACTCGAGAAAATCCAGGAGGTTCTCCCCTCCAGGCGAGATGAGGCCCATTTCCGCTGAGGCGTCTCGAGGCTGATCACACCTCCCCTCTGGAACTTCGAAAGGGTCCTTCACACCCTTGGTGCAAATCAAGAAGTTCCCCGACATACCCGTCTCCACTCGAGAGGAATCACGAGGGTCCAGCCCACATCCAGAGGAGCCCCGTTTCCGCCTCGTAGCTCGAGATGAGGGATCCTTTCCCTGCTTCGTCGGGAAAGAGTTCCCGGCGTTCCCGTCGCATCTCAAGAGGAGGCCCTCTCAACAGGAACGGCGAGAGCAACTCCAGGGTCGTGTCACCATTCCAAGAGTCCCCCAGATGTCTCAGTCCATTCCAGAGGAACCTCTTTTCCCTTCACCGGCTCGTCTTTCACGCCGAGGATCGAGTCACACCAAGGTGGCACGTGGCACAGCCCTGTGGGAAAGCCTCGTGGGAAAGCCTCGAGGGACAGCCTCGAGGGAAAGCCACAGATCCCTTGATCCACGTGACAGGAAGCGTGACACTACTGCTGCAGCTCGGGAGGAAAGCGCACGTGCATGCCCCCACTCGAGACGAGGCCTGACTCCCCTGGGGAGACTCAGAAGCACCCCAATATCCATGGCAACACTGGAGAGGAATCCTCAAGTTCCGGCCCCGACTCCACACAAGGACTGAGGCCCCGGCCTGGACGGGAGAGGAATCCCGAGAGGTCCCCTAGCAACTCGCATGGGGACTGGCCTTTCCTGAGGCCACCAGAGCGGGTCCCTGAGGTCCCAGTCGTAACTCGAGAAGACCTGCCGCAACTCGAGAAAATCCAGGAGGTTCTCCCCTCCAGGCGAGATGAGGCCCATTTCCGCTGAGGCGTCTCGAGGCTGATCACACCTCACCTCTGGAACTTCGAAAGGGTCCTTCACAACCTTGGTGCAAATCAAGAAGTTCCCCGACATACCCGTCTCCACTCGAGAGGAATCACGAGGGTCCCGCCCACATCCAGAGGAGCCCCGTTTCCGCCTCGTAGCTCGAGATGAGGCATCCTTTCCCTGCTTCGTCGGGAAAGAGTTCACGGCGTTCCCGTCGCATCTCAAGAGGAGGCCCTCTCAACAGGAACGGCGGGAGGAACCCCAGGGTCGTGCCACCATTCCAAGAGTCCCCCAGATGTCTCAGTCCATTCCAGAGGAACCTCTTTTCCCTTCACCGGCTCGTCTTTCACGCCGAGGATCGACTCACACCAAGGTGGCACGTGGCACAGCCCTGTGGGAAAGCCTCGTGGGAAAGCCTCGAGGGACAGCCTCGAGGGAAAGCCACAGATCCCTTGATCCACGTGACAGGAAGCGTGGCACTACTGCTGCAGCTCGAGAGGAAAGCGCACGTGCATGCCCCCACTCGAGACGAGGCCTGACTCCCCTGGGGAGACTCAGAAGCACCCCAATATCCATGGCAACACTGGAGAGGAATCCTCAAGTTCCGGCCCCGACTCCACACAAGGACTGAGGCCCTGGCCTGGACGGGAGAGGAATCCCGAGAGGTCCCCTAGCAACTCGCATGGGGACTGGCCTTTCCTGAGGCCACCAGAGCGGGTCCCTGAGGTCCCCGTCGTAACTCGAGAAGACCTGCCGCAACTCGAGAAAATCCAGGAGGTTCTCCCCTCCAGGCGAGATGAGGCCCATTTCCGCTGAGGCGTCTCGAGGCTGATCACACCTCACCTCTGGAACTTCGAAAGGGTCCTTCACAACCTTGGTGCAAATCAAGAAGTTCCCCGACATACCCGTCTCCACTCGAGAGGAATCACGAGCGTCCCGCCCACATCCAGAGGAGCCCCGTTTCCGCCTCGTAGCTCGAGATGAGGCATCCTTTCCCTGCTTCGTCGGGAAAGAGTTCACGGCGTTCCCGTCGCATCTCAAGAGGAGGCCCTCTCAACAGGAACGGCGGGAGGAACCCCAGGGTCGTGCCACCATTCCAAGAGTCCCCCACATGTCTCAGTCCATTCCAGAGGAACCTCTTTTCCCTTCACCGGCTCGTCTTTCACGCCGAGGATCGACTCACACCAAGGTGGCACGTGGCACAGCCCTGTGGGAAAGCCTCGTGGGAAAGCCTCGAGGGACAGCCTCGAGGGAAAGCCACAGATCCCTTGATCCACGTGACAGGAAGCGTGACACTACTGCTGCAGCTCGGGAGGAAAGCGCACGTGCATGCCCCCACTCGAGACGAGGCCTGACTCCCCTGGGGAGACTCAGAAGCACCCCAAGATCCATGGCAACACTGGAGAGGAATCCTCAGGTTCCGGCCCCGACTCCACACAAGGACTGACGCCCCGGCATGGACGGGAGAGGAATCCCGAGAGGTCCCCTAGCAACTCGCATGGGGACTGGCCTTTCCTGAGGCCACCAGAGCGGGTCCCTGAGGTCCCCGTCGTAACTCGAGAAGACCTGCCGCAACTCGAGAAAATCCAGGAGGTTCTCCCCTCCAGGCGAGAGGAGGCCCATTTCCGCTGAGGCGTCTCGAGGCTGATCACACCTCACCTCTGGAACTTCGAAAGGGTCCTTCACACCCTTGGTGCAAATCAAGAAGTTCCCCGACCTAGCCGTCTCCACTCGAGAGGAATCACGAGGGTCCCGCCCACATCCAGAGGAGCCCCGTTTCCGCCTCGTAGCTCGAGATGAGGCATCCTTTCCCTGCTTCGTCGGGAAAGAGTTCACGGCGTTCCCGTCCCATCTCAAGAGGAGGCCCTCTCAACAGGAACGGCGGGAGGAACCCCAGGGTCGTGCCACCATTCCAAGAATCCCCCAGATGTCTCAGTCCATTCCAGAGGAACCTCTTTTCCCTTCACCGGCTCGTCTTTCACGCCGAGGATCGACTCACACCAAGGTGGCACGTGGCACAGCCCTGTGGGAAAGCCTCGTGGGAAAGCCTCGAGGGACAGCCTCGAGGGAAAGCCACAGATCCCTTGATCCACGTGACAGGAAGCGTGACACTACTGCTGCAGCTCGGGAGGAAAGCGCACGTGCATGCCCCCACTCGAGACGAGGCCTGACTCCCCTGGGGAGACTCAGAAGCACCCCAAGATCCATGGCAACACTGGAGAGGAATCCTCAGGTTCCGGCCCCGACTCCACACAAGGACTGAGGCCCCGGCATGGACGGGAGAGGAATCCCGAGAGGTCCCCTAGCAACTCGCATGGGGACTGGCCTTTCCTGAGGCCACCAGAGCGGGTCCCTGAGGTCCCCGTCGTAACTCGAGAAGACCTGCCGCAACTCGAGAAAATCCAGGAGGTTCTCCCCTCCAGGCGAGAGGAGGCCCATTTCCGCTGAGGCGTCTCGAGGCTGATCACACCTCACCTCTGGAACTTCGAAAGGGTCCTTCACACCCTTGGTGCAAATCAAGAAGTTCCCCGACCTAGCCGTCTCCACTCGAGAGGAATCACGAGGGTCCCGCCCACATCCAGAGGAGCCCCGTTTCCGCCTCGTAGCTCGAGATGAGGGATCCTTTCCCTGCTTCCCGTCGCATCTCAAGAGGAGGCCCTCTCAACAGGAACGGCGAGAGGAACTCCAGGGTCGTGCCACCATTCCAAGAGTCCCCCAGATGTCTCAGTCCATTCCAGAGGAACCTCTTTTCCCTTCACCGGCTCGTCTTTCACGCCGAGGATCGACTCACACCAAGGTGGCACGTGGCACAGCCCTGTGGGAAAGCCTCGTGGGAAAGCCTCGAGGGACAGCCTCGAGGGAAAGCCACAGATCCCTTGATCCACGTGACAGGAAGCGTGACACTACTGCTGCAGCTCGGGAGGAAAGCGCACGTGCATGTCCCCACTCGAGACGAGGCCTGACTCCCCTGGGGAGACTCAGAAGCACCCCAAGATCCATGGCAACACTGGAGAGGAATCCTCAGGTTCCGGCCCCGACTCCACACAAGGACTGAGGCCCCGGCATGGACGGGAGAGGAATCCCGAGAGGTCCCCTAGCAACTCGCATGGGGACTGGCCTTTCCTGAGGCCACAAGAGCGGGTCCCTGAGGTCCCCATCGTAACTCGAGAAGACCTGCCGCAACTCGAGAAAATCCAGGAGGTTCTCCCCTCCAGGCGAGATGAGGCCCATTTCCGCTGAGGCGTCTCGAGGCTGATCACACCTCCCCTCTGGAACTTCGAAAGGGTCCTTCACACCCTTGGTGCAAATCAAGAAGTTCCCCGACATACCCGTCTCCACTCGAGAGGAATCACGAGGGTCCCGCCCACATCCAGAGGAGCCCCGTTTCCGCCTCGTAGCTCGAGATGAGGGATCCTTTCCCTGCTTCGTCGGGAAAGAGTTCCCGGCGTTCCCGTCGCATCTCAAGAGGAGGCCCTCTCAACAGGAACGGCGAGAGCAACTCCAGGGTCGTGTCACCATTCCAAGAGTCCCCCAGATGTCTCAGTCCATTCCAGAGGAACCTCTTTTCCCTTCACCGGCTCGTCTTTCACGCCGAGGATCGACTCACACCAAGGTGGCACGTGGCACAGCCCTGTGGGAAAGCCTCGTGGGAAAGCCTCGAGGGACAGCCTCGAGGGAAAGCCACAGATCCCTTGATCCACGTGACAGGAAGCGTGACACTACTGCTGCAGCTCGGGAGGAAAGCGCACGTGCATGCCCCCACTCGAGACGAGGCCTGACTCCCCTGGGGAGACTCAGAAGCACCCCAATATCCATGGCAACACTGGAGAGGAATCCTCAAGTTCCGGCCCCGACTCCACACAAGGACTGAGGCCCCGGCCTGGACGGGAGAGGAATCCCGAGAGGTCCCCTAGCAACTCGCATGGGGACTGGCCTTTCCTGAGGCCACCAGAGCGGGTCCCTGAGGTCCCCGTCGTAACTGGAGAAGACCTGCCGCAACTCGAGAAAATCCAGGAGGTTCTCCCCTCCAGGCGAGATGAGGCCCATTTCCGCTGAGGCGTCTCGAGGCTGATCACACCTCACCTCTGGAACTTCGAAAGGGTCCTTCACAACCTTGGTGCAAATCAAGAAGTTCCCCGACATACCCGTCTCCACTCGAGAGGAATCACGAGGGTCCCGCCCACATCCAGAGGAGCCCCGTTTCCGCCTCGTAGCTCGAGATGAGGCATCCTTTCCCTGCTTCGTCGGGAAAGAGTTCACGGCGTTCCCGTCGCATCTCAAGAGGAGGCCCTCTCAACAGGAACGGCGGGAGGAACCCCAGGGTCGTGCCACCATTCCAAGAGTCCCCCAGATGTCTCAGTCCATTCCAGAGGAACCTCTTTTCCCTTCACCGGCTCGTCTTTCACGCCGAGGATCGACTCACACCAAGGTGGCACGTGGCACAGCCCTGTGGGAAAGCCTCGTGGGAAAGCCTCGAGGGACAGACTCGAGGGAAAGCCACAGATCCCTTGATCCACGTGACAGGAAGCGTGACACTAGTGCTGCAGCTCGGGAGGAAAGCGCACGTGCATGCCCCCACTCGAGACGAGGCCTGACTCCCCTGGGGAGACTCAGAAGCACCCCAAGATCCATGGCAACACTGGAGAGGAATCCTCAGGTTCCGGCCCCGACTCCACACAAGGACTGAGGCCCCGGCATGGACGGGAGAGGAAACCCGAGAGGTCCCCTAGCAACTCGCATGGGGACTGGCCTTTCCTGAGGACACCAGAGCGGGTCCCTGAGGTCCCCGTCGTACCTCGAGAAGACCTGCCGCAACTCGAGAAAATCCAGGAGGTTCTCCCCTCCAGGCGAGATGAGGCCCATTTCCGCTGAGGCGTCTCGAGGCTGATCACACCTCCCCTCTGGGACTTCGAAAGGGTCCTTCACAACCTTGGTGCAAATCAAGAAGTTCCCCGACATACCCGTCTCCACTCGAGAGGAATCACGAGGGTCCCGCCCACATCCAGAGGAGCCCCGTTTCCGCCTCGTAGCTCGAGATGAGGGATCCTTTCCCTGCTTCGTCGGGAAAGAGTTCACGGCGTTCCCGTCGCATCTCAAGAGGAGGCCCTCTCAACAGGAACGGCGGGAGGAACTCCAGGGTCGTGCCACCATTCCAAGAGTCCCCCAGATGTCTCAGTCCATTCCAGAGGAAACTCTTTTCCCTTCACCGGCTCGTCTTTCACGCCGAGGATCGACTCACACCAAGGTGGCACGTGGCACAGCCCTGTGGGAAAGCCTCGTGGGAAAGCCTCGAGGGACAGCCTCGAGGGAAAGCCACAGATCCCTTGATCCACGTGACAGGAAGCGTGACACTACTGCTGCAGCTCGGGAGGAAAGCGCACGTGCATGTCCCCACTCGAGACGAGGCCTGACTCCCCTGGGGAGACTCAGAAGCACCCCAAGATCCATGGCAACACTGGAGAGGAATCCTCAGGTTCCGGCCCCGACTCCACACAAGGACTGAGGCCCCGGCATGGACGGGAGAGTAATCCCGAGAGGTCCCCTAGCAACTCGCATGGGGACTGGCCTTTCCTGAGGCCACCAGAGCGGGTCCCTGAGGTCCCCGTCGTAACTCGAGAAGACCTGCCGCAACTCGAGAAAATCCAGGAGGTTCTCCCCTCCAGGCGAGATGAGGCCCATTTCCGCTGAGGCGTCTCGAGGCTGATCACACCTCCCCTCTGGAACTTCGAAAGGGTCCTTCACACCCTTGGTGCAAATCAAGAAGTTCCCCGACATACCCGTCTCCACTCGAGAGGAATCACGAGGGTCCAGCCCACATCCAGAGGAGCCCCGTTTCCGCCTCGTAGCTCGAGATGAGGGATCCTTTCCCTGCTTCGTCGGGAAAGAGTTCCCGGCGTTCCCGTCGCATCTCAAGAGGAGGCCCTCTCAACAGGAACGGCGAGAGCAACTCCAGGGTCGTGTCACCATTCTAAGAGTCCCCCAGATGTCTCAGTCCATTCCAGAGGAACCTCTTTTCCCTTCACCGGCTCGTCTTTCACGCCGAGGATCGACTCACACCAAGGTGGCACGTGGCACAGCCCTGTGGGAAAGCCTCGTGGGAAAGCCTCGAGGGACAGCCTCGAGGGAAAGCCACAGATCCCTTGATCCACGTGACAGGAAGCGTGGCACTACTGCTGCAGCTCGGGAGGAAAGCGCACGTGCATGCCCCCACTCGAGACGAGGCCTGACTCCCCTGGGGAGACTCAGAAGCACCCCAAGATCCATGGCAACACTGGAGAGGAATCCTCAAGTTCCGGCCCCGACTCCACACAAGGACTGAGGCCCCGGCCTGGACGGGAGAGGAATCCCGAGAGGTCCCCTAGCAACTCGCATGGGGACTGGCCTTTCCTGAGGCCAGCAGAGCGGGTCCCTGAGGTCCCCGTCGTAACTCGAGAAGACCTGCCGCAACTCGAGAAAATCCAGGAGGTTCTCCCCTCCAGGCGAGAGGAGGCCCATTTCCGCTGAGGCGTCTCGAGGCTGATCACACCTCACCTCTGGAACTTCGAAAGGGTCCTTCACACCCTTGGTGCAAATCAAGAAGTTCCCCGACCTAGCCGTCTCCACTCGAGAGGAATCACGAGGGTCCCGCCCACATCCAGAGGAGCCCCGTTTCCGCCTCGTAGCTCGAGATGAGGCATCCTTTCCCTGCTTCGTCGGGAAAGAGTTCACGGCGTTCCCGTCCCATCTCAAGAGGAGGCCCTCTCAACAGGAACGGCGGGAGGAACCCCAGGGTCGTGCCACCATTCCAAGAGTCCCCCAGATGTCTCAGTCCATTCCAGAGGAACCTCTTTTCCCTTCACCGGCTCGTCTTTCACGCCGAGGATCGACTCACACCAAGGTGGCACGTGGCACAGCCCTGTGGGAAAGCCTCGTGGGAAAGCCTCGAGGGACAGCCTCGAGGGAAAGCCACAGATCCCTTGATCCACGTGACAGGAAGCGTGACACTACTGCTGCAGCTCGGGAGGAAAGCGCACGTGCATGCCCCCACTCGAGACGAGGCCTGACTCCCCTGGGGAGACTCAGAAGCACCCCAAGATCCATGGCAACACTGGAGAGGAATCCTCAGGTTCCGGCCCCGACTCCACACAAGGACTGACGCCCCGGCATGGACGGGAGAGGAATCCCGAGAGGTCCCCTAGCAACTCGCATGGGGACTGGCCTTTCCTGAGGCCACCAGAGCGGGTCCCTGAGGTCCCCGTCGTAACTCGAGAAGACCTGCCGCAACTCGAGAAAATCCAGGAGGTACTCCCCTCCAGGCGAGAGGAGGCCCATTTCCGCTGAGGCGTCTCGAGGCTGATCACACCTCACCTCTGGAACTTCGAAAGGGTCCTTCACACCCTTGGTGCAAATCAAGAAGTTCCCCGACCTAGCCGTCTCCACTCGAGAGGAATCACGAGGGTCCCGCCCACATCCAGAGGAGCCCCGTTTCCGCCTCGTAGCTCGAGATGAGGGATCCTTTCCCTGCTTCCCGTCGCATCTCAAGAGGAGGCCCTCTCAACAGGAACGGCGAGAGGAACTCCAGGGTCGTGCCACCATTCCAAGAGTCCCCCAGATGTCTCAGTCCATTCCAGAGGAACCTCTTTTCCCTTCACCGGCTCGTCTTTCACGCCGAGGATCGACTCACACCAAGGTGGCACGTGGCACAGCCCTGTGGGAAAGCCTCGTGGGAAAGCCTCGAGGGACAGCCTCGAGGGAAAGCCACAGATCCCTTGATCCACGTGACAGGAAGCGTGACACTACTGCTGCAGCTCGGGAGGAAAGCGCACGTGCATGTCCCCACTCGAGACGAGGCCTGACTCCCCTGGGGAGACTCAGAAGCACCCCAAGATCCATGGCAACACTGGAGAGGAATCCTCAGGTTCCGGCCCCGACTCCACACAAGGACTGAGGCCCCGGCATGGACGGGAGAGGAATCCCGAGAGGTCCCCTAGCAACTCGCATGGGGACTGGCCTTTCCTGAGGCCACCAGAGCGGGTCCCTGAGGTCCCCATCGTAACTCGAGAAGACCTGCCGCAACTCGAGAAAATCCAGGAGGTTCTCCCCTCCAGGCGAGATGAGGCCCATTTCCGCTGAGGCGTCTCGAGGCTGATCACACCTCCCCTCTGGAACTTCGAAAGGGTCCTTCACACCCTTGGTGCAAATCAAGAAGTTCCCCGACATACCCGTCTCCACTCGAGAGGAATCACGAGGGTCCCGCCCACATCCAGAGGAGCCCCGTTTCCGCCTCGTAGCTCGAGATGAGGGATCCTTTCCCTGCTTCGTCGGGAAAGAGTTCCCGGCGTTCCCGTCGCATCTCAAGAGGAGGCCCTCTCAACAGGAACGGCGAGAGCAACTCCAGGGTCGTGTCACCATTCTAAGAGTCCCCCAGATGTCTCAGTCCATTCCAGAGGAACCTCTTTTCCCTTCACCGGCTCGTCTTTCACGCCGAGGATCGACTCACACCAAGGTGGCACGTGGCACAGCCCTGTGGGAAAGCCTCGTGGGAAAGCCTCGAGGGACAGCCTCGAGGGAAAGCCACAGATCCCTTGATCCACGTGACAGGAAGCGTGGCACTACTGCTGCAGCTCGGGAGGAAAGCGCACGTGCATGCCCCCACTCGAGACGAGGCCTGACTCCCCTGGGGAGACTCAGAAGCACCCCAAGATCCATGGCAACACTGGAGAGGAATCCTCAAGTTCCGGCCCCGACTCCACACAAGGACTGAGGCCCCGGCCTGGACGGGAGAGGAATCCCGAGAGGTCCCCTAGCAACTCGCATGGGGACTGGCCTTTCCTGAGGCCAGCAGAGCGGGTCCCTGAGGTCCCCGTCGTAACTCGAGAAGACCTGCCGCAACTCGAGAAAATCCAGGAGGTTCTCCCCTCCAGGCGAGATGAGGCCCATTTCCGCTGAGGCGTCTCGAGGCTGATCACACCTCACCTCTGGAACTTCGAAAGGGTCCTTCACAACCTTGGTGCAAATCAAGAAGTTCCCCGACATACCCGTCTCCACTCGAGAGGAATCACGAGCGTCCCGCCCACATCCAGAGGAGCCCCGTTTCCGCCTCGTAGCTCGAGATGAGGCATCCTTTCCCTGCTTCGTCGGGAAAGAGTTCACGGCGTTCCCGTCGCATCTCAAGAGCAGGCCCTCTCAACAGGAACGGCGGGAGGAACCCCAGGGTCGTGCCACCATTCCAAGAGTCCCCCAGATGTCTCAGTCCATTCCAGAGGAACCTCTTTTCCCTTCACCGGCTCGTCTTTCACGCCGAGGATCGACTCACACCAAGGTGGCACGTGGCACAGCCCTGTGGGAAAGCTTCGTGGGAAAGCCTCGAGGGACAGCCTCGAGGGAAAGCCACAGATCCCTTGATCCACGTGACAGGAAGCGTGACACTACTGCTGCAGCTCGGGAGGAAAGCGCACGTGCATGCCCCCACTCGAGACGAGGCCTGACTCCCCTGGGGAGACTCAGAAGCACCCCAAGATCCATGGCAACACTGGAGAGGAATCCTCAGGTTCCGGCCCCGACTCCACACAAGGACTGACGCCCCGGCATGGACGGGAGAGGAATCCCGAGAGGTCCCCTAGCAACTCGCATGGGGACTGGCCTTTCCTGAGGCCACCAGAGCGGGTCCCTGAGGTCCCCGTCGTAACTCGAGAAGACCTGCCGCAACTCGAGAAAATCCAGGAGGTTCTCCCCTCCAGGCGAGAGGAGGCCCATTTCCGCTGAGGCGTCTCGAGGCTGATCACACCTCACCTCTGGAACTTCGAAAGGGTCCTTCACACCCTTGGTGCAAATCAAGAAGTTCCCCGACCTAGCCGTCTCCACTCGAGAGGAATCACGAGGGTCCCGCCCACATCCAGAGGAGCCCCGTTTCCGCCTCGTAGCTCGAGATGAGGCATCCTTTCCCTGCTTCGTCGGGAAAGAGTTCACGGCGTTCCCGTCCCATCTCAAGAGGAGGCCCTCTCAACAGGAACGGCGGGAGGAACCCCAGGGTCGTGCCACCATTCCAAGAGTCCCCCAGATGTCTCAGTCCATTCCAGAGGAACCTCTTTTCCCTTCACCGGCTCGTCTTTCACGCCGAGGATCGACTCACACCAAGGTGGCACGTGGCACAGCCCTGTGGGAAAGCCTCGTGGGAAAGCCTCGAGGGACAGCCTCGAGGGAAAGCCACAGATCCCTTGATCCACGTGACAGGAAGCGTGACACTACTGCTGCAGCTCGGGAGGAAAGCGCACGTGCATGCCCCCACTCGAGACGAGGCCTGACTCCCCTGGGGAGACTCAGAAGCACCCCAAGATCCATGGCAACACTGGAGAGGAATCCTCAGGTTCCGGCCCCGACTCCACACAAGGACTGACGCCCCGGCATGGACGGGAGAGGAATCCCGAGAGGTCCCCTAGCAACTCGCATGGGGACTGGCCTTTCCTGAGGCCACCAGAGCGGGTCCCTGAGGTCCCCGTCGTAACTCGAGAAGACCTGCCGCAACTCGAGAAAATCCAGGAGGTTCTCCCCTCCAGGCGAGAGGAGGCCCATTTCCGCTGAGGCGTCTCGAGGCTGATCACACCTCACCTCTGGAACTTCGAAAGGGTCCTTCACACCCTTGGTGCAAATCAAGAAGTTCCCCGACCTAGCCGTCTCCACTCGAGAGGAATCACGAGGGTCCCGCCCACATCCAGAGGAGCCCCGTTTCCGCCTCGTAGCTCGAGATGAGGGATCCTTTCCCTGCTTCCCGTCGCATCTCAAGAGGAGGCCCTCTCAACAGGAACGGCGAGAGGAACTCCAGGGTCGTGCCACCATTCCAAGAGTCCCCCAGATGTCTCAGTCCATTCCAGAGGAACCTCTTTTCCCTTCACCGGCTCGTCTTTCACGCCGAGGATCGACTCACACCAAGGTGGCACGTGGCACAGCCCTGTGGGAAAGCCTCGTGGGAAAGCCTCGAGGGACAGCCTCGAGGGAAAGCCACAGATCCCTTGATCCACGTGACAGGAAGCGTGACACTACTGCTGCAGCTCGGGAGGAAAGCGCACGTGCATGTCCCCACTCGAGACGAGGCCTGACTCCCCTGGGGAGACTCAGAAGCACCCCAAGATCCATGGCAACACTGGAGAGGAATCCTCAGGTTCCGGCCCCGACTCCACACAAGGACTGAGGCCCCGGCATGGACGGGAGAGGAATCCCGAGAGGTCCCCTAGCAACTCGCATGGGGACTGGCCTTTCCTGAGGCCACCAGAGCGGGTCCCTGAGGTCCCCATCGTAACTCGAGAAGACCTGCCGCAACTCGAGAAAATCCAGGAGGTTCTCCCCTCCAGGCGAGATGAGGCCCATTTCCGCTGAGGCGTCTCGAGGCTGATCACACCTCCCCTCTGGAACTTCGAAAGGGTCCTTCACACCCTTGGTGCAAATCAAGAAGTTCCCCGACATACCCGTCTCCACTCGAGAGGAATCACGAGGGTCCCGCCCACATCCAGAGGAGCCCCGTTTCCGCCTCGTAGCTCGAGATGAGGGATCCTTTCCCTGCTTCGTCGGGAAAGAGTTCCCGGCGTTCCCGTCGCATCTCAAGAGGAGGCCCTCTCAACAGGAACGGCGAGAGCAACTCCAGGGTCGTGTCACCATTCCAAGAGTCCCCCAGATGTCTCAGTCCATTCCAGAGGAACCTCTTTTCCCTTCACCGGCTCGTCTTTCACGCCGAGGATCGACTCACACCAAGGTGGCACGTGGCACAGCCCTGTGGGAAAGCCTCGTGGGAAAGCCTCGAGGGACAGCCTCGAGGGAAAGCCACAGATCCCTTGATCCACGTGACAGGAAGCGTGACACTACTGCTGCAGCTCGGGAGGAAAGCGCACGTGCATGCCCCCACTCGAGACGAGGCCTGACTCCCCTGGGGAGACTCAGAAGCACCCCAAGATCCATGGCAACACTGGAGAGGAAACCTCAAGTTCCGGCCCCGACTCCACACAAGGACTGAGGCCCCGGCCTGGACGGGAGAGGAATCCCGAGAGGTCCCCTAGCAACTCGCATGGGGACTGGCCTTTCCTGAGGCCACCAGAGCGGGTCCCTGAGGTCCCCGTCGTAACTGGAGAAGACCTGCCGCAACTCGAGAAAATCCAGGAGGTTCTCCCCTCCAGGCGAGATGAGGCCCATTTCCGCTGAGGCGTCTCGAGGCTGATCACACCTCACCTCTGGAACTTCGAAAGGGTCCTTCACAACCTTGGTGCAAATCAAGAAGTTCCCCGACATACCCGTCTCCACTCGAGAGGAATCACGAGGGTCCCGCCCACATCCAGAGGAGCCCCGTTTCCGCCTCGTAGCTCGAGATGAGGCATCCTTTCCCTGCTTCGTCGGGAAAGAGTTCACGGCGTTCCCGTCGCATCTCAAGAGGAGGCCCTCTCAACAGGAACGGCGGGAGGAACCCCAGGGTCGTGCCACCATTCCAAGAGTCCCCCAGATGTCTCAGTCCATTCCAGAGGAACCTCTTTTCCCTTCACCGGCTCGTCTTTCACGCCGAGGATCGACTCACACCAAGGTGGCACGTGGCACAGCCCTGTGGAAAGCCTCGTGGGAAAGCCTCGAGGGACAGACTCGAGGGAAAGCCACAGATCCCTTGATCCACGTGACAGGAAGCGTGACACTAGTGCTGCAGCTCGGGAGGAAAGCGCACGTGCATGCCCCCACTCGAGACGAGGCCTGACTCCCCTGGGGAGACTCAGAAGCACCCCAAGATCCATGGCAACACTGGAGAGGAATCCTCAGGTTCCGGCCCCGACTCCACACAAGGACTGACGCCCCGGCATGGACGGGAGAGGAATCCCGAGAGGTCCCCTAGCAACTCGCATGGGGACTGGCCTTTCCTGAGGCCACCAGAGCGGGTCCCTGAGGTCCCCGTCGTAACTCGAGAAGACCTGCCGCAACTCGAGAAAATCCAGGAGGTTCTCCCCTCCAGGCGAGAGGAGGCCCATTTCCGCTGAGGCGTCTCGAGGCTGATCACACCTCACCTCTGGAACTTCGAAAGGGTCCTTCACACCCTTGGTGCAAATCAAGAAGTTCCCCGACCTAGCCGTCTCCACTCGAGAGGAATCACGAGGGTCCCGCCCACATCCAGAGGAGCCCCGTTTCCGCCTCGTAGCTCGAGATGAGGGATCCTTTCCCTGCTTCCCGTCGCATCTCAAGAGGAGGCCCTCTCAACAGGAACGGCGAGAGGAACTCCAGGGTCGTGCCACCATTCCAAGAGTCCCCCAGATGTCTCAGTCCATTCCAGAGGAACCTCTTTTCCCTTCACCGGCTCGTCTTTCACGCCGAGGATCGACTCACACCAAGGTGGCACGTGGCACAGCCCTGTGGGAAAGCCTCGTGGGAAAGCCTCGAGGGACAGCCTCGAGGGAAAGCCACAGATCCCTTGATCCACGTGACAGGAAGCGTGACACTACTGCTGCAGCTCGGGAGGAAAGCGCACGTGCATGCCCCCACTCGAGACGAGGCCTGACTCCCCTGGGGAGACTCAGAAGCACCCCAATATCCATGGCAACACTGGAGAGGAATCCTCAAGTTCCGGCCCCGACTCCACACAAGGACTGAGGCCCCGGCCTGGACGGGAGAGGAATCCCGAGAGGTCCCCTAGCAACTCGCATGGGGACTGGCCTTTCCTGAGGCCACCAGAGCGGGTCCCTGAGGTCCCCGTCGTAACTGGAGAAGACCTGCCGCAACTCGAGAAAATCCAGGAGGTTCTCCCCTCCAGGCGAGATGAGGCCCATTTCCGCTGAGGCGTCTCGAGGCTGATCACACCTCACCTCTGGAACTTCGAAAGGGTCCTTCACAACCTTGGTGCAAATCAAGAAGTTCCCCGACATACCCGTCTCCACTCGAGAGGAATCACGAGGGTCCCGCCCACATCCAGAGGAGCCCCGTTTCCGCCTCGTAGCTCGAGATGAGGCATCCTTTCCCTGCTTCGTCGGGAAAGAGTTCACGGCGTTCCCGTCGCATCTCAAGAGGAGGCCCTCTCAACAGGAACGGCGGGAGGAACCCCAGGGTCGTGCCACCATTCCAAGAGTCCCCCAGATGTCTCAGTCCATTCCAGAGGAACCTCTTTTCCCTTCACCGGCTCGTCTTTCACGCCGAGGATCGACTCACACCAAGGTGGCACGTGGCACAGCCCTGTGGAAAGCCTCGTGGGAAAGCCTCGAGGGACAGACTCGAGGGAAAGCCACAGATCCCTTGATCCACGTGACAGGAAGCGTGACACTAGTGCTGCAGCTCGGGAGGAAAGCGCACGTGCATGCCCCCACTCGAGACGAGGCCTGACTCCCCTGGGGAGACTCAGAAGCACCCCAAGATCCATGGCAACACTGGAGAGGAATCCTCAGGTTCCGGCCCCGACTCCACACAAGGACTGAGGCCCCGGCATGGACGGGAGAGGAATCCCGAGAGGTCCCCTAGCAACTCGCATGGGGACTGGCCTTTCCTGAGGACACCAGAGCGGGTCCCTGAGGTCCCCGTCGTACCTCGAGAAGACCTGCCGCAACTCGAGAAAATCCAGGAGGTTCTCCCCTCCAGGCGAGATGAGGCCCATTTCCGCTGAGGCGTCTCGAGGCTGATCACACCTCCCCTCTGGGACTTCGAAAGGGTCCTTCACAACCTTGGTGCAAATCAAGAAGTTCCCCGACATACCCGTCTCCACTCGAGAGGAATCACGAGGGTCCCGCCCACATCCAGAGGAGCCCCGTTTCCGCCTCGTAGCTCGAGATGAGGGATCCTTTCCCTGCTTCGTCGGGAAAGAGTTCACGGCGTTCCCGTCGCATCTCAAGAGGAGGCCCTCTCAACAGGAACGGCGGGAGGAACTCCAGGGTCGTGCCACCATTCCAAGAGTCCCCCAGATGTCTCAGTCCATTCCAGAGGAACCTCTTTTCCCTTCACCGGCTCGTCTTTCACGCCGAGGATCGACTCACACAAAGGTGGCACGTGGCACAGCCCTGTGGGAAAGCCTCGTGGGAAAGCCTCGAGGGACAGCCTCGAGGGAAAGCCACAGATCCCTTGATCCACGTGACAGGAAGCGTGACACTACTGCTGCAGCTCGGGAGGAAAGCGCACGTGCATGTCCCCACTCGAGACGAGGCCTGACTCCCCTGGGGAGACTCAGAAGCACCCCAAGATCCATGGCAACACTGGAGAGGAATCCTCAGGTTCCGGCCCCGACTCCACACAAGGACTGAGGCCCCGGCATGGACGGGAGAGGAATCCCGAGAGGTCCCCTAGCAACTCGCATGGGGACTGGCCTTTCCTGAGGCCACCAGAGCGGGTCCCTGAGGTCCCCGTCGTAACTCGAGAAGACCTGCCGCAACTCGAGAAAATCCAGGAGGTTCTCCCCTCCAGGCGAGATGAGGCCCATTTCCGCTGAGGCGTCTCGAGGCTGATCACACCTCCCCTCTGGAACTTCGAAAGGGTCCTTCACACCCTTGGTGCAAATCAAGAAGTTCCCCGACATACCCGTCTCCACTCGAGAGGAATCACGAGGGTCCAGCCCACATCCAGAGGAGCCCCGTTTCCGCCTCGTAGCTCGAGATGAGGGATCCTTTCCCTGCTTCGTCGGGAAAGAGTTCCCGGCGTTCCCGTCGCATCTCAAGAGGAGGCCCTCTCAACAGGAACGGCGAGAGCAACTCCAGGGTCGTGTCACCATTCCAAGAGTCCCCCAGATGTCTCAGTCCATTCCAGAGGAACCTCTTTTCCCTTCACCGGCTCGTCTTTCACGCCGAGGATCGACTCACACCAAGGTGGCACGTGGCACAGCCCTGTGGGAAAGCCTCGTGGGAAAGCCTCGAGGGACAGCCTCGAGGGAAAGCCACAGATCCCTTGATCCACGTGACAGGAAGCGTGACACTACTGCTGCAGCTCGGGAGGAAAGCGCACGTGCATGCCCCCACTCGAGACGAGGCCTGACTCCCCTGGGGAGACTCAGAAGCACCCCAATATCCATGGCAACACTGGAGAGGAATCCTCAAGTTCCGGCCCCGACTCCACACAAGGACTGAGGCCCCGGCCTGGACGGGAGAGGAATCCCGAGAGGTCCCCTAGCAACTCGCATGGGGACTGGCCTTTCCTGAGGCCACCAGAGCGGGTCCCTGAGGTCCCCGTCGTAACTCGAGAAGACCTGCCGCAACTCGAGAAAATCCAGGAGGTTCTCCCCTCCAGGCGAGAGGAGGCCCATTTCCGCTGAGGCGTCTCGAGGCTGATCACACCTCACCTCTGGAACTTCGAAAGGGTCCTTCACACCCTTGGTGCAAATCAAGAAGTTCCCCGACCTAGCCGTCTCCACTCGAGAGGAATCACGAGGGTCCCGCCCACATCCAGAGGAGCCCCGTTTCCGCCTCGTAGCTCGAGATGAGGCATCCTTTCCCTGCTTCGTCGGGAAAGAGTTCACGGCGTTCCCGTCGCATCTCAAGAGGAGGCCCTCTCAACAGGAACGGCGGGAGGAACCCCAGGGTCGTGCCACCATTCCAAGAGTCCCCCAGATGTCTCAGTCCATTCCAGAGGAACCTCTTTTCCCTTCACCGGCTCGTCTTTCACGCCGAGGATCGACTCACACCAAGGTGGCACGTGGCACAGCCCTGTGGGAAAGCCTCGTGGGAAAGCCTCGAGGGACAGACTCGAGGGAAAGCCACAGATCCCTTGATCCACGTGACAGGAAGCGTGACACTAGTGCTGCAGCTCGGGAGGAAAGCGCACGTGCATGCCCCCACTCGAGACGAGGCCTGACTCCCCTGGGGAGACTCAGAAGCACCCCAAGATCCATGGCAACACTGGAGAGGAATCCTCAGGTTCCGGCCCCGACTCCACACAAGGACTGAGGCCCCGGCATGGACGGGAGAGGAATCCCGAGAGGTCCCCTAGCAACTCGCATGGGGACTGGCCTTTCCTGAGGACACCAGAGCGGGTCCCTGAGGTCCCCGTCGTACCTCGAGAAGACCTGCCGCAACTCGAGAAAATCCAGGAGGTTCTCCCCTCCAGGCGAGATGAGGCCCATTTCCGCTGAGGCGTCTCGAGGCTGATCACACCTCCCCTCTGGGACTTCGAAAGGGTCCTTCACAACCTTGGTGCAAATCAAGAAGTTCCCCGACATACCCGTCTCCACTCGAGAGGAATCACGAGGGTCCCGCCCACATCCAGAGGAGCCCCGTTTCCGCCTCGTAGCTCGAGATGAGGGATCCTTTCCCTGCTTCGTCGGGAAAGAGTTCACGGCGTTCCCGTCGCATCTCAAGAGGAGGCCCTCTCAACAGGAACGGCGGGAGGAACTCCAGGGTCGTGCCACCATTCCAAGAGTCCCCCAGATGTCTCAGTCCATTCCAGAGGAACCTCTTTTCCCTTCACCGGCTCGTCTTTCACGCCGAGGATCGACTCACACCAAGGTGGCACGTGGCACAGCCCTGTGGGAAAGCCTCGTGGGAAAGCCTCGAGGGACAGCCTCGAGGGAAAGCCACAGATCCCTTGATCCACGTCACAGGAAGCGTGACACTACTGCTGCAGCTCGGGAGGAAAGCGCACGTGCATGTCCCCACTCGAGACGAGGCCTGACTCCCCTGGGGAGACTCAGAAGCACCCCAAGATCCATGGCAACACTGGAGAGGAATCCTCAGGTTCCGGCCCCGACTCCACACAAGGACTGAGGCCCCGGCATGGACGGGAGAGGAATCCCGAGAGGTCCCCTAGCAACTCGCATGGGGACTGGCCTTTCCTGAGGACACCAGTGCGGGTCCCTGAGGTCCCCGTCGTAACTCGAGAAGACCTGCCGCAACTCGAGAAAATCCAGGAGGTTCTCCCCTCCAGGCGAGATGAGGCCCATTTCCGCTGAGGCGTCTCGAGGCTGATCACACCTCCCCTCTGGAACTTCGAAAGGGTCCTTCACACCCTTGGTGCAAATCAAGAAGTTCCCCGACATACCCGTCTCCACTCGAGAGGAATCACGAGGGTCCAGCCCACATCCAGAGGAGCCCCGTTTCCGCCTCGTAGCTCGAGATGAGGGATCCTTTCCCTGCTTCGTCGGGAAAGAGTTCCCGGCGTTCCCGTCGCATCTCAAGAGGAGGCCCTCTCAACAGGAACGGCGAGAGCAACTCCAGGGTCGTGTCACCATTCCAAGAGTCCCCCAGATGTCTCAGTCCATTCCAGAGGAACCTCTTTTCCCTTCACCGGCTCGTCTTTCACGCCGAGGATCGACTCACACCAAGGTGGCACGTGGCACAGCCCTGTGGGAAAGCCTCGTGGGAAAGCCTCGAGGGACAGCCTCGAGGGAAAGCCACAGATCCCTTGATCCACGTGACAGGAAGCGTGACACTACTGCTGCAGCTCGGGAGGAAAGCGCACGTGCATGCCCCCACTCGAGACGAGGCCTGACTCCCCTGGGGAGACTCAGAAGCACCCCAAGATCCATGGCAACACTGGAGAGGAATCCTCAGGTTCCGGCCCCGACTCCACACAAGGACTGAGGCCCCGGCATGGACGGGAGAGGAATCCCGAGAGGTCCCCTAGCAACTCGCATGGGGACTGGCCTTTCCTGAGGCCACCAGAGCGGGTCCCTGAGGTCCCCGTCGTAACTCGAGAAGACCTGCCGCAACTCGAGAAAATCCAGGAGGTTCTCCCCTCCAGGCGAGATGAGGCCCATTTCCGCTGAGGCGTCTCGAGGCTGATCACACCTCACCTCTGGAACTTCGAAAGGGTCCTTCACACCCTTGGTGCAAATCAAGAAGTTCCCCGACATACCCGTCTCCACTCGAGAGGAATCACGAGGGTCCCGCCCACATCCAGAGGAGCCCCGTTTCCGCCTCGTAGCTCGAGATGAGGGATCCTTTCCCTGCTTCGTCGGGAAAGAGTTCCCGGCGTTCCCGTCGCATCTCAAGAGAAGGCCCTCTCAACAGGAACGGCGAGAGGAACTCCAGGGTCGTGCCACCATTCCAAGAGTCCCCCAGATGTCTCAGTCCATTGCAGGGGAACCTCTTTTCCCTTCACTGGCTCGTCTTTCACGCCGAGGATCGACTCACACCAAGGTGGCACGTGGCACAGCCCTGTGGGAAAGCATCTTGGGAAAGCCTCGAGGGACAGCCTCGAGGGAAAGCCACAGATCCCTTGATCCACGTGACAGGAAGCGTGACACTACTGCTGCAGCTCGGGAGGAAAGCGCACGTGCATGCTCCCACTCGAGACGAGGCCTGACTCCCCTGGGGAGACTCAGAAGCACCCCAAGATCCATGGCAACACTGGAGAGGAATCCTCAGGTTCCGGCCCCGACTCCACACAAGGACTGAGGCCACGGCATGGACGGGAGAGGAATCCCGAGAGGTCCCCTAGCAACTCGCATGGGGACTGGCCTTTCCTGAGGCCACCAGAGCGGGTCCCTGAGGTCCCCGTCGTAACTCGAGAAGACCTGCCGCAACTCGAGAAAATCCAGGAGGTTCTCCCCTCCAGGCGAGATGAGGCCCATTTCCGATGAGGCGTCTCGAAGCTGATCACACCTCACCTCTGGAACTTCGAAAGGGTCCTTCACACCCTTGGTGCAAATCAAGAAGTTCCCCGACCTAGCCGTCTCCACTCGAGAGGAATCACGAGGGTCCCGCCCACATCCAGAGGAGCCCCGTTTCCGCCTCGTAGCTCGAGATGAGGGATCCTTTCCCTGCTTCCCGTCGCATCTCAAGAGGAGGCCCTCTCAACAGGAACGGCGAGAGGAACTCCAGGGTCGTGCCACCATTCCAAGAGTCCCCCAGATGTCTCAGTCCATTCCAGAGGAACCTCTTTTCCCTTCACCGGCTCGTCTTTCACGCCGAGGATCGACTCACACCAAGGTGGCACGTGGCACAGCCCTGTGGGAAAGCCTCGTGGGAAAGCCTCGAGGGACAGCCTCGAGGGAAAGCCACAGATCCCTTGATCCACGTGACAGGAAGCGTGACACTACTGCTGCAGCTCGGGAGGAAAGCGCACGTGTATGTCCCCACTCGAGACGAGGCCTGACTCCCCTGGGGAGACTCAGAAGCACCCCAAGATTCATGGCAACACTGGAGAGGAATCCTCAGGTTCCGGCCCTGACTCCACACAAGGACTGAGGCCCCGGCATGGACGGGAGAGGAATCCCGAGAGGTCCCCTAGCAACTCGCATGGGGACTGGCCTTTCCTGAGGCCACCAGAGCGGGTCCCTGAGGTCCCCGTCGTAACTCGAGAAGACCTGCCGCAACTCGAGAAAATCCAGGAGGTTCTCCCCTCCAGGCGAGATGAGGCCCATTTCCGCTGAGGCGTCTCGAGGCTGATCACACCTCCCCTCTGGAACTTCGAAAGGGTCCTTCACACCCTTGGTGCAAATCAAGAAGTTCCCCGACATACCCGTCTCCACTCGAGAGGAATCACGAGGGTCCAGCCCACATCCAGAGGAGCCCCGTTTCCGCCTCGTAGCTCGAGATGAGGGATCCTTTCCCTGCTTCGTCGGGAAAGAGTTCCCGGCGTTCCCGTCGCATCTCAAGAGGAGGCCCTCTCAACAGGAACGGCGAGAGCAACTCCAGGGTCGTGTCACCATTCCAAGAGTCCCCCAGATGTCTCAGTCCATTCCAGAGGAACCTCTTTTCCCTTCACCGGCTCGTCTTTCACGCCGAGGATCGACTCACACCAAGGTGGCACGTGGCACAGCCCTGTGGGAAAGCCTCGTGGGAAAGCCTCGAGGGACAGCCTCGAGGGAAAGCCACAGATCCCTTGATCCACGTGACAGGAAGCGTGACACTACTGCTGCAGCTCGGGAGGAAAGCGCACGTGCATGCCCCCACTCGAGACGAGGCCTGACTCCCCTGGGGAGACTCAGAAGCACCCCAATATCCATGGCAACACTGGAGAGGAATCCTCAAGTTCCGGCCCCGACTCCACACAAGGACTGAGGCCCCGGCCTGGACGGGAGAGGAATCCCGAGAGGTCCCCTAGCAACTCGCATGGGGACTGGCCTTTCCTGAGGCCACCAGAGCGGGTCCCTGAGGTCCCCGTCGTAACTCGAGAAGACCTGCCGCAACTCGAGAAAATCCAGGAGGTTCTCCCCTCCAGGCGAGATGAGGCCCATTTCCGCTGAGGCGTCTCGAGGCTGATCACACCTCACCTCTGGAACTTCGAAAGGGTCCTTCACAACCTTGGTGCAAATCAAGAAGTTCCCCGACACCCGTCTCCACTCGAGAGGAATCACGAGGGTCCCGCCCACATCCAGAGGAGCCCCGTTTCCGCCTCGTAGCTCGAGATGAGGCATCCTTTCCCTGCTTCGTCGGGAAAGAGTTCACGGCGTTCCCGTCGCATCTCAAGAGGAGGCCCTCTCAACAGGAACGGCGGGAGGAACCCCAGGGTCGTGCCACCATTCCAAGAGTCCCCCAGATGTCTCAGTCCATTCCAGAGGAACCTCTTTTCCCTTCACCGGCTCGTCTTTCACGCCGAGGATCGACTCACACCAAGGTGGCACGTGGCACAGCCCTGTGGGAAAGCCTCGTGGGAAAGCCTCGAGGGACAGCCTCTAGGGAAAGCCACAGATCCCTTGATCCACGTGACAGGAAGCGTGACACTACTGCTGCAGCTCGGGAAGAAAGCGCACGTGCATGCCCCCACTCGAGACGAGGCCTGACTCCCCTGGGGAGACTCAGAAGCACCCCAAGATCCATGGCAACACTGGAGAGGAATCCTCAGGTTCCGGCCCCGACTCCACACAAGGACTGAGGCCCCGGCATGGACGGGAGAGGAATCCCGAGAGGTCCCCTAGCAACTCGCATGGGGACTGGCCTTTCCTGAGGACACCAGAGCGGGTCCCTGAGGTCCCCGTCGTACCTCGAGAAGACCTGCCGCAACTCGAGAAAATCCAGGAGGTTCTCCCCTCCAGGCGAGATGAGGCCCATTTCCGCTGAGGCGTCTCGAGGCTGATCACACCTCCCCTCTGGAACTTCGAAAGGGTCCTTCACAACCTTGGTGCAAATCAAGAAGTTCCCCGACATACCCGTCTCCACTCGAGAGGAATCACGAGGGTCCCGCCCACATCCAGAGGAGCCCCGTTTCCGCCTCGTAGCTCGAGATGAGGGATCCTTTCCCTGCTTCGTCGGGAAAGAGTTCACGGCGTTCCCGTCGCATCTCAAGAGGAGGCCCTCTCAACAGGAACGGCGGGAGGAACTCCAGGGTCGTGCCACCATTCCAAGAGTCCCCCAGATGTCTCAGTCCATTCCAGAGGAACCTCTTTTCCCTTCACCGGCTCGTCTTTCACGCCGAGGATCGACTCACACCAAGGTGGCACGTGGCACAGCCCTGTGGGAAAGCCTCGTGGGAAAGCCTCGAGGGACAGCCTCGAGGGAAAGCCACAGATCCCTTGATCCACGTGACAGGAAGCGTGACACTACTGCTGCAGCTCGGGAGGAAAGCGCACGTGCATGTCCCCACTCGAGACGAGGCCTGACTCCCCTGGGGAGACTCAGAAGCACCCCAAGATCCATGGCAACACTGGAGAGGAATCCTCAGGTTCCGGCCCTGACTCCACACAAGGACTGAGGCCCCGGCATGGACGGGAGAGGAATCCCGAGAGGTCCCCTAGCAACTCGCATGGGGACTGGCCTTTCCTGAGGCCACCAGAGCGGGTCCCTGAGGTCCCCGTCGTAACTCGAGAAGACCTGCCGCAACTCGAGAAAATCCAGGAGGTTCTCCCCTCCAGGCGAGATGAGGCCCATTTCCGCTGAGGCGTCTCGAGGCTGATCACACCTCCCCTCTGGAACTTCGAAAGGGTCCTTCACACCCTTGGTGAAAATCAAGAAGTTCCCCGACATACCCGTCTCCACTCGAGAGGAATCACGAGGGTCCAACCCACATCCAGAGGAGCCCCGTTTCCGCCTCGTAGCTCGAGATGAGGGATCCTTTCCCTGCTTCGTCGGGAAAGAGTTCCCGGCGTTCCCGTCGCATCTCAAGAGGAGGCCCTCTCAACAGGAACGGCGAGAGCAACTCCAGGGTCGTGTCACCATTCCAAGAGTCCCCCAGATGTCTCAGTCCATTCCAGAGGAACCTCTTTTCCCTTCACCGGCTCGTCTTTCACGCCGAGGATCGACTCACACCAAGGTGGCACGTGGCACAGCCCTGTGGGAAAGCCTCGTGGGAAAGCCTCGAGGGACAGCCTCGAGGGAAAGCCACAGATCCCTTGATCCACGTGACAGGAAGCGTGACACTACTGCTGCAGCTCGGGAGGAAAGCGCACGTGCATGCCCCCACTCGAGACGAGGCCTGACTCCCCTGGGGAGACTCAGAAGCACCCCAATATCCATGGCAACACTGGAGAGGAATCCTCAAGTTCCGGCCCCGACTCCACACAAGGACTGAGGCCCCGGCCTGGACGGGAGAGGAATCCCGAGAGGTCCCCTAGCAACTCGCATGGGGACTGGCCTTTCCTGAGGCCACCAGAGCGGGTCCCTGAGGTCCCCGTCGTAACTGGAGAAGACCTGCCGCAACTCGAGAAAATCCAGGAGGTTCTCCCCTCCAGGCGAGATGAGGCCCATTTCCGCTGAGGCGTCTCGAGGCTGATCACACCTCACCTCTGGAACTTCGAAAGGGTCCTTCACAACCTTGGTGCAAATCAAGAAGTTCCCCGACACCCGTCTCCACTCGAGAGGAATCACGAGGGTCCCGCCCACATCCAGAGGAGCCCCGTTTCCGCCTCGTAGCTCGAGATGAGGCATCCTTTCCCTGCTTCGTCGGGAAAGAGTTCACGGCGTTCCCGTCGCATCTCAAGAGGAGGCCCTCTCAACAGGAACGGCAGGAGGAACCCCAGGGTCGTGCCACCATTCCAAGAGTCCCCCAGATGTCTCAGTCCATTCCAGAGGAACCTCTTTTCCCTTCACCGGCTCGTCTTTCACGCCGAGGATCGACTCACACCAAGGTGGCACGTGGCACAGCCCTGTGGGAAAGCCTCGTGGGAAAGCCTCGAGGGACAGCCTCTAGGGAAAGCCACAGATCCCTTGATCCACGTGACAGGAAGCGTGACACTACTGCTGCAGCTCGGGAAGAAAGCGCACGTGCATGCCCCCACTCGAGACGAGGCCTGACTCCCCTGGGGAGACTCAGAAGCACCCCAAGATCCATGGCAACACTGGAGAGGAATCCTCAGGTTCCGGCCCCGACTCCACACAAGGACTGAGGCCCCGGCATGGACGGGAGAGGAATCCCGAGAGGTCCCCTAGCAACTCGCATGGGGACTGGCCTTTCCTGAGGACACCAGAGCGGGTCCCTGAGGTCCCCGTCGTACCTCGAGAAGACCTGCCGCAACTCGAGAAAATCCAGGAGGTTCTCCCCTCCAGGCGAGATGAGGCCCATTTCCGCTGAGGCGTCTCGAGGCTGATCACACCTCCCCTCTGGAACTTCGAAAGGGTCCTTCACAACCTTGGTGCAAATCAAGAAGTTCCCCGACATACCCGTCTCCACTCGAGAGGAATCACGAGGGTCCCGCCCACATCCAGAGGAGCCCCGTTTCCGCCTCGTAGCTCGAGATGAGGGATCCTTTCCCTGCTTCGTCGGGAAAGAGTTCCCGGCGTTCCCGTCGCATCTCAATAGGAGGCTCTCTCAACAGGAACGGCGGGAGGAACTCCAGGGTCGTGCCACCATTCCAAGAGTCCCCCAGATGTCTCAGTCCATTCCAGAGGAACCTCTTTTCCCTTCACCGGCTCGTCTTTCACGCCGAGGATTGACTAACACAAAGGTGGCACGTGGCACAGCCCTGTGGGAAAGCCTCGTGGGAAAGCCTCGAGGGAAAGCCTCGAGGGAAAGCCACAGATCCCTTGATCCACGTGACAGGAAGCGTGACACTACTGCTGCAGCTCGGGAGGAAAGCGCACGTGCATGCCCCCACTCGAGACGAGGCCTGACTCCCCTGGGGAGACTCAGAAGCACCCCAAGATCCATGGCAACACTGGAGAGGAATCCTCAGGTTCCGGCCCCGACTCCACACAAGGACTGAGGCCCCGGCATGGACGGGAGAGGAATCCCGAGAGGTCCCCTAGCAACTCGCATGGGGACTGGCCTTTCCTGAGGCCACCAGAGCGGGTCCCTGAGGTCCCCGTCGTAACTCGAGAAGACCTGCCGCAACTCGAGAAAATCCAGGAGGTTCTCCCCTCCAGGCGAGATGAGGCCCATTTCCGCTGAGGCGTCTCGAGGCTGATCACACCTCACCTCTGGAACTTCGAAAGGGTCCTTCACACCCTTGGTGCAAATCAAGAAGTTCCCCGACATACCCGTCTCCACTCGAGAGGAATCACGAGGGTCCCGCCCACATCCAGAGGAGCCCCGTTTCCGCCTCGTAGCTCGAGATGAGGGATCCTTTCCCTGCTTCGTCGGGAAAGAGTTCCCGGCGTTCCCGTCGCATCTCAAGAGAAGGCCCTCTCAACAGGAACGGCGAGAGGAACTCCAGGGTCGTGCCACCATTCCAAGAGTCCCCCAGATGTCTCAGTCCATTGCAGGGGAACCTCTTTTCCCTTCACTGGCTCGTCTTTCACGCCGAGGATCGACTCACACCAAGGTGGCACGTGGCACAGCCCTGTGGGAAAGCATCTTGGGAAAGCCTCGAGGGACAGCCTCGAGGGAAAGCCACAGATCCCTTGATCCACGTGACAGGAAGCGTGACACTACTGCTGCAGCTCGGGAGGAAAGCGCACGTGCATGCTCCCACTCGAGACGAGGCCTGACTCCCCTGGGGAGACTCAGAAGCACCCCAAGATCCATGGCAACACTGGAGAGGAATCCTCAGGTTCCGGCCCCGACTCCACACAAGGACTGAGGCCACGGCATGGACGGGAGAGGAATCCCGAGAGGTCCCCTAGCAACTCGCATGGGGACTGGCCTTTCCTGAGGCCACCAGAGCGGGTCCCTGAGGTCCCCGTCGTAACTCGAGAAGACCTGCCGCAACTCGAGAAAATCCAGGAGGTTCTCCCCTCCAGGCGAGATGAGGCCCATTTCCGCTGAGGCGTCTCGAGGCTGCTCACACCTCCCCTCTGGAACTTCGAAAGGGTCCTTCACACCCTTGGTGCAAATCAAGAAGTTCCCCGACATACCCATCTCCACTAGAGAGGAATCACGAGGGTCCAGCCCACATCCAGAGGAGCCCCGTTTCCGCCTCGTAGCTCGAGATGAGGGATCCTTTCCCTGCTTCGTCGGGAAAGAGTTCCCGGCGTTCCCGTCGCATCTCAAGAGGAGGCCCTCTCAACAGGAACTGCGAGAGCAACTCCAGGGTCGTGTCACCATTCCAAGAGTCCCCCAGATGTCTCAGTCCATTCCAGAGGAACCTCTTTTCCCTTCACCGGCTCGTCTTTCACGCCGAGGATCGACTCACACCAAGGTGGCACGTGGCACAGCCCTGTGGGAAAGCCTCGTGGGAAAGCCTCGAGGGACAGCCTCGAGGGAAAGCCACAGATCCCTTGATCCACGTGACAGGAAGCGTGACAGTACTGCTGCAGCTCGGGAGGAAAGCGCACGTGCATGCCCCCACTCGAGACGAGGCCTGACTCCCCTGGGGAGACTCAGAAGCACCCCAAGATCCATGGCAACACTGGAGAGGAATCCTCACGTTCCGGCCCCGACTCCACACAAGGACTGAGGCCCCGGCATGGACGGGAGAGGAATCCCGAGAGGTCCCCTAGCAACTCGCATGGGGACTGGCCTTTCCTGAGGCCACCAGAGCGGGTCACTGAGGTCCCCGTCGTAACTCGATAAGACCTGCCGCAAATCGAGAAAATCCAGGAGGTTCTCCCCTCCAGGCGAGATGAGGCCCTTTTCCGCTGAGGCGTCTCGAGGCTGATCACACCTCACCTCTGGAACTTCGAAAGGGTCCTTCACAACCTTGGTGCAAATCAAGAAGTTCCCCGACATACCCGTCTCCACTCGAGAGGAATCACGAGGGTCCCGCCCACATCCAGAGGAGCCCCGTTTCCGCCTCGTAGCTCGAGATGAGGCATCCTTTCCCTGCTTCGTCGGGAAAGAGTTCACGGCGTTCCCGTCGCGTCTCAAGAGGAGGCCCTCTCAACAGGAACGGCGGGAGGAACCCCAGGGTCGTGCCACCATTCCAAGAGTCCCCCAGATGTCTCAGTCCATTCCAGAGGAACCTCTTTTCCCTTCACCGGCTCGTCTTTCACGCCGAGGATCGACTCACACCAAGGTGGCACGTGGCACAGCCCTGTGGGAAAGCCTCGTGGGAAAGCCTCGAGGGACAGCCTCGAGGGAAAGCCACAGATCCCTTGATCCACGTGACAGGAAGCGTGACACTACTGCTGCAGCTCGGAAGGAAAGCGCACGTGCATGCCCCCACTCGAGACGAGGCCTGACTCCCCTGGGGAGACTCAGAAGCACCCCAAGATCCATGGCAACACTGGAGAGGAATCCTCAGGTTCCGGCCCCGACTCCAGACAAGGACTGAGGCCCCGGCATGGACGGGAGAGGAATCCCGAGAGGTCCCCTAGCAACTCGCATGGGGACTGGCCTTTCCTGAGGACACCAGAGCGGGTCCCTGAGGTCCCCGTCGTACCTCGAGAAGACCTGCCGCAACTCGAGAAAATCCAGGAGGTTCTCCCCTCCAGGCGAGATGAGGCCCATTTCCGCTGAGGCGTCTCGAGGCTGATCACACCTCCCCTCTGGAACTTCGAAAGGGTCCTTCACAACCTTGGTGCAAATCAAGAAGTTCCCCGACATACCCATCTCCACTCGAGAGGAATCACGAGGGTCCCGCCCACATCCAGAGGAGCCCCGTTTCCGCCTCGTAGCTCGAGATGAGGGATCCTTTCCCTGCTTCGTCGGGAAAGAGTTCACGGCGTTCCCGTAGCATCTCAGGAGGAGGCCCTCTCAACAGGAACGGCGGGAGGAACTCCAGGGTCGTGCCACCATTCCAAGAGTCCCCCAGATGTCTCAGTCCATTCCAGAGGAACCTCTTTTCCCTTCACCGGCTCGTCTTTCACGCCGAGGATCGACTCACAACAAGGTGGCACGTGGCACAGCCCTGTGGGAAAGCCTCGTGGGAAAGCCTCGAGGGACAGCCTCGAGGGAAAGCCACAGATCCCTTGATCCACGTGACAGGAAGCGTGACACTACTGCTGCAGCTCGGGAGGAAAGCGCACGTGCATGCCCCCACTCGAGACGAGGCCTGACTCCCCTGGGGAGACTCAGAAGCACCCCAAGATCCATGGCAACACTGGAGAGGAATCCTCAGGTTCCGGCCCCGACTCCACACAAGGACTGAGGCCCCGGCATGGACGGGAGAGGAATCCCGAGAGGTCCCCTAGCAACTCGCATGTGGACTGGCCTTTCCTGAGGACACCAGAGCGGGTACCTGAGGTCCCCGTCGTAACTCGAGAAGACCTGCCGCAACTCGAGAAAATCCAGGAGGTTCTCCCCTCCAGGCGAGATGAGGCCCATTTCCGCTGAGGCGTCTCGAGGCTGATCACACCTCCCCTCTGGAACTTCGAAAGGGTTCTTCACACCCTTGGTGCAAATCAAGAAGTTCCCCGACATACCCGTCTCCACTCGAGAGGAATCACGAGGGTCCCGCCCACATCCAGAGGAGCCCCGTTTCCGCCTCGTAGCTCGAGATGAGGGATCCTTTCCCTGCTTCGTCGGGAAAGAGTTCACGGCGTTCCCGTCGCATCTCAAGAGGAGGCCCTCTCAACAGGAACGGCGGGAGGAACTCCAGGGTCGTGCCACCATTCCAAGAGTCCCCCAGATATCTCAGTCCATTCCAGAGGAACCTCTTTTCCCTTCACCGGCTCGTCTTTCACGCCGAGGATTGACTCACACAAAGGTGGCACGTGGCACAGCCCTGTGGGAAAGCCTCCTGGGAAAGCCTCGAGGGAAAGCCTCGAGGGAAAGCCACAGATCCCTTGATCCACGTGACAGGAAGCGTGACACTACTGCTGCAGCTCGGAAGGAAAGCGCACGTGCATGCCCCCACTCGAGACGAGGCCTGACTCCCCTGGGGAGACTCAGAAGCACCCCAAGATCCATGGCAACACTGGAGAGGAATCCTCACGTTCCGGCCCCGACTCCACACAAGGACTGAGGCCCCGGCATGGACGGGAGAGGAATCCCGAGAGGTCCCCTAGCAACTCGCATGGGGACTGGCCTTTCCTGAGGCCACCAGAGCGGGTCCCTGAGGTCCCCGTCGTAACTCGAGAAGACCTGCCGCAACTCGAGAAAATCCAGGAGGTTGTCCCCTCCAGGCGAGATGAGGCCCATTTCCGCTGAGGCCTCTCGAGTCTGATCACACCTCCCCTCTGGAACTTCGAAAGGGTCCTTCACACCCTTGGTGCAAATCAAGAAGTTCCCCGACATACCCGTCTCCACTCGAGAGGAATCACGAGGGTCCCGCCCACATCCAGAGGAGCCCCGTTTCCGCCTCGTAGCTCGAGATGAGGGATCCTTTCCCTGCTTCGTCGGGAAAGAGTTCCCGGCGTTCCCGTCGCATCTCAAGAGGAGGCCCTCTCAACAGGAACGGCGAGAGGAACTCCAGGGTCGTGCCACCATTCCAAGAGTCCCCCAGATGTCTCAGTCCATTCCAGAGGAACCTCTTTTCCCTTCACCGGCTCGTCTTTCACGCCGAGGATCGACTCACACCAAGGTGGCACGTGGCACAGCCCTGTGGGAAAGCCTCGTGGGAAAGCCTCGAGGGACAGCCTCGAGGGAAAGCCACAGATCCCTTGATCAACGTGACAGGAAGCGTGACACTACTGCTGCAGCTCGGGAGGAAAGCGCACGTGCATGCCCCCACTCGAGACGAGGCCTGACTCCCCTGGGGAGACTCAGAAGCACCCCAAGATCCATGGCAACACTGGAGAGGAATCCTCAGGTTCCGGCCCCGACTCCACACAAGGACTGAGGCCCCGGCATGGACGGGAGAGGAATCCCGAGAGGTCCCCTAGCAACTCGCATGGGGACTGGCCTTTCCTGAGGCCACCAGAGCGGGTCCCTGAGGTCCCCGTCGTAACTCGAGAAGACCTGCCGCAACTCGAGAAAATCCAGGAGGTTCTCCCCTCCAGGCGAGATGAGGCCCATTTCCGCTGAGGCGTCTCGAGGCTGATCACACCTCCCCTCTGGAACTTCGAAAGGGTCCTTCACAACCTTGGTGCAAATCAAGAAGTTCCCCGACATACCCGTCTCCACTCGAGAGGAATCACGAGGGTCCCGCCCACATCCAGAGGAGCCCCGTTTCCACCTCGTAGCTCGAGATGAGGGATCCTTTCCCTGCTTCGTCGGGAAAGAGTTCACGGCGTTCCCGTCGCATCTCAAGAGGAGGCCCTCTCAACAGGAACGGCGGGAGGAACTCCAGGGTCGTGCCACCATTCCAAGAGTCCCCCAGATGTCTCAGTCCATTCCAGAGGAACCTCTTTTCCCTTCACCGGCTCGTCTTTCACGCCGAGGATCGACTCACACAAAGGTGGCACGTGGCACAGCCCTGTGGGAAAGCCTCGTGGGAAAGCCTCGAGGGAAAGCCTCGAGGGAAAGCCACAGATCCCTTGATCCACGTGACAGGAAGCGTGACACTACTGCTGCAGCTCGGGAGGAAAGCGCACGTGCATGCCCCCACTCGAGACGAGGCCTGACTCCCCTGGGGAGACTCAGAAGCACCCCAAGATCCATGGCAACACTGGAGAGGAATCCTCAGGTTCCGGCCCCGACTCCACACAAGGACTGAGGCCCCGGCATGGACGGGAGAGGAATCCCGAGAGGTCCCCTAGCAACTCGCATGGGGACTGGCCTTTCCTGAGGCCACCAGAGCGGGTCCCTGAGGTCCCCGTCGTAACTCGAGAAGACCTGCCGCAACTCGAGAAAATCCAGGAGGTTCTCCCCTCCAGGCGAGAGGAGGCCCATTTCCGCTGAGGCGTCTCGAGGCTGATCACACCTCACCTCTGGAACTTCGAAAGGGTCCTTCACACCCTTGGTGCAAATCAAGAAGTTCCCCGACATACCCGTCTCCACTCGAGAGGAATCACGAGGGTCCCGCCCACATCCAGAGGAGCCCCGTTTCCGCCTCGTAGCTCGAGATGAGGGATCCTTTCCCTGCTTCGTCGGGAAAGAGTTCCTGGCGTTCCCGTCGCATCTCAAGAGAAGGCCCTCTCAACAGGAACGGCGAGAGGAACTCCAGGGTCGTGCCACCATTCCAAGAGTCCCCCAGATGTCTCAGTCCATTCCAGGGGAACCTCTTTTCCCTTCACCAGCTCGTCTTTCACGCCGAGGATCGACTCACACCAAGGTGGCACGTGGCACAGCCCTGTGGGAAAGCATCTTGGGAAAGCCTCGAGGGACAGCCTCGAGGGAAAGCCACAGATCCCTTGATGCACGTGACAGGAAGCGTGACACTACTGCTGCAGCTCGGGAGGAAAGCGCACGTGCATGCCCCCACTCGAGACGAGGCCTGACTCCCCTGGGGAGACTCAGAAGCACCCCAAGATCCATGGCAACACTGGAGAGGAATCCTCAGGTTCCGGCACCGACTCCACACAAGGACTGAGGCCCCGGCATGGACGGGAGAGGAATCCCGAGAGGTCCCCTAGCAACTCGCATGGGAACTGGCCTTTCCTGAGGCCACCAGAGCGGGTCCCTGAGGTCCCCGTCGTAACTCGAGAAGACCTGCCGCAACTCGAGAAAATCCAGGAGGTTCTCCCCTCCAGGCGAGATGAGGCCCATTTCCGCTGAGGCGTCTCGAGGCTGACCACACCTCACCTCTGGAACTTCGCAAGAGTCCTTCACACCCTTGGGGCAAATCAAGAAGTTCCCCGACATACCCGTCTCCACTCGAGAGGAATCACGAGGGTCCCGCCCACATCCAGAGGAGCCCCGTTTCCGCCTCGTAGCTCGAGATGAGGGATCCTTTCCCTGCTTCGTCGGGAAAGAGTTCCCGGCGTTCCCGTCGCATCTCAAGAGGAGGCCCTCTCAACAGGAACGGCGAGAGGAACTCCAGGGTCGTGCCACCATTCCAAGAGTCCCCCAGATGTCTCAGTCCATTCCAGAGGAACCTCTTTTCGCTTCACCGGCTCGTCTTTCACGCCGAGGATCGACTCACACCAAGGTGGCACGTGGCACAGCCCTGTGGGAAAGCCTCGTGGGAAAACCTCGAGGGACAGCCTCGAGGGAAAGCCACAGATCCCTTGATCCACGTGACAGGAAGCGTGACACTACTGCTGCAGCTCGGGAGGAAAGCGCACGTGCATGCCCCCACTCGAGACGAGGCCTGACTCCCCTGGGGAGACTCAGAAGCACCCCAAGATCCATGGCAACACTGGAGAGGAATCCTCAGGTTCCGGCCCCGACTCCACACAAGGACTGAGGCCCCGGCATGGACGGGAGAGGAATCCCGAGAGGTCCCCTAGCAACTCGCATGGGGACTGGCCTTTCCTGAGGCCACCAGAGCGGGTCCCTGAGGTCCCCGTCGTACCTCGAGAAGACCTGCCGCAACTCGAGAAAATCCAGGAGGTTCTCCCCTCCAGGCGAGATGAGGCCCATTTCCGCTGAGGCATCTCGAGGCTGATCACACCTCCCCTCTGGAACTTCGAAAGGGTCCTTCACAACCTTGGTGCAAATCAAGAAGTTCCCCGACATACCCGTCTCCACTCTAGAGGAATCACAAGGGTCTCGCCCACATCCAGAGGAGCCCCGTTTCCGCCTCGTAGCTCGAGATGAGGGATCCTTTCCCTGCTTCGTCGGGAAAGAGTTCACGGCGTTCCCGTCGCATCTCAAGAGGAGGCCCTCTCAACAGGAACGGCGGGAGGAACTCCAGGGTCGTGCCACCATTCCAAGAGTCCCCCAGATGTCTCAGTCCATTCCAGAGGAACCTCTTTTCCCTTCACCGGCTCGTCTTTCACGCCGAGGATTGACTCACACAAAGGTGGCACGTGGCACAGCCCTGTGGGAAAGCCTCGTGGGAAAGCCTCGAGGGAAAGCCTCGAGGGAAAGCCACAGATGCCTTGATCCACGTGACAGGAAGCGTGACACTACTGCTGCAGCTCGGGAGGAAAGCGCACGTGCATGCCCCCACTCGAGACGAGGCCTGACTCCCCTGGGGAGACTCAGAAGCACCCCAAGATCCATGGCAACAATGGAGAGGAATCCTCACGTTCCGGCCCCGACTCCACACAAGGACTGAGGCCCCGGCATGGACGGGAGAGGAATCCCGAGAGGTCCCCTAGCAACTCGCATGGGGACTGGCCTTTCCTGAGGCCACCAGAGCGGGTCCCTGAGGTCCCCGTCGTAACTCGAGAAGACCTGCCGCAACTCGAGAAAATCCAGGAGGTTCTCCCCTCCAGGCGAGAGGAGGCCCATTTCTGCTGAGGCGTCTCGAGGCTGATCACACCTCACCTCTGGAACTTCGAAAGGGTCCTTCACACCCTTGGTGCAAATCAAGAAGTTCCCCGACATACCCGTCTCCACTCGAGAGGAATCACGAGGGTCCCGCCCACATCCAGAGGAGCCCCGTTTCCGCCTCGTAGCTCGAGATGAGGGATCCTTTCCCTGCTTCGTCGGGAAAGAGTTCCCGGCGTTCCCGTCGCATCTCAAGAGAAGGCTCTCTCAACAGGAACGGCGAGAGGAACTCCAGGGTCGTGCCACCATTCCAAGAGTCCCCCAGATGTCTCAGTCCATTCCAGGGGAACCACTTTTCCCTTCACCGGCTCGTCTTTCACGCCGAGGATCGACTCACACCAAGGTGGCACGTGGCACAGCCCTGTGGGAAAGCCTCGTGGGAAAGCCTCGAGGGACAGCCTCGAGGGAAAGCCACAGATCCCTTGATCCACGTGACAGGAAGCGTGACACTACTGCTGCAGCTCGGGAGGAAAGCGCACGTGCATGCCCCCACTCGAGACGAGGCCTGACTCCCCTGGGGAGACTCAGAAGCACCCCAAGATCCATGGCAACACTGGAGAGGAATCCTCAGGTTCCGGCCCCGACTCCACACAAGGACTGAGGCCCCGGCATGGACGGGAGAGGAATCCCGAGAGGTCCCCTAGCAACTCGCATGGGGACTGGCCTTTCCTGAGGCCACCAGAGCGGGTCCCTGAGGTCCCCGTCGTAACTCGAGAAGACCTGCCGCAACTCGAGAAAATCCAGGAGGTTCTCCCCTCCAGGCGAGATGAGGCCCATTTCCTCTGAGGCGTCTCGAGGCTGATCACACCTCCCCTCTGGAACTTCGAAAGGGTCCTTCACAACCTTGGTGCAAATCAAGAAGTTCCCCGACATACCCGTCTCCACTCGAGAGGAATCACGAGGGTCCCGCCCACATCCAGAGGAGCCCCGTTTCCGCCTCGTAGCTCGAGATGAGGGATCCTTTCCCTGCTTCGTCGGGAAAGATTTCACGGCGTTCCCGTCGCATCTCAAGAGGAGGCCCTCTCAACAGGAACGGCGGGAGGAACTCCAGGGTCGTGCCACCATTCCAAGAGTCCCCCAGATGTCTCAGTCCATTCCAGAGGAACCTCTTTTCCCTTCACCGGCTCGTCTTTCACGCCGAGGATTGACTCACACAAAGGTGGCACGTGGCACAGACCTGTGGGAAAGCCTCGTGGGAAAGCCTCGAGGGAAAGCCTCGAGGGAAAGCCACAGATGCCTTGATCCACGTGACAGGAAGCGTGACACTACTGCTGCAGCTCGGGAGGAAAGCGCACGTGCATGCCCCCACTCGAGACGAGGCCTGACTCCCCTGGGGAGACTTCGAAACACCCCAAGATCCATGGCAACACTGGAGAGGAATCCTCAGGTTCCGGCCCCGACTCCACACAAGGACTGAGGCCCCGGCATGGTCGGGAGAGGAATCCCGAGAGGTCCCCTAGCAACTCGCATGGGGACTGGCCTTTCCTGAGGGCACCAGAGCGGGTCCCTGAAGTCCCCGTCGTAACTCGAGAAGACCTGCCGCAACTCGAGAAAATCCAGGAGGTTCTCCCCTCCAGGCGAGAGGAGGCCCATTTCCGCTGAGGCGTCTCGAGGCTGATCACACCTCACCTCTGGAACTTCGAAAGGGTCCTTCACACCCTTGGTGCAAATCAAGAAGTTCCCCGACATACCCGTCTCCACTCGAGAGGAATCAGGAGGGTCCCGCCCACATCCAGAGGAGCCCCGTTTCCGCCTCGTAGCTCGAGATGAGGGATCCTTTCCCTGCTTGGTCGGGAAAGAGTTCTCGGCGTTCCCGTCGCATCTCAAGAGAAGGCCCTCTCAACAGGAACGGCGAGAGGAACTCCAGGGTCGTGCCACCATTCCAAGAGTCCCCCAGATGTTTCAGTTCATTCCAGGGGAACCTCTTTTCCCTTCACCGGCTCGTCTTTCACGCCGAGGATCGACTCACACCAAGGTGGCACGTGGCACAGCCCTGTGGGAAAGCATCTTGGGAAAGCCTCGAGGGACAGCCTCGAGGGAAAGCCACAGATCCCTTGATCCGCGTGACAGGAAGCGTGACACTACTGCTGCAGCTCGGGAGGAAAGCGCACGTGCATGCCCCCACTCGAGACGAGGCCTGACTCCCCTGGGGAGACTCAGAAGCACCCCAAGATCCATGGCAACACTGGAGAGGAATCCTCAGGTTCCGGCCCCGACTCCACACAAGGACTGAGGCCCCGGCATGGACGGGAGAGGAATCCCGAGAGGTCCCCTAGCAACTCGCATGGTGACTGGCCTTTCCTGAGGCCACCAGAGCGGGTCCCTGAGGTCCCCGTCGTAACTCGAGAAGACCTGCCGCAACTCGAGAAAATCCAGGAGGTTCTCCCCTCCAGGCGAGATGAGGCCCATTTCCGCTGAGGCGTCTCGAGGCTGATCACACCTCACCTCTGGAACTTCGCAAGAGTCCTTCACACCCTTGGGGCAAATCAAGAAGTTCCCCGACATACCCGTCTCCACTCGAGAGGAATCACGAGGGTCCCGCCCACATCCAGAGGAGCCCCGTTTCCGCCTCGTAGCTCGAGATGAGGGATCCTTTCCCTGCTTCGTCGGGAAAGAGTTCCCGGCGTTCCCGTCGCATCTCAAGAGGAGGCCCTCTCAACAGGAACGGCGAGAGGAACTCCAGGGTCGTGCCACCATTCCAAGAGTCCCCCAGATGTCTCAGTCCATTCCAGAGGAACCTCTTTTCCCTTCACTGGCTCGTCTTTCACGCCGAGGATCGACTCACACCAAAGTGGCACGTGGCACAGCCCTGTGGGAAAGCCTCGTGGGAAAGCCTCGAGGGACAGCCTCGAGGGAAAGCCACAGATCCCTTGATCCACGTGACAGGAAGCGTGACACTACTGCTGCAGCTCGGGAGGAAAGCGCACGTGCATGCCCCCACTCGAGACGAGGCCTGACTCCCCTGGGGAGACTCAGAAGCACCCCAAGATCCATGGCAACACTGGAGAGGAATCCTCAGGTTCCGGCCCCGACTCCACACAAGGACTGAGGCCCCGGCATGGACGGGAGAGGAATCCCGAGAGGTCCCCTAGCAACTCGCATGGGGACTGGCCTTTCCTGAGGCCACCAGAGCGGGTCCCTGAGGTCCCCGTCGTAACTCGAGAAGACCTGCCACAACTCGAGAAAATCCAGGAGGTTCTCCCCTCCAGGCGAGAGGAGGCCCATTTCCGCTGAGGCGTCTCGAGGCTGATCACACGTCGCCTCTGGAACTTCGAAAGGGTCCTTCACACCCTTGGTGCAAATCAAGAAGTTCCCCGACATACCCGTCTCCACTCGAGAGGAATCACGAGGGTCCCGCCCACATCCAGAGGAGCCCCGTTTCCGCCTCGTAGCTCGAGATGAGGGATCCTTTCCCTGCTTCGTCGGGAAAGAGTTCCCGGCGTTCCCGTCGCATCTCAAGAGAAGGCCCTCTCAACAGGAACTGCGAGAGGAACTGCAGGGTCGTGCCACCATTCCAAGAGTCCCCCAGATGTCTCAGTCCATTCCAGGGGAACCTCTTTTCCCTTCACCGGCTCGTCTTTCACGCCGAGGATCGACTCACACCAAGGTGGCACGTGGCACAGCCCTGTGGGAAAGCATCTTGGGAAAGCCTCGAGGGACAGCCTAGAGGGAAAGCCACAGATCCCTTGATCCGCGTGACAGGAAGCGTGACACTACTGCTGCAGCTCGGGAGGAAAGCGCACGTGCATGCCCCCACTCGAGACGAGGCCTGACTCCCCTGGGGAGACTGAGAAGCACCCCAAGATCCATGGCAACACTGGAGAGGAATCCTCAGGTTCCGGCCCCGACTCCACACAAGGACTGAGGCCCCGGCATGGACGGGAGAGGAATCCCGAGAGGTCCCCTAGCAACTCGCATGGGGACTGGCCTTTCCTGAGGCCACCAGAGCGGGTCCCTGAGGTCCCCGTCGTAACTCGAGAAGACCTGCCGCAACTCGAGAAAATCCAGGAGGTTCTCCCCTCCAGGCGAGATGAGGCCCATTTCCGCTGAGGCGTCTCGAGGCTGATCACACCTCACCTCTGGAACTTCGCAAGAGTCCTTCACACCCTTGGGGCAAATCAAGAAGTTCCCCGACATACCCGTCTCCACTCGAGAGGAATCACGAGGGTCCCGCCCACATCCAGAGGAGCCCCGTTTCCGCCTCGTAGCTCGAGATGAGGGATCCTTTCCCTGCTTCGTCGGGAAAGAGTTCCCGGCGTTCCCGTCGCATCTCAAGAGGAGGCCCTCTCAAGAGGAACGGCGAGAGGAACTCCAGGGTCGTGCCACCATTCCAAGAGTCCCCCAGATGTCTCAGTCCATTCCAGAGGAACCTCTTTTCCCTTCACTGGCTCGTCTTTCACGCCGAGGATCGACTCACACCAAGGTGGCACGTGGCACAGCCCTGTGTGAAAGCCTCGTGGGAAAGCCTCGAGGGACAGCCTCGAGGGAAAGCCACAGATCCCTTGATCCACGTGACAGGAAGCGTGACACTACTGCTGCAGCTCGGGAGGAAAGCGCACGTGCATGCCCCCACTCGAGACGAGGCCTGACTCCCCTGGGGAGACTCAGAAGCACCCCAAGATCCATGGCAACAATGGAGAGGAATCCTCACGTTCCGGCCCCGACTCCACACAAGGACTGAGGCCCCGGCATGGACGGGAGAGGAATCCCGAGAGGTCCCCTAGCAACTCGCATGGGGACTGGCCTTTCCTGAGGCCACCAGAGCGGGTCCCTGAGGTCCCCGTCGTAACTCGAGAAGACCTGCCGCAACTCGAGAAAATCCAGGAGGTTCTCCCCTCCAGGCGAGAGGAGGCCCATTTCCGCTGAGGCGTCTCGAGGCTGATCACACCTCACCTCTGGAACTTCGAAAGGGTCCTTCACACCCTTGGTGCAAATCAAGAAGTTCCCCGACATACCCGTCTCCACTCGAGAGGAATCACGAGGGTCCCGCCCACATCCAGAGGAGCCCCGTTTCCGCCTCGTAGCTCGAGATGAGGGATCCTTTCCCTGCTTCGTCGGGAAAGAGTTCCCGGCGTTCCCGTCGCATGTCAAGAGAAGGCCCTCTCAACAGGAACGGCGAGAGGAACTCCAGGGTCGTGCCACCATTCCAAGAGTCCCCCAGATGTCTCAGTCCATTCCAGGGGAACCTCTTTTCCCTTCACCGGCTCGTCTTTCACGCCGAGGATCGACTCACACCAAGGTGGCACGTGGCACAGCCCTGTGGGAAAGCCTCGTGGGAAAGCCTCGAGGGACAGCCTCGAGGGAAAGCCACAGATCCCTTGATCCACGTGACAGGAAGCGTGACACTACTACTGCAGCTCGGGAGGAAAGGGCACGTGCATGCCCCCACTCGAGACGAGGCCTGACTCCCCTGGGAGACTCAGAAGCACCCCAAGATCCATGGCAACACTGGAGAGGAATCCTCAGGTTCCGGCCCCGACTCCACACAAGGACTGAGGCCCCGGCATGGACGGGAGTGGAATCCCGAGAGGTCCCCTAGCAACTCGCATGGGGACTGGCCTTTCCTGAGGCCACCAGAGCGGGTCCCTGAGGTCCCCGTCGTAACTCGAGAAGACCTGCCGCAACTCGAGAAAATCCAGGAGGTTCTCCCCTCCAGGCGAGATGAGGCCCATTTCCGCTGAGGTGTCTCGAGGCGGATCACACCTCACCTCTGGAACTTCGAAAGGCTCATTCACACCCTTGCTGCAAATCAAGAAGTTCCCCGACATACCCGTCTCCACTCGAGAGGAATCACGAGGGTCCCGCCCACATCCAGAGGAGCCCCGTTTCCGCCTCGTAGCTCGAGATGAGGGATCCTTTCCCTGCTTCGTCGGGAAAGAGTTCCCGGCGTTCCCGTCGCATCTCAAGAGGAGGCCCTCTCAACAGGAACGGCGAGAGGAACTCCAGGGTCGTGCCACCATTCCAAGAGTCCCCCAGATGTCTCAGTCCATTCCAGAGGAACCTCTTTTCCCTTCACCGGCTCGTCTTTCACGCCGAGGATCGACTCACACCAAGGTGGCACGTGGCACAGCCCTGTGGGAAAGCCTCGTGGGAAAGCCTCGAGGGACAGCCTCGAGGGAAAGCCACAGATCCCTTGATACACGTGACAGGAAGCGTGACACTACTACTGCAGCTCGGGAGGAAAGGGCACGTGCATGCCCCCACTCGAGACGAGGCCTGACTCCCCTGGGAGACTCAGAAGCACCCCAAGATCCATGGCAACACTGGAGAGGAATCCTCAGGTTCCGGCCCCGACTCCACACAAGGACTGAGGCCCCGGCATGGACGGGAGAGGAATCCCGAGAGGTCCCCTAGCAACTCGCATGGGGACTGGCCTTTCCTGAGACCACCAGAGCGGGTCCCTGAGGTCCCCGTCGTAACTCGAGAAGACCTGCCACAACTCGAGAAAATCCAGGAGGTTCTCCCCTCCAGGCGAGATGAGGCCCATTTCCGCTGAGGCGTCTCGAGGCTGATCACACCTCACCTCTGGAATTTCGAAAGGGTCCTTCACACCCTTGGTGCAAATCAAGAAGTTCCCCGACATACCCGTCTCCACTCGAGAGGAATCACGAGGGTCCCGCCCACATCCAGAGGAGCCCCGTTTCCGCCTCGTAGCTCGAGATGAGGGATCCTTTCCCTGCTTGGTCGGGAAAGAGTTCCCGGCGTTCCCGTCGCATCTAAAGAGAAGGCCCTCTCAACAGGAACGGCGAGAGGAACTCCAGGGTCGTGCCACCATTCCAAGAGTCCCCCAGATGTCTCAGTCCATTCCAGGGGAACCTCTTTTCCCTTCACCGGCTCGTCTTTCACGCCGAGGATCGACTCACACCAAGGTGGCACGTGGCACAGCGCTGTGGGAAAGCATCTTGGGAAAGCCTCGAGGGAAAGCCTCGAGGGAAAGCCACAGATCCCTTGATCCACGTGACAGGAAGCGTGACACTACTGCTGCAGCTCGGGAGGAAAGCGCACGTGCATGCCCCCACTCGAGACGAGGCCTGACTCCCCTGGGGAGACTCAGAAGCACCCCAAGATCCATGGCAACACTGGAGAGGAATCCTCACGTTCCGGCCCCGACTCCACACAAGGACTGAGGCCCCGGCATGGACGGGAGAGGAATCCCGAGAGGTCCCCTAGCAACTCGCATGGGGACTGGCCTTTCCTGAGGCCACCAGAGCGGGTCCCTGAGGTCCCCTTCGTAACTCGAGAAGACCTGCCGCAACTCGAGAAAATCCAGGAGGTTCTCCCCTCCAGGCGAGATGAGGCCCATTTCCGCTGAGGCGTCTCGAGGCTGATCACACGTCACCTCTGGAACTTCGAAAGGGTCCTTCACACCCTTGGTGCAAATCAAGAAGTTCCCCGACATACCCGTCTCCACTCGAGAGGAATCACGAGGGTCCCGCCCACATCCAGAGGAGCCCCGTTTCCGCCTCGTAGCTCGAGATGAGGGATCCTTTCCCTGCTTCGTCGGGAAAGAGTTCCCGGCGTTCCCGTCGCATCTCAAGAGGAGGCCCTCTCAACAGGAACGGCGAGAGGAACTCCAGGGTCGTGCCACCATTCCAAGAGTCCCCCAGATGTCTCAGTCCGTTCCAGAGGAACCTCTTTTCCCTTCACTGGCTCGTCTTTCACGCCGAGGATCGACTCACACCAAAGTGGCACGTGGCACAGCCCTGTGGGAAAGCCTCATGGGAAAGCCTCGAGGGACAGCCTCGAGGGAAAGCCACAGATCCCTTGATCCACGTGACAGAAAGCGTGACACTACAGCTGCAGCTCGGGAGGAAAGCGCACGTGCATGCCCCCACTCGAGACGAGGCCTGACTCCCCTGGGGAGACTCAGAAGCACCCCAAGATCCATGGCAACACTGGAGAGGAATCCTCACGTTCCGGCCCCGACTCCACACAAGGACTGAGGCCCCGGCATGGACGGGAGAGGAATCCCGAGAGGTCCCATAGCAACTCGCATGGGGACTGGCCTTTCCTGAGGCCACCAGAGCGGGTCCCTGAGGTCCCCTTCGTAACTCGGGAAGACCTGCCGCAACTCGAGAAAATCCAGGAGGTTCTCCCCTCCAGGCGAGATGAGGCCCATTTCCGCTGAGGCGTCTCGAGGCTGATCACACCTCCCCTCTGGAACTTCGAAAGGGTCCTTCACACCCTTGGTGCAAATCAAGAAGTTCCCCGACATACCCGTCTCCACTCGAGAGGAATCACGTGGGTCCCGCCCATATCCAGAGGAGCCCCATTTTCTCCTCGTAGCTCGAGATGAGGGATCCTTTCCCTGCTTCGTCGGGAAAGAGTTCCCGGCGTTCCCGTCGCATCTCAAGAGGAGGCCCTCTCAACAGGAACGGCGAGAGGAACTCCAGGGTCGTGCCACCATTCCAAGAGTCCCCCAGATGTCTCAGTCCATTCCAGAGGAACCTCTTTTCCCTTCACCGGCTCGTCTTTCGCGCCGAGGATCGACTCACACCAAGGTGGCACGTGGCACAGCCCTGTGGGAAAGCCTCGTGGGAAAGCCTCGAGGGACAGCCTCGAGGGAAAGCCACAGATCCCTTGATCCACGTGACAGGAAGCGTGACACTACTGCTGCAGCTCGGGAGGAAAGCGCACGTGCATACCCCCACTCGAGACGAGGCCTGACTCCCCTGGGGAGACTCAGAAGCACCCCAAGATCCATGGCAACACTGGAGAGGAATCCTCAGGTTACGGCCCCGACTCCACACAAGGACTGAGGCCCCGGCATGGACGGGAGTGGAATCCCGAGAGGTCCCCTAGCAACTCGCATGGGGACTGGCCTTCCCTGAGGCCACCAGAGCGGGTCCCTGAGGTCCCCTTCGTAACTCGAGAAGACCTGCCGCAACTCGAGAAAATCCAGGAGGTTCTCCCCTCCAGGCGAGATGAGGCCCATTTCCGCTGAGGCGTCTCGAGGCTGATCACACGTCACCTCTGGAACTTCGAAAGGGTCCTTCACACCCTTGGTGCAAATCAAGAAGTTCCCCGACATACCCGTCTCCACTCGAGAGGAATCACGAGGGTCCCGCCCACATCCAGAGGAGCCCCGTTTCCGCCTCGTAGCTCGAGATGAGGGATCCTTTCCCTGCTTCGTCGGGAAAGAGTTCCCGGCGTTCCCGTCGCATCTCAAGAGGAGGCCCTCTCAACAGGAACGGCGAGAGGAACTCCAGGGTCGTGCCACCATTCCAAGAGTCCCCCAGATGTCTCAGTCCGTTCCAGAGGAACCTCTTTTCCCTTCACTGGCTCGTCTTTCACGCCGAGGATCGACTCACACCAAAGTGGCACGTGGCACAGCCCTGTGGGAAAGCCTCATGGGAAAGCCTCGAGGGACAGCCTCGAGGGAAAGCCACAGATCCCTTGATCCACGTGACAGAAAGCGTGACACTACAGCTGCAGCTCGGGAGGAAAGCGCACGTGCATGCCCCCACTCGAGACGAGGCCTGACTCCCCTGGGGAGACTCAGAAGCACCCCAAGATCCATGGCAACACTGGAGAGGAATTCTCAGGTTCTGGCCCCGACTCCACACAAGGACTGAGGCCCCGGCATGGACGGGAGAGGAATCCCGAGAGGTCCCCTAGCAACTCGCATGGGGACTGGCCTTTCCTGAGGACACCAGAGCGGGTCCCTGAGGTCCCCGTCGTACCTCGAGAAGACCTGCCGCAACTCGAGAAAATCCAGGAGGTTCTCCCCTCCAGGCGAGATGAGGCCCATTTCCGCTGAGGCGTCTCGAGGCTGATCACACCTCCCCTCTGGAACTTCAAAAGGGTCCTTCACACCCTTGGTGCAAATCAAGAAGTTCCCCGACATACCCGTCTCCAGCTCGACAGGAATCACGAGGGTCCCGCCCACATCCAGAGGAGCCCCGTTTCCGCCTCGTAGCTCGAGATGAGGGATCCTTTCCCCGCTTCGTCGGGAAAGAGTTCCCGGCGTTCCCGACGCATCTCAAGAGGAGGCCCTCTCAACAGGAACGGCGAGAGGAACTCCAGGGTCGTGCCACCATTCCAAGAGTCCCCCAGATGTCTCAGTCCATTCCAGAGGAACCTCTTTTCCCTTCACTGGCTCGTCTTTCACGCCGAAGATCGACTCACAGCAAAGTGGCACGTGGCACAGCCCTGTGGGAAAGCCTCATGGGAAAGCCTCGAGGGACAGCCTCGAGGGAAAGCCACAGATCCCTTGATCCACGTGACAGGAAGGGTGACACCACAGCTGCAGCTCGGGAGGAAAGCGCACGTGCATGCCCCCACTCGAGACGAGGCCTGACTCCCCTGGGGAGACTCAGAAGCACCCCAAGATCCATGGCAACACTGGAGAGGAATCCTCAGGTTCCGGCCCCGACTCCACACAAGGACTGAGGCCCCGGCATGGACGGGAGAGGAATCCCGAGAGGTCCCCTAGCAACTCGCATGGGGACTGGCCTTTCCTGAGGCCACCAGAGCGGGTCCCTGAGGTCCCCGTCGTAACTCGAGAAGACCTGCCGCAACTCGAGAAAATCCAGGAGGTTCTCCCCTCCAGGCGAGATGAGGCCCATTTCCGCTGAGGCGTCTCGAGGCTGATCACACCTCACCTCTGGAACGTCGAAAGGGTCCTTCACATCCTTGGTGCAAATCAAGAAGTTCCCCGACATACCCGTCTCCACTCGACAGGAATCACGAGGGTCCCGCCCACATCCAGAGGAGCCCCGTTTCCGCCTCGTAGCTCGAGATGAGGGATCCTTTCCCTGCTTCGTCGGGAAAGAGTTCCCGGCGTTCCCGTCGCACCTCAAGAGGAGGCCCTCTCAACAGGAACGGCGAGAGGAACTCCAGGGTCGTGCCACCATTCCAAGAGTCCCCCAGATGTCTCAGTCCATTCCAGAGGAACCTCTTTTCCCTTCACCGGCTCGTCTTTCACGCCGAGGATCGACTCACACAAAGGTGGCACGTGGCACAGCCCTGTGGGAAAGCCTCGTGGGAAAGCCTCGAGGGACAGCCTCGAGGGAAAGCCACAGATCCCTTGATCCACGTGACAGGAAGCGTGACACTACTGCTGCAGCTCGGGAGGAAAGCGCACGTGCATGCCCCCACTCGAGACGAGGCCTGACTCCCCTGGGGAGACTCAGAAGCACCCCAAGATCCATGGCAACACTGGAGAGGAATCCTCAGGTTCCGGACCCAACTCCACACAAGGACTGAGGCCCCGGCATGGACGGGAGAGGAATCCCGAGAGGTCCCCTAGCAACTCGCATGGGGACTGGCCTTTCCTGAGGCCACCAGAGCGGGTCCCTGAGGTCCCCGTCGTAACTCGAGAAGACCTGCCGCAACTCGAGAAAATCCAGGAGGTTCTCCCCTCCAGGCGAGATGAGGCCCATTTCCGCTGAGGCGTCTCGAGGCTGATCACACCTCACCTCTGGAACTTCGAAAGGGTCCTTCACACCCTTGGTGCAAATCAAGAAGTTCCCCGACATACCCGTCTCCACTCGACAGGAATCACGAGGGTCCCGCCCACATCCAGAGGAGCCCCGTTTCCGCCTCGTAGCTCGAGATGAGGGATCCTTTCCCTGCTTCGTCGGGAAAGAATTCCCGGCGTTCCCGTCGCATCTCAAGAGGAGGCCCTCTCAAGAGGAACGGCGAGAGGAACTCCAGGGTCGTGCCACCATTCCAAGAGTCCCCCAGATGTCTCAGTCCATTCCAGAGGAACCTCTTTTCCCTTCACCGGCTCGTCTTTCACGCCGAGGATCGACTCACAGCAAAGTGGCACGTGGCACAGCCCTGTGGGAAAGCCTCATGGGAAAGCCTCGAGGGACAGCCTCGAGGGAAAGCCACAGATCCCTTGATCCACGTGACAGGAAGGGTGACACCACAGCTGCAGCTCGGGAGGAAAGCGCACGTGCATGCCCCCACTCTAGACGAGGCCTGACTCCCCTGGGGAGACTCAGAAGCACCCCAAGATCCATGGCAACACTGGAGAGGAATCCTCAGGTTCCGGCCCCGACTCCACACAAGGACTGAGGCCCCGGCATGGACGGGAGAGGAATCCCGAGAGGTCCCCTAGCAACTCGCATGGGGACTGGCCTTTCCTGAGGCCACCAGAGCGGGTCCCTGAGGTCCCCGTCGTAACTCGAGAAGACCTGCCGCAACTCGAGAAAATCCAGGAGGTTCTCCCCTCCAGGCGAGATGAGGCCCATTTCCGCTGAGGCGTCTCGAGGCTGATCACACCTCACCTCTGGAACTTCGAAAGGGTCCTTCACACCCTTGGTTGAAATCAAGAAGTTCCCCGACATACCCGTCTCCACTCGAGAGGAATCACGAGGGTCCCGCCCACATCCAGAGGAGCCCCGTTTCCGCCTCGTAGCTCGAGATGAGGGATCCTTTCCCTGCTTCGTCGGGAAAGAGTTCCCGGCGTTCCCGTCGCATCTCAAGAGGAGGCCCTCTCAAGAGGAACGGCGAGAGGAACTTCAGGGTCGTGCCACCATTCCAAGAGTCCCCCAGATGTCTCAGTCCATTCCAGAGGAACCTGTTTTCCCTTCACCGGCTCGTCTTTCACGCCGAGGATCGACTCACACCAAGGTGGCACGTGGCACAGCCCTGTGGGAAAGCCTCGTGGGAAAGCCTCGAGGGACAGCCTCGAGGGAAAGCCACAGATCCCTTGATCCACGTGACAGGAAGCGTGACACTACTGCTGCAGCTCGGGAGGAAAGCGCACGTGCATGCCCCCATTCGAGACGAGGCCTGACTCCCCTGGGGAGACTCAGAAGCACCCCAAGATCCATGGCAACACTGGAGAGGAATCCTCAGGTTCCGGCCCCGACTCCACACAAGGACTGAGGCCCCGGCATGGACGGGAGAGGAATCCCGAGAGGTCCCCTAGCAACTCGCATGGGGACTGGCCTTTCCTGAGGCCACCAGAGCGGGTCCCTGAGGTCCCCGTCGTAACTCGAGAAGACCTGCCGCAACTCGAGAAAATCCAGGAGGTTCTCCCCTCCAGGCGAGATGAGGCCCATTTCCGCTGAGGCGTCTCGAGGCTGATCACACCTCACCTCTGGAACGTCGAAAGGGTCCTTCACATCCTTGGTGCAAATCAAGAAGTTCCCCGACATACCCGTCTCCACTCGACAGGAATCACGAGGGTCCCGCCCACATCCAGAGGAGCCCCGTTTCCGCCTCGTAGCTCGAGATGAGGGATCCTTTCCCTGCTTCGTCGGGAAAGAGTTCCCGGCGTTCCCGTCGCATCTCAAGAGGAGGCCCTCTCAACAGGAACGGCGAGAGGAACTCCAGGGTCGTGCCACCATTCCAAGAGTCCCCCAGATGTCTCAGTCCATTCCAGAGGAACCTCTTTTCCCTTCACCGGCTCGTCTTTCACGCCGAGGATCGACTCACACAAAGGTGGCACGTGGCACAGCCCTGTGGGAAAGCCTCGTGGGAAAGCCTCGAGGGACAGCCTCGAGGGAAAGCCACAGATCCCTTGATCCACGTGACAGGAAGCGTGACACTACTGCTGCAGCTCGGGAGGAAAGCGCACGTGCATGCCCCCACTCGAGACGAGGCCTGACTCCCCTGGGGAGACTCAGAAGCACCCCAAGATCCATGGCAACACTGGAGAGGAATCCTCAGGTTCCGGACCCAACTCCACACAAGGACTGAGGCCCCGGCATGGACGGGAGAGGAATCCCGAGAGGTCCCCTAGCAACTCGCATGGGGACTGGCCTTTCCTGAGGCCACCAGAGCGGGTCCCTGAGGTCCCCGTCGTAACTCGAGAAGACCTGCCGCAACTCGAGAAAATCCAGGAGGTTCTCCCCTCCAGGCGAGATGAGGCCCATTTCCGCTGAGGCGTCTCGAGGCTGATCACACCTCACCTCTGGAACTTCGAAAGGGTCCTTCACACCCTTGGTGCAAATCAAGAAGTTCCCCGACATACCCGTCTCCACTCGACAGGAATCACGAGGGTCCCGCCCACATCCAGAGGAGCCCCGTTTCCGCCTCGTAGCTCGAGATGAGGGATCCTTTCCCTGCTTCGTCGGGAAAGAATTCCCGGCGTTCCCGTCGCATCTCAAGAGGAGGCCCTCTCAAGAGGAACGGCGAGAGGAACTCCAGGGTCGTGCCACCATTCCAAGAGTCCCCCAGATGTCTCAGTCCATTCCAGAGGAACCTCTTTTCCCTTCACCGGCTCGTCTTTCACGCCGAGGATCGACTCACAGCAAAGTGGCACGTGGCACAGCCCTGTGGGAAAGCCTCATGGGAAAGCCTCGAGGGACAGCCTCGAGGGAAAGCCACAGATCCCTTGATCCACGTGACAGGAAGGGTGACACCACAGCTGCAGCTCGGGAGGAAAGCGCACGTGCATGCCCCCACTCTAGACGAGGCCTGACTCCCCTGGGGAGACTCAGAAGCACCCCAAGATCCATGGCAACACTGGAGAGGAATCCTCAGGTTCCGGCCCCGACTCCACACAAGGACTGAGGCCCCGGCATGGACGGGAGAGGAATCCCGAGAGGTCCCCTAGCAACTCGCATGGGGACTGGCCTTTCCTGAGGCCACCAGAGCGGGTCCCTGAGGTCCCCGTCGTAACTCGAGAAGACCTGCCGCAACTCGAGAAAATCCAGGAGGTTCTCCCCTCCAGGCGAGATGAGGCCCATTTCCGCTGAGGCGTCTCGAGGCTGATCACACCTCACCTCTGGAACTTCGAAAGGGTCCTTCACACCCTTGGTTGAAATCAAGAAGTTCCCCGACATACCCGTCTCCACTCGAGAGGAATCACGAGGGTCCCGCCCACATCCAGAGGAGCCCCGTTTCCGCCTCGTAGCTCGAGATGAGGGATCCTTTCCCTGCTTCGTCGGGAAAGAGTTCCCGGCGTTCCCGTCGCATCTCAAGAGGAGGCCCTCTCAAGAGGAACGGCGAGAGGAACTTCAGGGTCGTGCCACCATTCCAAGAGTCCCCCAGATGTCTCAGTCCATTCCAGAGGAACCTGTTTTCCCTTCACCGGCTCGTCTTTCACGCCGAGGATCGACTCACACCAAGGTGGCACGTGGCACAGCCCTGTGGGAAAGCCTCGTGGGAAAGCCTCGAGGGACAGCCTCGAGGGAAAGCCACAGATCCCTTGATCCACGTGACAGGAAGCGTGACACTACTGCTGCAGCTCGGGAGGAAAGCGCACGTGCATGCCCCCATTCGAGACGAGGCCTGACTCCCCTGGGGAGACTCAGAAGCACCCCAAGATCCATGGCAACACTGGAGAGGAATCCTCAGGTTCCGGCCCCGACTCCACACAAGGACTGAGGCCCCGGCATGGACGGGAGAGGAATCCCGAGAGGTCCCCTAGCAACTCGCATGGGGACTGGCCTTTCCTGAGGCCACCAGAGCGGGTCCCTGAGGTCCCCGTCGTAACTCGAGAAGACCTGCCGCAACTCGAGAAAATCCAGGAGGTTCTCCCCTCCAGGCGAGATGAGGCCCATTTCCGCTGAGGCGTCTCGAGGCTGATCACACCTCACCTCTGGAACGTCGAAAGGGTCCTTCACATCCTTGGTGCAAATCAAGAAGTTCCCCGACATACCCGTCTCCACTCGACAGGAATCACGAGGGTCCCGCCCACATCCAGAGGAGCCCCGTTTCCGCCTCGTAGCTCGAGATGAGGGATCCTTTCCCTGCTTCGTCGGGAAAGAGTTCCCGGCGTTCCCGTCGCATCTCAAGAGGAGGCCCTCTCAACAGGAACGGCGAGAGGAACTCCAGGGTCGTGCCACCATTCCAAGAGTCCCCCAGATGTCTCAGTCCATTCCAGAGGAACCTCTTTTCCCTTCACCGGCTCGTCTTTCACGCCGAGGATCGACTCACACAAAGGTGGCACGTGGCACAGCCCTGTGGGAAAGCCTCGTGGGAAAGCCTCGAGGGACAGCCTCGAGGGAAAGCCACAGATCCCTTGATCCACGTGACAGGAAGCGTGACACTACTGCTGCAGCTCGGGAGGAAAGCGCACGTGCATGCCCCCACTCGAGACGAGGCCTGACTCCCCTGGGGAGACTCAGAAGCACCCCAAGATCCATGGCAACACTGGAGAGGAATCCTCAGGTTCCGGACCCAACTCCACACAAGGACTGAGGCCCCGGCATGGACGGGAGAGGAATCCCGAGAGGTCCCCTAGCAACTCGCATGGGGACTGGCCTTTCCTGAGGCCACCAGAGCGGGTCCCTGAGGTCCCCGTCGTAACTCGAGAAGACCTGCCGCAACTCGAGAAAATCCAGGAGGTTCTCCCCTCCAGGCGAGATGAGGCCCATTTCCGCTGAGGCGTCTCGAGGCTGATCACACCTCACCTCTGGAACTTCGAAAGGGTCCTTCACACCCTTGGTGCAAATCAAGAAGTTCCCCGACATACCCGTCTCCACTCGACAGGAATCACGAGGGTCCCGCCCACATCCAGAGGAGCCCCGTTTCCGCCTCGTAGCTCGAGATGAGGGATCCTTTCCCTGCTTCGTCGGGAAAGAATTCCCGGCGTTCCCGTCGCATCTCAAGAGGAGGCCCTCTCAAGAGGAACGGCGAGAGGAACTCCAGGGTCGTGCCACCATTCCAAGAGTCCCCCAGATGTCTCAGTCCATTCCAGAGGAACCTCTTTTCCCTTCACCGGCTCGTCTTTCACGCCGAGGATCGACTCACAGCAAAGTGGCACGTGGCACAGCCCTGTGGGAAAGCCTCATGGGAAAGCCTCGAGGGACAGCCTCGAGGGAAAGCCACAGATCCCTTGATCCACGTGACAGGAAGGGTGACACCACAGCTGCAGCTCGGGAGGAAAGCGCACGTGCATGCCCCCACTCGAGACGAGGCCTGACTCCCCTGGGGAGACTCAGAAGCACCCCAAGATCCATGGCAACACTGGAGAGGAATCCTCAGGTTCCGGCCCCGACTCCACACAAGGACTGAGGCCCCGGCATGGACGGGAGAGGAATCCCGAGAGGTCCCCTAGCAACTCGCATGGGGACTGGCCTTTCCTGAGGCCACCAGAGCGGGTCCCTGAGGTCCCCGTCGTAACTCGAGAAGACCTGCCGCAACTCGAGAAAATCCAGGAGGTTCTCCCCTCCAGGCGAGATGAGGCCCATTTCCGCTGAGGCGTCTCGAGGCTGATCACACCTCACCTCTGGAACGTCGAAAGGGTCCTTCACATCCTTGGTGCAAATCAAGAAGTTCCCCGACATACCCGTCTCCACTCGACAGGAATCACGAGGGTCCCGCCCACATCCAGAGGAGCCCCGTTTCCGCCTCGTAGCTCGAGATGAGGGATCCTTTCCCTGCTTCGTCGGGAAAGAGTTCCCGGCGTTCCCGTCGCATCTCAAGAGGAGGCCCTCTCAACAGGAACGGCGAGAGGAACTCCAGGGTCGTGCCACCATTCCAAGAGTCCCCCAGATGTCTCAGTCCATTCCAGAGGAACCTCTTTTCCCTTCACCGGCTCGTCTTTCACGCCGAGGATCGACTCACACCAAGGTGGCACGTGGCACAGCCCTGTGGGAAAGCCTCGTGGGAAAGCCTCGAGGGACAGCCTCGAGGGAAAGCCACAGATCCCTTGATCCACGTGACAGGAAGCGTGACACTACTGCTGCAGCTCGGGAGGAAAGCGCACGTGCATGCCCCCACTCGAGACGAGGCCTGACTCCCCTGGGGAGACTCAGAAGCACCCCAAGATCCATGGCAACACTGGAGAGGAATCCTCAGGTTCCGGACCCAACTCCACACAAGGACTGAGGCCCCGGCATGGACGGGAGAGGAATCCCGAGAGGTCCCCTAGCAACTCGCATGGGGACTGGCCTTTCCTGAGGCCACCAGAGCGGGTCCCTGAGGTCCCCGTCGTAACTCGAGAAGACCTGCCGCAACTCGAGAAAATCCAGGAGGTTCTCCCCTCCAGGCGAGATGAGGCCCATTTCCGCTGAGGCGTCTCGAGGCTGATCACACCTCACCTCTGGAACTTCGAAAGGGTCCTTCACACCCTTGGTGCAAATCAAGAAGTTCCCCGACATACCCGTCTCCACTCGACAGGAATCACGAGGGTCCCGCCCACATCCAGAGGAGCCCCGTTTCCGCCTCGTAGCTCGAGATGAGGGATCCTTTCCCTGCTTCGTCGGGAAAGAATTCCCGGCGTTCCCGTCGCATCTCAAGAGGAGGCCCTCTCAAGAGGAACGGCGAGAGGAACTCCAGGGTCGTGCCACCATTCCAAGAGTCCCCCAGATGTCTCAGTCCATTCCAGAGGAACCTCTTTTCCCTTCACCGGCTCGTCTTTCACGCCGAGGATCGACTCACAGCAAAGTGGCACGTGGCACAGCCCTGTGGGAAAGCCTCATGGGAAAGCCTCGAGGGACAGCCTCGAGGGAAAGCCACAGATCCCTTGATCCACGTGACAGGAAGGGTGACACCACAGCTGCAGCTCGGGAGGAAAGCGCACGTGCATGCCCCCACTCGAGACGAGGCCTGACTCCCCTGGGGAGACTCAGAAGCACCCCAAGATCCATGGCAACACTGGAGAGGAATCCTCAGGTTCCGGCCCCGACTCCACACAAGGACTGAGGCCCCGGCATGGACGGGAGAGGAATCCCGAGAGGTCCCCTAGCAACTCGCATGGGGACTGGCCTTTCCTGAGGCCACCAGAGCGGGTCCCTGAGGTCCCCGTCGTAACTCGAGAAGACCTGCCGCAACTCGAGAAAATCCAGGAGGTTCTCCCCTCCAGGCGAGATGAGGCCCATTTCCGCTGAGGCGTCTCGAGGCTGATCACACCTCACCTCTGGAACTTCGAAAGGGTCCTTCACACCCTTGGTGCAAATCAAGAAGTTCCCCGACATACCCGTCTCCACTCGAGAGGAATCACGAGGGTCCCGCCAACATCCAGAGGAGCCCCGTTTCCGCCTCGTAGCTCGAGATGAGGGATCCTTTCCCTGCTTCGTCGGGAAAGAGTTCCCGGCGTTCCCGTCGCATCTCAAGAGGAGGCCCTCTCAAGAGGAACGGCGAGAGGAACTTCAGGGTCGTGCCACCATTCCAAGAGTCCCCCAGATGTCTCAGTCCATTCCAGAGGAACCTGTTTTCCCTTCACCGGCTCGTCTTTCACGCCGAGGATCGACTCACACCAAGGTGGCACGTGGCACAGCCCTGTGGGAAAGCCTCGTGGGAAAGCCTCGAGGGACAGCCTCGAGGGAAAGCCACAGATCCCTTGATCCACGTGACAGGAAGCGTGACACTACTGCTGCAGCTCGGGAGGAAAGCGCACGTGCATGCCCCCATTCGAGACGAGGCCTGACTCCCCTGGGGAGACTCAGAAGCACCCCAAGATCCATGGCAACACTGGAGAGGAATCCTCAGGTTCCGGCCCCGACTCCACACAAGGACTGAGGCCCCGGCATGGACGGGAGAGGAATCCCGAGAGGTCCCCTAGCAACTCGCATGGGGACTGGCCTTTCCTGAGGCCACCAGAGCGGGTCCCTGAGGTCCCCGTCGTAACTCGAGAAGACCTGCCGCAACTCGAGAAAATCCAGGAGGTTCTCCCCTCCAGGCGAGATGAGGCCCATTTCCGCTGAGGCGTCTCGAGGCTGATCACACCTCACCTCTGGAACGTCGAAAGGGTCCTTCACATCCTTGGTGCAAATCAAGAAGTTCCCCGACATACCCGTCTCCACTCGACAGGAATCACGAGGGTCCCGCCCACATCCAGAGGAGCCCCGTTTCCGCCTCGTAGCTCGAGATGAGGGATCCTTTCCCTGCTTCGTCGGGAAAGAGTTCCCGGCGTTCCCGTCGCATCTCAAGAGGAGGCCCTCTCAACAGGAACGGCGAGAGGAACTCCAGGGTCGTGCCACCATTCCAAGAGTCCCCCAGATGTCTCAGTCCATTCCAGAGGAACCTCTTTTCCCTTCACCGGCTCGTCTTTCACGCCGAGGATCGACTCACACAAAGGTGGCACGTGGCACAGCCCTGTGGGAAAGCCTCGTGGGAAAGCCTCGAGGGACAGCCTCGAGGGAAAGCCACAGATCCCTTGATCCACGTGACAGGAAGCGTGACACTACTGCTGCAGCTCGGGAGGAAAGCGCACGTGCATGCCCCCACTCGAGACGAGGCCTGACTCCCCTGGGGAGACTCAGAAGCACCCCAAGATCCATGGCAACACTGGAGAGGAATCCTCAGGTTCCGGACCCAACTCCACACAAGGACTGAGGCCCCGGCATGGACGGGAGAGGAATCCCGAGAGGTCCCCTAGCAACTCGCATGGGGACTGGCCTTTCCTGAGGCCACCAGAGCGGGTCCCTGAGGTCCCCGTCGTAACTCGAGAAGACCTGCCGCAACTCGAGAAAATCCAGGAGGTTCTCCCCTCCAGGCGAGATGAGGCCCATTTCCGCTGAGGCGTCTCGAGGCTGATCACACCTCACCTCTGGAACTTCGAAAGGGTCCTTCACACCCTTGGTGCAAATCAAGAAGTTCCCCGACATACCCGTCTCCACTCGACAGGAATCACGAGGGTCCCGCCCACATCCAGAGGAGCCCCGTTTCCGCCTCGTAGCTCGAGATGAGGGATCCTTTCCCTGCTTCGTCGGGAAAGAATTCCCGGCGTTCCCGTCGCATCTCAAGAGGAGGCCCTCTCAAGAGGAACGGCGAGAGGAACTCCAGGGTCGTGCCACCATTCCAAGAGTCCCCCAGATGTCTCAGTCCATTCCAGAGGAACCTCTTTTCCCTTCACCGGCTCGTCTTTCACGCCGAGGATCGACTCACAGCAAAGTGGCACGTGGCACAGCCCTGTGGGAAAGCCTCATGGGAAAGCCTCGAGGGACAGCCTCGAGGGAAAGCCACAGATCCCTTGATCCACGTGACAGGAAGGGTGACACCACAGCTGCAGCTCGGGAGGAAAGCGCACGTGCATGCCCCCACTCGAGACGAGGCCTGACTCCCCTGGGGAGACTCAGAAGCACCCCAAGATCCATGGCAACACTGGAGAGGAATCCTCAGGTTCCGGCCCCGACTCCACACTAGGACTGAGGCCCCGGCATGGACGGGAGAGGAATCCCGAGAGGTCCCCTAGCAACTCGCATGGGGACTGGCCTTTCCTGAGGCCACCAGAGCGGGTCCCTGAGGTCCCCGTCGTAACTCGAGAAGACCTGCCGCAACTCGAGAAAATCCAGGAGGTTCTCCCCTCCAGGCGAGATGAGGCCCATTTCCGCTGAGGCGTCTCGAGGCTGATCACACCTCACCTCTGGAACTTCGAAAGGGTCCTTCACACCCTTGGTGCAAATCAAGAAGTTCCCCGACATACCCGTCTCCACTCGAGAGGAATCACGAGGGTCCCGCCCACATCCAGAGGAGCCCCGTTTCCGCCTCGTAGCTCGAGATGAGGGATCCTTTCCCTGCTTCGTCGGGAAAGAGTTCCCGGCGTTCCCGTCGCATCTCAAGAGGAGGCCCTCTCAAGAGGAACGGCGAGAGGAACTTCAGGGTCGTGCCACCATTCCAAGAGTCCCCCAGATGTCTCAGTCCATTCCAGAGGAACCTGTTTTCCCTTCACCGGCTCGTCTTTCACGCCGAGGATCGACTCACACCAAGGTGGCACGTGGCACAGCCCTGTGGGAAAGCCTCGTGGGAAAGCCTCGAGGGACAGCCTCGAGGGAAAGCCACAGATCCCTTGATCCACGTGACAGGAAGCGTGACACTACTGCTGCAGCTCGGGAGGAAAGCGCACGTGCATGCCCCCATTCGAGACGAGGCCTGACTCCCCTGGGGAGACTCAGAAGCACCCCAAGATCCATGGCAACACTGGAGAGGAATCCTCACGTTCCGGCCCCGACTCCACACAAGGACTGAGGCCCCGGCATGGACGGGAGAGGAATCCCGAGAGGTCCCCTAGCAACTCGCATGGGGACTGGCCTTTCCTGAGGCCACCAGAGCGGGTCCCTGAGGTCCCCGTCGTAACTCGAGAAGACCTGCCGCAACTCGAGAAAATCCAGGAGGTTCTCCCCTCCAGGCGAGATGAGGCCCATTTCCGCTGAGGCCTCTCGAGTCTGATCACACCTCCCCTCTGGAACTTCGAAAGGGTCCTTCACACCCTTGGTGCAAATCAAGAAGTTCCCCGACATACCCGTCTCCACTCGAGAGGAATCACGAGGGTCCCGCCCACATCCAGAGGAGCCCCGTTTCCGCCTCGTAGCTCGAGATGAGGGATCCTTTCCCTGCTTCGTCGGGAAAGAGTTCCCGGCGTTCCCGTCGCATCTCAAGAGGAGGCCCTCTCAACAGGAACGGCGAGAGGAACTCCAGGGTCGTGCCACCATTCCAAGAGTCCACCAGATGTCTCAGTCCATTCCAGAGGAACCTGTTTTCCCTTCACCGGCTCGTCTTTCACGCCGAGGATCGACTCACTACAAGGTGGCACGTGGCACAGCCCTGTGGGAAAGCCTCGTGGGAAAGCCTCGAGGGACAGCCTCGAGGGAAAGCCACAGATCCCTTGATCCACGTGACAGGTAGCGTGACACTACTGCTGCAGCTCGGGAGGAAAGCGCACGTGCATGCCCCCATTCGAGACGAGGCCTGACTCCCCTGGGGAGACTCAGAAGCACCCCAAGATCCATGGCAACACTGGAGAGGAATCCTCACGTTCCGGCCCCGACTCCACACAAGGACTGAGGCCCCGGCATGGACGGGAGAGGAATCCCGAGAGGTCCCCTAGCAACTCGCATGGGGACTGGCCTTTCCTGAGGCCACCAGAGCGGGTCCCTGAGGTCCCCGTCGTAACTCGAGAAGACCTGCCGCAACTCGAGAAAATCCAGGAGGTTCTCCCCTCCAGGCGACATGAGGCCCATTTCCGCTGAGGCGTCTCGAGGCTGATCACACCTCCCCTCTGGAACTTCGAAAGGGTCGTTCACACCCTTGGTGCAAATCAAGAAGTTCCCCGACATACCTGTCTCCACTCGAGAGGAATCACGAGGGTCCCGCCCACATCCAGAGGAGCCCCGTTTCCGCCTCGTAGCTCGAGATGAGGGATCCTTTCCCCGCTTCGTCGGAAAGAGTTTCCAGCGTTCCCGACGCATCTCAAGAGGAGGCCCTCTCAACAGGAACGGCGAGAGGAACTCCAGGGTCGTGCCACCATTCCAAGAGTCCCCCAGATGTCTCAGTCCATTCCAGAGGAACCTCTTTTCCCTTCACTGGCTCGTCTTTCACGCCGAAGATCGACTCACAGCAAAGTGGCACGTGGCACAGCCCTGTGGGAAAGCCTCATGGGAAAGCCTCGAGGGACAGCCTCGAGGGAAAGCCACAGATCCCTTGATCCACGTGACAGGAAGGGTGACACCACAGCTGCAGCTCGGGAGGAAATCGCACGTGCATGCCCCCACTCGAGACGAGGCCTGACTCCCCTGGGGAGACTCAGAAGCACCCCAAGATCCATGGCAACACTGGAGAGGAATCCTCAGGTTCCGGCCCCGACTCCACACAAGGACTGAGGCCCCGGCATGGACGGGAGAGGAATCCCGAGAGGTCCCCTAGCAACTCGAATGGGGACTGGCCTTTCCTGAGGCCACCAGAGCGGGTCCCTCAGGTCCCCTTCGTAACTCGAGAAGACCTGTCGCAACTCGAGAAAATCCAGGAGGTTCTCCCCTCCAGGCGAGATGAGGCCCATTTCCGCTGAGGCGTCTCGAGGCTGATCACACGTCACCTCTGGAACTTCGAAAGGGTCCTTCACACCCTTGGTGCAAATCAAGAAGTTCCCCGACATACCCGTCTCCACTCGAGAGGAATCACGACGAGGGTCCCGCCCACATCCAGAGGAGCCCCGTTTCCGCCTCGTAGCTCGAGATGAGGGATCCTTTCCCTGCTTCGTCGGGAAAGAGTTCCCGGCGTTCCCGTCGCATCTCAAGAGGAGGCCCTCTCAACAGGAACGGCGAGAGGAACTCCAGGGTCGTGCCACCATTCCAAGAGTCCCCCAGATGTCTCAGTCCATTCCAGAGGAACCTCTTTTCCCTTCACCGGCTCGTCTTTCACGCCGAGGATCGACTCACACCAAGGTGGCACGTGGCACAGCCCTGTGGGAAAGCCTCGTGGGAAAGCCTCGAGGGACAGCCTCGAGGGAAAGCCACAGATCCCTTGATCCACGTGACAGGAAGGGTGACACCACAGCTGCAGCTCGGGAGGAAAGCGCACGTGCATGCCCCCACTCGAGACGAGGCCTGACTCCCCTGGGGAGACTCAGAAGCACCCCAAGATCCATGGCAACACTGGAGAGGAATCCTCAGGTTCCGGCCCCGACTCCACACAAGGACTGAGGCCCCGGCATGGACGGGAGAGGAATCCCGAGAGGTCCCCTAGCAACTCGCATGGGGACTGGCCTTTCCTGAGGCCACCAGAGCGGGTCCCTCAGGTCCCCTTCGTAACTCGAGAAGACCTGCCGCAACTCGAGAAAATCCAGGAGGTTCTCCCCTCCAGGCGAGATGAGGCCCATTTCCGCTGAGGCGTCTCGAGGCTGATCACACCTCCCCTCTGGAACTTCGAAAGGGTCCTTCACACCCTTGGTGCAAATCAAGAAGTTCCCCGACATACCCGTCTCCACTCGAGAGGAATCACGAGGGTCCCGCCCACATCCAGAGGAGCCCCGTTTCCGCCTCGTAGCTCGAGATGAGGGATCCTTTCCCTGCTTCGTCGGGAAAGAGTTCCCGGCGTTCCCGTCGCATCTCAAGAGGAGGCCCTCTCAACAGGAACGGCGAGAGGAACTCCAGGGTCGTGCCACCATTCCAAGAGTCCCCCAGATGTCTCAGTCCATTCCAGAGGAACCTCTTTTCCCTTCACCGGCTCGTCTTTCACGCCGAGGATCAACTCACACCAAGGTGGCACGTGGCACAGCCCTGTGGGAAAGCCTCGTGGGAAAGCCTCGAGGGACAGCCTCGAGGGAAAGCCACAGATCCCTTGATCCACGTGACAGGTAGCGTGACACTACTGCTGCAGCTCGGGAGGAAAGCGCACGTGCATGCCCCCATTCGAGACGAGGCCTGACTCCCCTGGGGAGACTCAGAAGCACCCCAAGATCCATGGCAACACTGGAGAGGAATCCTCACGTTCCGGCCCCGACTCCACACAAGGACTGAGGCCCCGGCATGGACGGGAGAGGAATCCCGAGAGGTCCCCTAGCAACTCGCATGGGGACTGGCCTTTCCTGAGGCCACCAGAGCGGGTCCCTGAGGTCCCCGTCGTAACTCGAGAAGACCTGCCACAACTCGAGAAAATCCAGGAGGTTCTCCCCTCCAGGCGAGATGAGGCCCATTTCCGCTGAGGCGTCTCGAGGCTGATCACACGTCACCTCTGGAACTTCGAAAGGGTCCTTCACACCCTTGGTGCAAATCAAGAAGTTCCCCGACATACCCGTCTCCACTCGAGAGGAATCACGAGGGTCCCGCCCACATCCAGAGGAGCCCCGTTTCCGCCTCGTAGCTCGAGATGAGGGATCCTTTCCCCGCTTCGTCGGGAAAGAGTTCCCGGCGTTCCCGACGCATCTCAAGAGGAGGCCCTCTCAACAGGAACGGCGAGAGGAACTCCAGGGTCGTGCCACCATTCCAAGAGTCCCCCAGATGTCTCAGTCCATTCCAGAGGAACCTCTTTTCCCTTCACTGGCTCGTCTTTCACGCCGAAGATCGACTCACAGCAAAGTGGCACGTGGCACAGCCCTGTGGGAAAGCCTCATGGGAAAGCCTAGAGGGACAGCCTCAAGGGAAAGCCACAGATCCCTTGATCCACGTGACAGGAAGGGTGACACCACAGCTGCAGCTCGGGAGGAAAGCGCACGTGCATGCCCCCACTCGAGACGAGGCCTGACTCCCCTGGGGAGACTCAGAAGCACCCCAAGATCCATGGCAACACTGGAGAGGAATCCTCAGGTTCCGGCCCCGAATCCACACAAGGACTGAGGCCCCGGCATGGACGGGAGAGGAATCCCGAGAGGTCCCCTAGCAACTCGCATGGGGACTGGCCTTTCCTGAGGCCACCAGAGCGGGTCCTTCAGGTCCCCTTCGTAACTCGAGAAGACCTGCCGCAACTCGAGAAAATCCAGGAGGTTCTCCCCTCCAGGCGAGATGAGGCCCATTTCCGCTGAGGCGTCTCGAGGCTGATCACACCTCACCTCTGGAACTTCGAAAGGGTCCTTCACACCCTTGGTGCAAATCAAGAAGTTCCCCGACATACCCGTCTCCACTCGAGAGGAATCACGAGGGTCCCGCCCACATCCAGAGGAGCCCCGTTTCCGCCTCGTAGCTCGAGATGAGGGATCCTTTCCCTGCTTCGTCGGGAAAGAGTTCCCGGCGTTCCCGTCGCATCTCAAGAGGAGGCCCTCTCAACAGGAACGGCGAGAGGAACTCCAGGGTCGTGCCACCATTCCAAGAGTCCCCCAGATGTCTCAGTCCATTCCAGAGGAACCTCTTTTCCCTTCACCGGCTCGTCTTTCACGCCGAGGATCGACTCACACCAAGGTGGCACGTGGCACAGCCCTGTGGGAAAGCCTCGTGGGAAAGCCTCGAGGGACAGCCTCGAGGGAAAGCCACAGATCCCTTGATCCACGTGACAGGAAGGGTGACACCACAGCTGCAGCTCGGGAGGAAAGCGCACGTGCATGCCCCCACTCGAGACGAGGCCTGACTCCCCTGGGGAGACTCAGAAGCACCCCAAGATCCATGGCAACACTGGAGAGGAATCCTCAGGTTCCGGCCCCGACTCCACACAAGGACTGAGGCCCCGGCATGGACGGGAGAGGAATCCCGAGAGGTCCCCTAGCAACTCGCATGGGGACTGGCCTTTCCTGAGGCCACCAGAGCGGGTCCCTCAGGTCCCCTTCGTAACTCGAGAAGACCTGCCGCAACTCGAGAAAATCCAGGAGGTTCTCCCCTCCAGGCGAGATGAGGCCCATTTCCGCTGAGGCGTCTCGAGGCTGATCACACCTCCCCTCTGGAACTTCGAAAGGGTCCTTCACACCCTTGGTGCAAATCAAGAAGTTCCCCGACATACCCGTCTCCACTCGAGAGGAATCACGAGGGTCCCGCCCACATCCAGAGGAGCCCCGTTTCCGCCTCGTAGCTCGAGATGAGGGATCCTTTCCCCGCTTCGTCGGGAAAGAGTTCCCGGCGTTCCCGTCGCATCTCAAGAGGAGGCCCTCTCAACAGGAACGGCGAGAGGAACTCCAGGGTCGTGCCACCATTCCAAGAGTCCCCCAGATGTCTCAGTCCATTCCAGAGGAACCTCTTTTCCCTTCACCGGCTCGTCTTTCACGCCGAGGATCGACTCACACCAAGGTGGCACGTGGCACAGCCCTGTGGGAAAGCCTCGTGGGAAAGCCTCGAGGGACAGCCTCGAGGGAAAGCCACAGATCCCTTGATCCACGTGACAGGTAGCGTGACACTACTGCTGCAGCTCGGGAGGAAAGCGCACGTGCATGCCCCCATTCGAGACGAGGCCTGACTCCCCTGGGGAGACTCAGAAGCACCCCAAGATCCATGGCAACACTGGAGAGGAATCCTCACGTTCCGGCCCCGACTCCACACAAGGACTGAGGCCCCGGCATGGACGGGAGAGGAATCCCGAGAGGTCCCCTAGCAACTCGCATGGGGACTGGCCTTTCCTGAGGCCACCAGAGCGGGTCCCTGAGGTCCCCGTCGTAACTCGAGAAGACCTGCCGCAACTCGAGAAAATCCAGGAGGTTCTCCCCTCCAGGCGAGATGAGGCCCATTTCCGCTGAGGCGTCTCGAGGCTGATCACACGTCACCTCTGGAACTTCGAAAGGGTCCTTCACACCCTTGGTGCAAATCAAGAAGTTCCCCGACATACCCGTCTCCACTCGAGAGGAATCACGAGGGTCCCGCCCACATCCAGAGGAGCCCCGTTTCCGCCTCGTAGCTCGAGATGAGGGATCCTTTCCCCGCTTCGTCGGGAAAGAGTTCCCGGCGTTCCCGACGCATCTCAAGAGGAGGCCCTCTCAACAGGAACGGCGAGAGGAACTCCAGGGTCGTGCCACCATTCCAAGAGTCCCCCAGATGTCTCAGTCCATTCCAGAGGAACCTCTTTTCCCTTCACTGGCTCGTCTTTCACGCCGAAGATCGACTCACAGCAAAGTGGCACGTGGCACAGCCCTGTGGGAAAGCCTCATGGGAAAGCCTAGAGGGACAGCCTCAAGGGAAAGCCACAGATCCCTTGATCCACGTGACAGGAAGGGTGACACCACAGCTGCAGCTCGGGAGGAAAGCGCACGTGCATGCCCCCACTCGAGACGAGGCCTGACTCCCCTGGGGAGACTCAGAAGCACCCCAAGATCCATGGCAACACTGGAGAGGAATCCTCAGGTTCCGGCCCCGAATCCACACAAGGACTGAGGCCCCGGCATGGACGGGAGAGGAATCCCGAGAGGTCCCCTAGCAACTCGCATGGGGACTGGCCTTTCCTGAGGCCACCAGAGCGGGTCCTTCAGGTCCCCTTCGTAACTCGAGAAGACCTGCCGCAACTCGAGAAAATCCAGGAGGTTCTCCCCTCCAGGCGAGATGAGGCCCATTTCCGCTGAGGCGTCTCGAGGCTGATCACACCTCACCTCTGGAACTTCGAAAGGGTCCTTCACACCCTTGGTGCAAATCAAGAAGTTCCCCGACATACCCGTCTCCACTCGAGAGGAATCACGAGGGTCCCGCCCACATCCAGAGGAGCCCCGTTTCCGCCTCGTAGCTCGAGATGAGGGATCCTTTCCCTGCTTCGTCGGGAAAGAGTTCCCGGCGTTCCGTCGCATCTCAAGAGGAGGCCCTCTCAACAGGAACGGAGAGATGAACTCCAGGGTCGTGCCACCATTCCAAGAGTCCCCAGATGTCTCAGTCCATACCAGAGGAACCTCTTTTCCCTTCACCGGCTCGTCTTTCACGCCGAGGATCGACTCACACCAAGGTGGCACGTGGCACAGCCCTGTGGGAAAGCCTCGTGGGAAAGCCTCGAGGGACAGCCTCGAGGGAAAGCCACAGATCCCTTGATCCACGTGACAGGAAGCGTGACACTACTGCTGCAGCTCGGGAGGAAAGCGCACGTGCATGCCCCCACTCGAGACGAGGCCTGACTCCCCTGGGGAGACTCAGAAGCACCCCAAGATCCATGGCAACACTGGAGAGGAATCCTCAGGTTCCGGCCCCGACTCCACACAAGGACTGAGGCCCCGGCATGGACGGGAGAGGAATCCCGAGAGGTCCCCTAGCAACTCGCATGGGGACTGGCCTTCCTGAGGCCACCAGAGCGGGTCCCTGAGGTCCCCGTCGTAACTCGAGAAGACCTGCCGCAACTCGAGAAAATCCAGGAGGTTCTCCCCTCCAGGCGAGATGAGGCCCATTTCCGCTGAGGCGTCTCGAGGCTGATCACACCTCACCTCTGGAACTTCGAAAGGGTCCTTCACACCCTTGGTGCAAATCAAGAAGTTCCCCGACATACCCGTCTCCACTCGAGAGGAATCACGAGGGTCCCGCCCACATCCAGAGGAGCCCCGTTTCCGCCTCGTAGCTCGAGATGAGGGATCCTTTCCCTGCTTCGTCGGGAAAGAGTTCCCGGCGTTCCCGTCGCATCTCAAGAGGAGGCCCTCTCAACAGGAACGGCGAGAGGAACTCCAGGGTCGTGCCACCATTCCAAGAGTCCCCCAGATGTCTCAGTCCATTCCAGAGGAACCTCTTTTCCCTTCACCGGCTCGTCTTTCACGCCGAGGATCGACTCACACCAAGGTGGCACGTGGCACAGCCCTGTGGGAAAGCCTCGTGGGAAAGCCTCGAGGGACAGCCTCGAGGGAAAGCCACAGATCCCTTGATCCACGTGACAGGAAGGGTGACACCACAGCTGCAGCTCGGGAGGAAAGCGCACGTGCATGCCCCCACTCGAGACGAGGCCTGACTCCCCTGGGGAGACTCAGAAGCACCCCAAGATCCATGGCAACACTGGAGAGGAATCCTCAGGTTCCGGCCCCGACTCCACACAAGGACTGAGGCCCCGGCATGGACGGGAGAGGAATCCCGAGAGGTCCCCTAGCAACTCGCATGGGGACTGGCCTTTCCTGAGGCCACCAGAGCGGGTCCCTCAGGTCCCCTTCGTAACTCGAGAAGACCTGCCGCAACTCGAGAAAATCCAGGAGGTTCTCCCCTCCAGGCGAGATGAGGCCCATTTCCGCTGAGGCGTCTCGAGGCTGATCACACCTCCCCTCTGGAACTTCGAAAGGGTCCTTCACACCCTTGGTGCAAATCAAGAAGTTCCCCGACATACCCGTCTCCACTCGAGAGGAATCACGAGGGTCCCGCCCACATCCAGAGGAGCCCCGTTTCCGCCTCGTAGCTCGAGATGAGGGATCCTTTCCCCGCTTCGTCGGGAAAGAGTTCCCGGCGTTCCCGTCGCATCTCAAGAGGAGGCCCTCTCAACAGGAACGGCGAGAGGAACTCCAGGGTCGTGCCACCATTCCAAGAGTCCCCCAGATGTCTCAGTCCATTCCAGAGGAACCTCTTTTCCCTTCACCGGCTCGTCTTTCACGCCGAGGATCGACTCCCACCAAGGTGGCACGTGGCACAGCCCTGTGGGAAAGCCTCGTGGGAAAGCCTCGAGGGACAGCCTCGAGGGAAAGCCACAGATCCCTTGATCCACGTGACAGGAAGCGTGACACTACTGCTGCAGCTCGGAGGAAAGCGCACGTGCATGCCCCCATTCGAGACGAGGCCTGACTCCCCTGGGGAGACTCAGAAGCACCCCAAGATCCATGGCAACACTGGAGAGGAATCCTCACGTTCCGGCCCCGACTCCACACAAGGACTGAGGCCCCGGCATGGACGGGAGAGGAATCCCGAGAGGTCCCCTAGCAACTCGCATGGGGACTGGCCTTTCCTGAGGCCACCAGAGCGGGTCCCTGAGGTCCCCGTCATAACTCGAGAAGTCCTGCCGCAACTCGAGAAAATCCAGGAGGTTCTCCCCTCCAGGCGAGATGAGGCCCATTTCCGCTGAGGCCTCTCGAGGCTGATCACACCTCCCCTCTGGAACTTCGAAAGGGTCCTTCACACCCTTGGTGCAAATCAAGAAGTTCCCCGACATACCCGTCTCCACTCGAGAGGAATCACGAGGGTCCCGCCCACATCCAGAGGAGCCCCGTTTCCGCCTCGTAGATCGAGATGAGGGATCCTTTCCCTGCTTCGTCGGGAAAGAGTTCCCGGCGTTCCCGTCGCATCTCAAGAGGAAGCCCTCTCAACAGGAACGGCGAGAGGAACTCCAGGGTCGTGCCACCATTCCAAGAGTCCCCCAGATGTCTCAGTCCATTCCAGAGGAACCTCTTTTCCCTTCACCGGCTCGTCTTTCACGCCGAGGATCGACTCACACCAAGGTGGCACGTGGCACAGCCCTGTGGGAAAGCCTCGTGGGAAAGCCTCGAGGGACAGCCTCGAGGGAAAGCCACAGATCCCTTGATCCACGTGACAGGAAGCATGACACTACTGCTGCAGCTCGGGAGGAAAGCGCACGTGCATGCCCCCACTCGAGACGAGGCCTGACTCCCCTGGGGAGACTCAGAAGCACCCCAAGATCCATGGCAACACTGGAGAGGAATCCTCAGGTTCCGGCCCCGACTCCACACAAGGACTGAGGCCCCGGCATGGACGGGAGAGGAATCCCGAGATGTCCCCTAGCAACTCGCATGGGGACTGGCCTTTCCTGAGGCCACCAGAGCGGGTCCCTCAGGTCCCCTTCGTAACTCGAGAAGACCTGCCGCAACTCGAGAAAATCCAGGAGGTTCTCCCCTCCAGGCGAGATGAGGCCCATTTCCGCTGAGGCGTCTCGAGGCTGATCACACCTCCCCTCTGGAACTTCGAAAGGGTCCTTCACACCCTTGGTGCAAATCAAGAAGTTCCCCGACATACCCGTCTCCACTCGAGAGGAATCACGAGGGTCCCGCCCACATCCAGAGGAGCCCCGTTTCCGCCTCGTAGCTCGAGATGAGGGATCCTTTCCCTGCTTCGTCGGGAAAGAGTTCCCGGCGTTCCCGTCGCATCTCAAGAGGAGGCCCTCTCAACAGGAACGGCGAGAGGAACTCCAGGGTCGTGCCACCATTCCAAGAGTCCCCCAGATGTCTCAGTCCATTCCAGAGGAACCTCTTTTCCCTTCACCGGCTCGTCTTTCACGCCGAGGATCGACTCACACCAAGGTGGCACGTGGCACAGCCCTGTGGGAAAGCCTCGTGGGAAAGCCTCGAGGGACAGCCTCGAGGGAAAGCCACAGATCCCTTGATCCACGTGACAGGAAGCGTGACACTACTGCTGCAGCTCGGGAGGAAAGCGCACGTGCATGCCCCCACTCGAGACGAGGCCTGACTCCCCTGGGGAGACTCAGAAGCACCCCAAGATCCATGGCAACACTGGAGAGGAATCCTCAGGTTCCGGCCCCGACTCCACACAAGGACTGAGGCCCCGGCATGGACGGGAGAGGAATCCCGAGAGGTCCCCTAGCAACTCGCATGGGGACTGGCCTTTCCTGAGGCCACCAGAGCGGGTCCCTGAGGTCCCCGTCGTAACTCGAGAAGACCTGCCGCAACTCGAGAAAATCCAGGAGGTTCTCCCCTCCAGGCGAGATGAGGCCCATTTCCGCTGAGGCGTCTCGAGGCTGATCACACCTCACCTCTGGAACTTCGAAAGGGTCCTTCACACCCTTGGTGCAAATCAAGAAGTTCCCCGACATACCCGTCTCCACTCGAGAGGAATCACGAGGGTCCCGCCCACATCCAGAGGAGCCCCGTTTCCGCCTCGTAGCTCGAGATGAGGGATCCTTTCCCTGCTTCGTCGGGAAAGAGTTCCCGGCGTTCCCGTCGCATCTCAAGAGGAGGCCCTCTCAACAGGAACGGCGAGAGGAACTCCAGGGGTCGTGCCACCATTCCAAGAGTCCCCCAGATGTCTCAGTCCATTCCAGAGGAACCTCTTTTCCCTTCACCGGCTCGTCTTTCACGCCGAGGATCGACTCACACCAAGGTGGCACGTGGCACAGCCCTGTGGGAAAGCCTCGTGGGAAAGCCTCGAGGGACAGCCTCGAGGGAAAGCCACAGATCCCTTGATCCACGTGACAGGAAGGGTGACACCACAGCTGCAGCTCGGGAGGAAAGCGCACGTGCATGCCCCCACTCGAGACGAGGCCTGACTCCCCTGGGGAGACTCAGAAGCACCCCAAGATCCATGGCAACACTGGAGAGGAATCCTCAGGTTCCGGCCCCGACTCCACACAAGGACTGAGGCCCCGGCATGGACGGGAGAGGAATCCCGAGAGGTCCCCTAGCAACTCGCATGGGGACTGGCCTTTCCTGAGGCCACCAGAGCGGGTCCCTCAGGTCCCCTTCGTAACTCGAGAAGACCTGCCGCAACTCGAGAAAATCCAGGAGGTTCTCCCCTCCAGGCGAGATGAGGCCCATTTCCGCTGAGGCGTCTCGAGGCTGATCACACCTCACCTCTGGAACTTCGAAAGGGTCCTTCACACCCTTGGTGCAAATCAAGAAGTTCCCCGACATACCCGTCTCCACTCGAGAGGAATCCCGAGGGTCCCGCCCACATCCAGAGGAGCCCCGTTTCCGCCTCGTAGCTCGAGATGAGGGATCCTTTCCCCGCTTCGTCGGGAAAGAGTTCCCGGCGTTCCCGTCGCATCTCAAGAGGAGGCCCTCTCAACAGGAACGGCGAGAGGAACTCCAGGGTCGTGCCACCATTCCAAGAGTCCCCCAGATGTCTCAGTCCATTCCAGAGGAACCTCTTTTCCCTTCACCGGCTCGTCTTTCACGCCGAGGATCGACTCCCACCAAGGTGGCACGTGGCACAGCCCTGTGGGAAAGCCTCGTGGGAAAGCCTCGAGGGACAGCCTCGAGGGAAAGCCACAGATCCCTTGATCCACGTGACAGGAAGCGTGACACTACTGCTGCAGCTCGGAGGAAAGCGCACGTGCATGCCCCCATTCGAGACGAGGCCTGACTCCCCTGGGGAGACTCAGAAGCACCCCAAGATCCATGGCAACACTGGAGAGGAATCCTCACGTTCCGGCCCCGACTCCACACAAGGACTGAGGCCCCGGCATGGACGGGAGAGGAATCCCGAGAGGTCCCCTAGCAACTCGCATGGGGACTGGCCTTTCCTGAGGCCACCAGAGCGGGTCCCTGAGGTCCCCGTCATAACTCGAGAAGTCCTGCCGCAACTCGAGAAAATCCAGGAGGTTCTCCCCTCCAGGCGAGATGAGGCCCATTTCCGCTGAGGCCTCTCGAGGCTGATCACACCTCCCCTCTGGAACTTCGAAAGGGTCCTTCACACCCTTGGTGCAAATCAAGAAGTTCCCCGACATACCCGTCTCCACTCGAGAGGAATCACGAGGGTCCCGCCCACATCCAGAGGAGCCCCGTTTCCGCCTCGTAGCTCGAGATGAGGGATCCTTTCCCTGCTTCGTCGGGAAAGAGTTCCCGGCGTTCCCGTCGCATCTCAAGAGGAAGCCCTCTCAACAGGAACGGCGAGAGGAACTCCAGGGTCGTGCCACCATTCCAAGAGTCCCCCAGATGTCTCAGTCCATTCCAGAGGAACCTCTTTTCCCTTCACCGGCTCGTCTTTCACGCCGAGGATCGACTCACACCAAGGTGGCACGTGGCACAGCCCTGTGGGAAAGCCTCGTGGGAAAGCCTCGAGGGACAGCCTCGAGGGAAAGCCACAGATCCCTTGATCCACGTGACAGGAAGCATGACACTACTGCTGCAGCTCGGGAGGAAAGCGCACGTGCATGCCCCCACTCGAGACGAGGCCTGACTCCCCTGGGGAGACTCAGAAGCACCCCAAGATCCATGGCAACACTGGAGAGGAATCCTCAGGTTCCGGCCCCGACTCCACACAAGGACTGAGGCCCCGGCATGGACGGGAGAGGAATCCCGAGATGTCCCCTAGCAACTCGCATGGGGACTGGCCTTTCCTGAGGCCACCAGAGCGGGTCCCTCAGGTCCCCTTCGTAACTCGAGAAGACCTGCCGCAACTCGAGAAAATCCAGGAGGTTCTCCCCTCCAGGAGAGATGAGGCCCATTTCCGCTGAGGCGTCTCGAGGCTGATCACACCTCCCCTCTGGAACTTCGAAAGGGTCCTTCACACCCTTGGTGCAAATCAAGAAGTTCCCCGACATACCCGTCTCCACTCGAGAGGAATCACGAGGGTCCCGCCCACATCCAGAGGAGCCCCGTTTCCGCCTCGTAGCTCGAGATGAGGGATCCTTTCCCTGCTTCGTCGGGAAAGAGTTCCCGGCGTTCCCGTCGCATCTCAAGAGGAGGCCCTCTCAACAGGAACGGCGAGAGGAACTCCAGGGTCGTGCCACCATTCCAAGAGTCCCCCAGATGTCTCAGTCCATTCCAGAGGAACCTCTTTTCCCTTCACCGGCTCGTCTTTCACGCCGAGGATCGACTCACACCAAGGTGGCACGTGGCACAGCCCTGTGGGAAAGCCTCGTGGGAAAGCCTCGAGGGACAGCCTCGAGGGAAAGCCACAGATCCCTTGATCCACGTGACAGGAAGGGTGACACTACTGCTGCAGCTCGGGAGGAAAGCGCACGTGCATGCCCCCACTCGAGACGAGGCCTGACTCCCCTGGGGAGACTCAGAAGCACCCCAAGATCCATGGCAACACTGGAGAGGAATCCTCAGGTTCCGGCCCCGACTCCACACAAGGACTGAGGCCCCGGCATGGACGGGAGAGGAATCCCGAGAGGTCCCCTAGCAACTCGCATGGGGACTGGCCTTTCCTGAGGCCACCAGAGCGGGTCCTGAGGTCCCCGTCGTAACTCGAGAAGACCTGCCGCAACTCGAGAAAATCCAGGAGGTTCTCCCCTCCAGGCGAGATGAGGCCCATTTCCGCTGAGGCGTCTCGAGGCTGATCACACCTCCCCTCTGGAACTTCGAAAGGGTCCTTCACACCCTTGGTGCAAATCAAGAAGTTCCCCGACATACCCGTCTCCACTCGAGAGGAATCACGAGGGTCCCGCCCACATCCAGAGGAGCCCCGTTTCCGCCTCGTAGCTCGAGATGAGGGATCCTTTCCCTGCTTCGTCGGGAAAGAGTTCCCGGCGTTCCCGTCGCATCTCAAGAGGAGGCCCTCTCAACAGGAACGGCGAGAGGAACTCCAGGGTCGTGCCACCATTCCAAGAGTCCCCCAGATGTCTCAGTCCTTTCCAGAGGAACCTCTTTTCCCTTCACCGGCTCGTCTTCACGCCGAGGATCGACTCCCACCAAGGTGGCACGTGGCACAGCCCTGTGGGAAAGCCTCATGGGAAAGCCTCGAGGGACAGCCTCGAGGGAAAGCCACAGATCCCTTGATCCACGTGACAGGAAGCGTGACACTACTGCTGCAGCTCGGAGGAAAGCGCACGTGCATGCCCCCATTCGAGACGAGGCCTGACTCCCCTGGGGAGACTCAGAAGCACCCCAAGATCCATGGCAACACTGGAGAGGAATCCTCACGTTCCGGCCCCGACTCCACACAAGGACTGAGTCCCCGGCATGGACGGGAGAGGAATCCCGAGAGGTCCCCTAGCAACTCGCATGGGGACTGGCCTTTCCTGAGGCCACCAGAGCGGGTCCCTGAGGTCCCCGTCATAACTCGAGAAGACCTGCTGCAACTCGAGAAAATCCAGGAGGTTCTCCCCTCCAGGCGAGATGAGGCCCATTTCCGCTGAGGCCTCTCGAGGCTGATCACACCTCCCCTCTGGAACTTCGAAAGGGTCCTTCACACCCTTGGTGCAAATCAAGAAGTTCCCCGACATACCCGTCTCCACTCGAGAGGAATCACGAGGGTCCCGCCCACATCCAGAGGAGCCCCGTTTCCGCCTCGTAGCTCGAGATGAGGGATCCTTTCCCTGCTTCGTCGGGAAAGAGTTCCCGGCGTTCCCGTCGCATCTCAAGAGGAAGCCCTCTCAACAGGAACGGCGAGAGGAACTCCAGGGTCGTGCCACCATTCCAAGAGTCCCCCAGATGTCTCAGTCCATTCCAGAGGAACCTCTTTTCCCTTCACCGGCTCGTCTTTCATGCCGAGGATCGACTCACACCAAGGTGGCACGTGGCACAGCCCTGTGGGAAAGCCTCGTGGGAAAGCCTCGAGGGACAGCCTCGAGGGAAAGCCACAGATCCCTTGATCCACGTGACAGGAAGCGTGACACTACTGCTGCAGCTCGGGAGGAAAGCGCACGTGCATGCCCCCACTCGAGACGAGGCCTGACTCCCCTGGGGAGACTCAGAAGCACCCCAAGATCCATGGCAACACTGGAGAGGAATCCTCAGGTTCCGGCCCCGACTCCACACAAGGACTGAGGCCCCGGCATGGACGGGAGAGGAATCCCGAGATGTCCCCTAGCAACTCGCATGGGGACTGGCCTTTCCTGAGGCCACCAGAGCGGGTCCCTCAGGTCCCCTTCGTAACTCGAGAAGACCTGCCGCAACTCGAGAAAATCCAGGAGGTTCTCCCCTCCAGGCGAGATGAGGCCCATTTCCGCTGAGGCGTCTCGAGGCTGATCACACCTCACCTCTGGAACTTCGAAAGGGTCCTTCACACCCTTGGTGCAAATCAAGAAGTTCCCCGACATACCCGTCTCCACTCGAGAGGAATCACGAGGGTCCCACCCACATCCAGAGGAGCCCCGTTTCCGCCTCGTAGCTCGAGATGAGGGATCCTTTCCCTGCTTCGTCGGGAAAGAGTTCCCGGCGTTCCCGTCGCATCTCAAGAGGAGGCCCTCTCAACAGGAACGGCGAGAGGAACTCCAGGGTCGTGCCACCATTCCAAGAGTCCCCCAGATGTCTCAGTCCATTCCAGAGGAACCTCTTTTCCCTTCACCGGCTCGTCTTTCACGCCGAGGATCGACTCACACCAAGGTGGCACGTGGCACAGCCCTGTGGGAAAGCCTCGTGGGAAAGCCTCGAGGGACAGCCTCGAGGGAAAGCCACAGATCCCTTGATCCACGTGACAGGAAGCGTGACACTACTGCTGCAGCTCGGGAGGAAAGCGCACGTGCATGCCCCCACTCGAGACGAGGCCTGACTCCCCTGGGGAGACTCAGAAGCACCCCAAGATCCATGGCAACACTGGAGAGGAATCCTCAGGTTCCGGCCCCGACTCCACACAAGGACTGAGGCCCCGGCATGGACAGGAGAGGAATCCCGAGAGGTCCCCTAGCAACTCGCATGGGGATTGGCCTTTCCTGAGGCCACCAGAGCGGGTCCCTGAGGTCCCCGTCGTAACTCGAGAAGACCTGCCGCAACTGGAGAAAATCCAGGAGGTTCTCCCCTCCAGGCGAGATGAGGCCCATTTCCGCTGAGGCGTCTCGAGGCTGATCACACCTCACCTCTGGAACTTCGAAAGGGTCCTTCACACCCTTGGTGCAAATCAAGAAGTTCCCCGACATACCCGTCTCCACTCGAGAGGAATCACGAGGGTCCCGCCCACATCCAGAGGAGCCCCGTTTCAGCCTCGTAGCTCGAGATGAGGGATCCTTTCCCTGCTTCGTCGGGAAAGAGTTCCCGGCGTTCCCGTCGCATCTCAAGAGGAGGCCCTCTCAACAGGAACGGCGAGAGGAACTCCAGGGTCGTGCCACCATTCCAAGAGTCCCCCAGATGTCTCAGTCCATTCCAGAGGAACCTCTTTTCCCTTCACCGGCTCGTCTTTCATGCCGAGGATCGACTCACACCAAGGTGGCACGTGGCACAGCCCTGTGGGAAAGCCTCGTGGGAAAGCCTCGAGGGACAGCCTCGAGGGAAAGCCACAGATCCCTTGATCCACGTGACAGGAAGGGTGACACTACTGCTGCAGCTCGGGAGGAAAGCGCACGTGCATGCCCCCACTCGAGACGAGGCCTGACTCCCCTGGGGAGACTCAGAAGCACCCCAAGATCCATGGCAACACTGGAGAGGAATCCTCAGGTTCCGGCCCCGACTCCACACAAGGACTGAGGCCCCGGCATGGACGGGAGAGGAATCCCGAGAGGTCCCCTAGCAACTCGCATGGGGACTGGCCTTTCCTGAGGCCACCAGAGCGGGTCCCTCAGGTCCCCTTCGTAACTCGAGAAGACCTGCCGCAACTCGAGCAAATCCAGGAGGTTCTCCCCTCCAGGCGAGATGAGGCCCATTTCCGCTGAGGCGTCTCGAGGCTGATCACACCTCACCTCTGGAACTTCGAAAGGGTCCTTCACACCCTTGGTGCAAATCAAGAAGTTCCCCGACATACCCGTCTCCACTCGAGAGGAATCACGAGGGTCCCGCCCACATCCAGAGGAGCCCCGTTTCCGCCTCGTAGCTCGAGATGAGGGATCCTTTCCCTGCTTCGTCGGGAAAGAGTTCCCGGCGTTCCCGTCGCATCTCAAGAGGAGGCCCTCTCAACAGGAACGGCGAGAGGAACTCCAGGGTCGTGCCACCATTCCAAGAGTCCCCCAGATGTCTCAGTCCATTCCAGAGGAACCTCTTTTCCCTTCACCGGCTCGTCTTTCACGCCGAGGATCGACTCACACCAAGGTGGCACGTGGCACAGCCCTGTGGGAAAGCCTCGTGGGAAAGCCTCGAGGGACATCCTCGAGGGAAAGCCACAGATCCCTTGATCCACGTGACAGGAAGCGTGACACTACTGCTGCAGCTCGGGAGGAAAGCGCACGTGCATGCCCCCACTCGAGACGAGGCCTGACTCCCCTGGGGAGACTCAGAAGCACCCCAAGATCCATGGCAACACTGGAGAGGAATCCTCAGGTTCCGGCCCCGACTCCACACAAGGACTGAGGCCCCGGCATGGACAGGAGAGGAATCCCGAGAGGTCCCCTAGCAACTCGCATGGGGATTGGCCTTTCCTGAGGCCACCAGAGCGGGTCCCTGAGGTCCCCGTCGTAACTCGAGAAGACCTGCCGCAACTCGAGAAAATCCAGGAGGTTCTCCCCTCCAGGCGAGATGAGGCCCATTTCCGCTGAGGCGTCTCGAGGCTGATCACACCTCACCTCTGGAACTTCGAAAGGGTCCTTCACACCCTTGGTGCAAATCAAGAAGTTCCCCGACATACCCGTCTCCACTCGAGAGGAATCACGAGGGTCCCGCCCACATCCAGAGGAGCCCCGTTTCAGCCTCGTAGCTCGAGATGAGGGATCCTTTCCCTGCTTCGTCGGGAAAGAGTTCCCGGCGTTCCCGTCGCATCTCAAGAGGAGGCCCTCTCAACAGGAACGGCGAGAGGAACTCCAGGGTCGTGCCACCATTCCAAGAGTCCCCCAGATGTCTCAGTCCATTCCAGAGGAACCTCTTTTCCCTTCACCGGCTCGTCTTTCATGCCGAGGATCGACTCACACCAAGGTGGCACGTGGCACAGCCCTGTGGGAAAGCCTCGTGGGAAAGCCTCGAGGGACAGCCTCGAGGGAAAGCCACAGATCCCTTGATCCACGTGACAGGATGGGTGACACTACTGCTGCAGCTCGGGAGGAAAGCGCACGTGCATGCCCCCACTCGAGACGAGGCCTGACTCCCCTGGGGAGACTCAGAAGCACCCCAAGATCCATGGCAACACTGGAGAGGAATCCTCAGGTTCCGGCCCCGACTCCACACAAGGACTGAGGCCCCGGCATGGACGGGAGAGGAATCCCGAGAGGTCCCCTAGCAACTCGCATGGGGACTGGCCTTTCCTGAGGCCACCAGAGCGGGTCCCTGAGGTCCCCGTCGTAACTCGAGAAGACCTGCCGCAACTCGAGAAAATCCAGGAGGTTCTCCCCTCCAGGCGAGATGAGGCCCATTTCGGCTGAGGCGTCTCGAGGCTGATCACACCTCCCCTCTGGAACTTCGAAAGGGTCCTTCACACCCTTGCTGCAAATCAAGAAGTTCCCCGACATACCCGTCTCCACTCGAGAGGAATCACGAGGGTCCCGCCCACATCCAGAGGAGCCCCGTTTCCACCTCGTAGCTCGAGATGAGGGATCCTTTCACTGCTTCGTCGGGAAAGAGTTCCCGGCATTCCCGTCGCATCTCAAGAGGAGGCCCTCTCAACAGGAACGGCGAGAGGAACTCCAGGGTCGTGCCACCATTCCAAGAGTCCCCCAGATGTCTCAGTCCATTCCAGAGGAACCTCTTTTCCTTTCACCGGCTCGTCTTTCACGCCGAGGATCGACTCACACCAAGGTGGCACGTGGCACAGCCCTGTGGGAAAGCCTCGTGGGAAAGCCTCGAGGGACAGCCTCGAGGGAAAGCCACAGATCCCTTGATCCACGTGACAGGAAGCGTGACACTACTGCTGCAGCTCGGGAGGAAAGCGCACGTGCATGCCCCCACTCGAGACGAGGCCTGACTCCCCTGGGGAGACTCAGAAGCACCCCAAGATCCATGGCAACACTGGAGAGGAATCCTCAGGTTCCGGCCCCGACTCCACACAAGGACTGAGGCCCCGGCATGGACGGGAGAGGAATCCCGAGAGGTCCCCTAGCAACTCGCATGGGGACTGGCCTTTCCTGAGGCCACCAGAGCGGGTCCCTGAGGTCCCCGTCGTAACTCGAGAAGACCTGCCGCAACTCGAGAAAATCCAGGAGGTTCTCCCCTCCAGGCGAGATGAGGCCCATTTCCGCTGAGGCGTCTCGAGGCTGATCACACCTCCCCTCTGGAACTTCGAAAGGGTCCTTCACACCCTTGCTGCAAATAAAGAAGTTCCCCGACATACCCGTCTCCACTCGAGAGGAATCACGAGGGTCCCGCCCACATCCAGAGGAGCCCCGTTTCCGCCTCGTAGCTCGAGATGAGAGATCCTTTCCCTGCTTCGTCGGGAAAGAGTTCCCGGCGTTCCCGTCGCATCTCAAGAGGAGGCCCTCTCAACAGGAACGGCGAGAGGAACTCCAGGGTCGTGCCACCATTCCAAGAGTCCCCCAGATGTCTCAGTCCATTCCAGAGGAACCTCTTTTCCCTTCACCGGCTCGTCTTTCACGCCGAGGATCGACTCACACCAAGGTGGCACGTGGCACAGCCCTGTGGGAAAGCCTCGTGGGAAAGCCTCGAGGGACAGCCTCGAGGGAAAGCCACAGATCCCTTGATCCACGTGACCGGAAGCGTGACACTACTGCTGCAGCTCGGGAGGAAAGCGCACGTGCATGCCCCCACTCGAGACGAGGCCTGACTCCCCTGGGGAGACTCAGAAGCACCCCAAGATCCATGGCAACACTGGAGAGGAATCCTCAGGTTCCGGCCCCGACTCCACACAAGGACTGAGGCCCCGGCATGGACGGGAGAGGAATCCCGAGAGGTCCCCTAGCAACTCGCATGGGGACTGGCCTTTCCTGAGGCCACCAGAGTGGGTCCCTGAGGTCCCCGTCGTAACTCGAGAAGACCTGCCGCAACTCGAGAAAATCCAGGAGGTTCTCCCCTCCAGGCGAGATGAGGCCCATTTCCGCTGAGGCGTCTCGAGGCTGATCACACCTCCCCTCTGGAACTTCGAAAGGGTCCTTCACACCCTTGCTGCAAATAAAGAAGTTCCCCGACATACCCGTCTCCACTCGAGAGGAATCACGAGGGTCCCGCCCACATCCAGAGGAGCCCCGTTTCCGCCTCGTAGCTCGAGATGAGAGATCCTTTCCCTGCTTCTTCAGGAAAGAGTTCCCGGCGTTCCCGTCGCATCTCAAGAGGAGGCCCTCTCAACAGGAACGGCGAGAGGAACTCCAGGGTCGTGCCACCATTCCAAGAGTCCCCCAGATGTCTCAGTCCATTCCAGAGGAACCTCTTTTCCCTTCACCGGCTCGTCTTTCACGCCGAGGATCGACTCACACCAAGGTGGCACGTGGCACAGCCCTGTGGGAAAGCCTCGTGGGAAAGCCTCGAGGGACAGCCTCGAGGGAAAGCCACAGATCCCTTGATCCACGTGACCGGAAGCGTGACACTACTGCTGCAGCTCGGGAGGAAAGCGCACGTGCATGCCCCCACTCGAGACGAGGCCTGACTCCCCTGGGGAGACTCAGAAGCACCCCAAGATCCATGGCAACACTGGAGAGGAATCCTCAGGTTCCGGCCCCGACTCCACACAAGGACTGAGGCCCCGGCATGGACGGGAGAGGAATCCCGAGAGGTCCCCTAGCAACTCGCATGGGGACTGGCCTTTCCTGAGGCCACCAGAGCGGGTCCCTGAGGTCCCCGTCGTAACTCGAGAAGACCTGCCGCAACTCGAGAAAATCCAGGAGGTTCTCCCCTCCAGGCGAGATGAGGCCCATTTCCGCTGAGGCGTCTCGAGGCTGATCACACCTCCCCTCTGGAACTTCGAAAGGGTCCTTCACACCCTTGGTGCAAATCAAGAAGTTCCCCGACATACCCGTCTCCACTCGAGAGGAATCACGAGGGTCCCGCCCACATCCAGAGGAGCCCCGTTTCCGCCTCGTAGCTCGAGATGAGAGATCCTTTCCCTGCTTCGTCGGGAAAGAGTTCCCGGCGTTCCCGTCGCATCTCAAGAGGAGGCCCTCTCAACAGGAACGGCGAGAGGAACTCCAGGGTCGTGCCACCATTCCAAGAGTCCCCCAGATGTCTCAGTCCATTCCAGAGGAACCTCTTTTCCCTTCACCGGCTCGTCTTTCACGCCGAGGATCGACTCACACCAAGGTGGCACGTGGCACAGCCCTGTGGGAAAGCCTCGTGGGAAAGCCTCGAGGGACAGCCTCGAGGGAAAGCCACAGATCCCTTGATCCACGTGACAGGAAGCGTGACACTACTGCTGCAGCTCGGGAGGAAAGCGCACGTGCATGCCCCCACTCGAGACGAGGCCTGACTCCCCTGGGGAGACTCAGAAGCACCCCAAGATCCATGGCAACACTGGAGAGGAATCCTCAGGTTCCGGCCCCGACTCCACACAAGGACTGAGGCCCCGGCATGGACGGGAGAGGAATCCCGAGAGGTCCCCTAGCAACTCGCATGGGGACTGGCCTTTCCTGAGGCCACCAGAGCGGGTCCCTGAGGTCCCCGTCGTAACTCGAGAAGACCTGCCGCAACTCGAGAAAATCCAGGAGGTTCTCCCCTCCAGGCGAGATGAGGCCCATTTCCGCTGAGGCGTCTCGAGGCTGATCACACCTCACCTCTGGAACTTCGAAAGGGTTCTTCACACCCTTGCTGCAAATCAAGAAGTTCCCCGACATACCCGTCTCCACTCGAGAGGAATCACGAGGGTCCCGCCCACATCCAGAGGTGCCCCGTTTCCGCCTCGTAGCTCGAGATGAGGGATCCTTTCCCTGCTTCGTCGGGAAAGAGTTCCCGGCTTTCCCGTCGCATCTCAAGAGGAGGCCCTCTCAACAGGAACGGCAAGAGGAACTCCAGGGTCGTGCCACCATTCCAAGAGTCCCCCAGATGTCTCAGTCCATTCCAGAGGAACCTCTTTTCCCTTCACCGGCTCGTCTTTCACGCCGAGGATCGACTCACACCAAGGTGGCACGTGGCACAGCCCTGTGGGAAAGCCTCGTGGGAAAGCCTCGAGGGACAGCCTCGAGGGAAAGCCACAGATCCCTTGATCCTCGTGACAGGAAGCGTGACACTACTGCTGCAGCTCGGGAGGAAAGCGCACGTGCATGCCCCCACTCGAGACGAGGCCTGACTCCCCTGGGGAGACTCAGAAGCACCCCAAGATCCATGGCAACACTGGAGAGGAATCCTCAGGTTCCGGCCCCGACTCCACACAAGGACTGAGGCCCCGGCATGGACGGGAGAGGAATCCCGAGAGGTCCCCTAGCAACTCGCATGGGGACTGGCCTTTCCTGAGGCCACCAGAGCGGGTCCCTGAGGTCCCCGTCGTAACTCGAGAAGACCTGCCGCAACTCGAGAAAATCCAGGAGGTTCTCCCCTCCAGGCGAGATGAGGCCCATTTCCGCTGAGGCGTCTCGAGGCTGATCACACCTCACCTCTGGAACTTCGAAAGGGTTCTTCACACCCTTGCTGCAAATCAAGAAGTTCCCCGACATACCCGTCTCCACTCGAGAGGAATCACGAGGGTCCCGCCCACATCCAGAGGTGCCCCGTTTCCGCCTCGTAGCTCGAGATGAGGGATCCTTTCCCTGCTTCGTCGGGAAAGAGTTCCCGGCGTTCCCGTCGCATCTCAAGAGGAGGCCCTCTCAACAGGAACGGCGAGAGGAACTCCAGGGTCGTGCCACCATTCCAAGAGTCCCCCAGATGTCTCAGTCCATTCCAGAGGAACCTCTTTTCCCTTCACCGGCTCGTCTTTCACGCCGAGGATCGACTCACACCAAGGTGGCACGTGGCACAGCCCTGTGGGAAAGCCTCGTGGGAAAGCCTCGACGGACAGCCTCGAGGGAAAGCCACAGATCCCTTGATCCTCGTGACAGGAAGCGTGACACTACTGCTGCAGCTCGGGAGGAAAGCGCACGTTCATGCCCCCACTCGAGACGAGGCCTGACTCCCCTGGGGAGACTCAGAAGCACCCCAAGATCCATGGCAACACTGGAGAGGAATCCTCAGGTTCCGGCCCCGACTCCACACAAGGACTGAGGCCCCGGCATGGACGGGAGAGGAATCCCGAGAGGTCCCCTAGCAACTCGCGTGGGGACTGGCCTTTCCTGAGGCCACCAGAGCGGGTCCCTGAGGTCCCCGTCGTAACTCGAGAAGACCTGCCGCAACTCGAGAAAATCCAGGAGGTTCTCCCCTCCAGGCGAGATGAGGCCCATTTCCGCTGAGGCGTCTCGAGGCTGATCACACCTCCCCTCTGGAACTTCGAAAGGGTCCTTCACACCCTTGCTGCAAATCAAGTAGTTCCCCGACATACCCGTCTCCACTCGAGAGGAATCACGAGGGTCCCGCCCACATCCAGAGGAGCCCCGTTTCCGCCTCGTAGCTCGAGATGAGGGATCCTTTCCCTGCTTCGTCGGGAAAGAGTTCCCGGCGTTCCCGTCGCATCTCAAGAGGAGGCCCTCTCAACAGGAACGGCGAGAGGAACTCCAGGGTCGTGCCACCATTCCAAGAGTCCCCCAGATGTCTCAGTCCATTCCAGAGGAACCTCTTTTCCCTTCACCGGCTCGTCTTTCACGCCAAGGATCGACTCCCACCAAGGTGGCACGTGGCACAGCCCTGTGGGAAAGCCTCGTGGGAAAGCCTCGAGGGACAGCCTCGAGGGAAAGCCACAGATCCCTTGATCCACGTGACAGGAAGCGTGACACTACTGCTGCAGCTCGGGAGGAAAGCGCACGTGCATGCCCCCACTCGAGACGAGGCCTGACTCCCCTGGGGAGACTCAGAAGCACCCCAAGATCCATGGCAACACTGGAGAGGAATCCTCAGGTTCCGGCCCCGACTCCACACAAGGACTGAGGCCCCGGCATGGACGGGAGAGGAATCCCGAGAGGTCCCCAAGCAACTCGCATGGGGACTGGCCTTTCCTGAGGACACCAGAGCGGGTCCCTGAGGTCCCCGTCGTAACTCGAGAAGACCTGCCGCAACTCGAGAAAATCCAGGAGGTTCTCCCCTCCAGGCGAGATGAGGCCCATTTCGGCTGAGGCGTCTCGAGGCTGATCACACCTCACCTCTGGAACTTCGAAAGGGTCCTTCACACCCTTGGTGCAAATCAAGAAGTTCCCCGACATACCCGTCTCCACTCGAGAGGAATCACGAGGGTCCCGCCCACATCCAGAGGAGCCCCGTTTCCGCCTCGTAGCTCGAGATGAGGGATCCTTTCACTGCTTCGTCGGGAAAGAGTTCCCGGCATTCCCGTCGCATCTCAAGAGGAGTCCCTCTCAACAGGAAAGGCGAGAGGAACTCCAGGGTCGTGCCACCATTTCAAGAGTCCCCCAGATGTCTCAGTCCATTCCAGAGGAACCTCTTTTCCTTTCACCGGCTCGTCTTTCACGCCGAGGATCGACTCACACCAAGGTGGCACGTGGCACAGCCCTGTGGGAAAGCCTCGTGGGAAAGCCTCGAGGGACAGCCTCGAGGGAAAGCCACAGATCCCTTGATCCACGTGACAGGAAGCGTGACACTACTGCTGCAGCTCGGGAGGAAAGCGCACGTGCATGCCCCCACTCGAGACGAGGCCTGACTCCCCTGGGGAGACTCAGAAGCACCCCAAGATCCATGGCAACACTGGAGAGGAATCCTCAGGTTCCGGCCCCGACTCCACACAAGGACTGAGGCCCTGGCATGGACGGGAGAGGAATCCCGAGAGGTCCCCTAGCAACTCGCATGGGGACTGGCCTTTCCTGAGGCCACCAGAGCGGGTCCCTGAGGTCCCCGTCGTAACTCGAGAAGACCTGCCGGAACTCGAGAAAATCCAGGAGGTTCTCCCCTCCAGGCGAGATGAGGCCCATTTCCGCTGAGGCGTCTCGAGGCGGATCACACCTCACCTCTGGAACTTCGAAAGGGTCCTTCACACCCTTGCTGCAAATCAAGAAGTTCCCCGACATACCCGTCTCCACTCGAGAGGAATCACGAGGGTCCCGCCCACATCCAGAGGAGCCCCGTTTCCGCCTCGTAGCTCGAGATGAGGGATCCTTTCCCTGCTTCGTCGGGAAAGAGTTCCCGGCGTTCCCGTCGCATCTCAAGAGGAGGCCCTCTCAACAGGAACGGCGAGAGGAACTCCAGGGTCGTGCCACCATTCCAAGAGTCCCCCAGATGTCTCAGTCCATTCCAGAGGAACCACTTTTCCCTTCACCGGCTCGTCTTTCACGCCGAGGATCGACTCACACCAAGGTGGCACGTGGCACAGCCCTGTGGGAAAGCCTCGTGGGAAAGCCTCGAGGGACAGCCTCGAGGGAAAGCCACAGATCCCTTGATCCACGTGACAGGAAGCGTGACACTACTGCTGCAGCTCGGGAGGAAAGCGCACGTGCATGCCCCCACTCGAGACGAGGCCTGACTCCCCTGGGGAGACTCAGAAGCACCCCAAGATCCATGGCAACACTGGAGAGGAATCCTCAGGTTCCGGCCCCGACTCCACGCAAGGACTGAGGCCCCGGCATGGACGGGAGAGGAATCCCGAGAGGTCCCCTAGCAACTCGCATGGGGACTGGCCTTTCCTGAGGCCACCAGAGCGGGTCCCTGAGGTCCCCGTCGTAACTCGAGAAGACCTGCCGCAACTCGAGAAAATCCAGGAGGTTCTCCCCTCCAGGCGAGATGAGGCCCATTTCCGCTGAGGCGTCTCGAGGCTGATCACACCTCACCTCTGGAACTTCGAAAGGGTCCTTCACACCCTTGCTGCAAATCAAGAAGTTCCCCGACATACCCGTCTCCACTCGAGAGGAATCACGAGGGTCCCGCCCACATCCAGAGGAGCCCCGTTTCCGCCTCGTAGCTCGAGATGAGGGATCCTTTCCCTGCTTCGTCGGGAAAGAGTTCCCGGCGTTCCCGTCGCATCTCAAGAGGAGGCCCTCTCAACAGGAACGGCGAGAGGAACTCCAGGGTCGTGCCACCATTCCAAGAGTCCCCCAGATGTCTCAGTCCATTCCAGAGGAACCTCTTTTCCCTTCACCGGCTCGTCTTTCACGCCGAGGATCGACTCACACCAAGGTGGCACGTGGCACAGCCCTGTGGGAAAGCCTCGTGGGAAAGCCTCGAGGGACAGCCTCGAGGGAAAGCCACAGATCCCTTGATCCTCGTGACAGGAAGCGTGACACTACTGCTGCAGCTCAGGAGGAAAGCGCACGTGCATGCCCCCACTCGAGACGAGGCCTGACTCCCCTGGGGAGACTCAGAAGCACCCCAAGATCCATGGCAACACTGGAGAGGAATCCTCAGGTTCCGGCCCCGACTCCACACAAGGACTGAGGCCCCGGCATGGACGGGAGAGGAATCCCGAGTGGTCCCCTAGCAACTCGCATGGGGACTGGCCTTTCCTGAGGCCACCAGAGCGGGTCCCTGAGGTCCCCGTCGTAACTCGAGAAGACCTGCCGCAACTCGAGAAAATCCAGGAGGTTCTCCCCTCCAGGCGAGATGAGGCCCATTTCCGCTGAGGCGTCTCGAGGCTGATCACACCTCCCCTCTGGAACTTCGAAAGGGTCCTTCACACCCTTGCTGCAAATCAAGTAGTTCCCCGACATACCCGTCTCCACTCGAGAGGAATCACGAGGGTCCCGCCCACATCCAGAGGAGCCCCGTTTCCGCCTCGTAGCTCGAGATGAGGGATCCTTTCCCTGCTTCGTCGGGAAAGAGTTCCCGGCGTTCCCGTCGCATCTCAAGAGGAGGCCCTCTCAACAGGAACGGCGAGAGGAACTCCAGGGTCGTGCCACCATTCCAAGAGTCCCCCAGATGTCTCAGTCCATTCCAGAGGAACCTCTTTTCCCTTCACCGGCTCGTCTTTCACGCCAAGGATCGACTCCCACCAAGGTGGCACGTGGCACAGCCCTGTGGGAAAGCCTCGTGGGAATGCCTCGAGGGACAGCCTCGAGGGAAAGCCACAGATCCCTTGATCCACGTGACAGGAAGCGTGACACTACTGCTGCAGCTCGGGAGGAAAGCGCACGTGCATGCCCCGACTCGAGACGAGGCCTGACTCCCCTGGGGAGACTCAGAAGCACCCCAAGATCCATGGCAACACTGGAGAGGAATCCTCAGGTTCCGGCCCCGACTCCACACAAGGACTGAGGCCCCGGCATGGACGGGAGAGGAATCCCGAGAGGTCCCCAAGCAACTCGCATGGGGACTGGCCTTTCCTGAGGCCACCAGAGCGGGTCCCTGAGGTCCCCGTCGTAACTCGAGAAGACCTGCCGCAACTCGAGAAAATCCAGGAGGTTCTCCCCTCCAGGCGAGATGAGGCCCATTTCCGCTGAGGCGTCTCGAGGCGGATCACACCTCACATCTGGAACTTCGAAAGGGTCCTTCACACCCTTGGTGCAAATCAAGAAGTTCCCCGACATACCCGTTTCCACTCGAGAGGAATCACGAGGGTCCCGCCCACATCCAGAGGAGCCCCGTTTCCGCCTCGTAGCTCGAGATGAGGGATCCTTTCCCTGCTTCGTCGGGAAAGAGTTCCCGGCGTTCCCGTCGCATCTCAAGAGGAGGCCCTCTCAACAGGAACGGCGAGAGGAACTCCAGGGTCGTGCCACCATTCCAAGAGTCCCCCAGATGTCTCAGTCCATTCCAGAGGAACCACTTTTCCCTTCACCGGCTCGTCTTTCACGCCGAGGATCGACTCACACCAAGGTGGCACGTGGCACAGCCCTGTGGGAAAGCCTCGTGGGAAAGCCTCGAGGGACAGCCTCGAGGGAAAGCCACAGATCCCTTGATCCACGTGACAGGAAGCGTGACACTACTGCTGCAGCTCGGGAGGAAAGCGCACGTGCATGCCCCCACTCGAGACGAGGCCTGACTCCCCTGGGGAGACTCAGAAGCACCCCAAGATCCATGGCAACACTGGAGAGGAATCCTCAGGTTCCGGCCCCGACTCCACGCAAGGACTGAGGCCCCGGCATGGACGGGAGAGGAATCCCGAGAGGTCCCCTAGCAACTCGCATGGGGACTGGCCTTTCCTGAGGCCACCAGAGCGGGTCCCTGAGGTCCCCGTCGTAACTCGAGAAGACCTGCCGCAACTCGAGAAAATCCAGGAGGTTCTCCCCTCCAGGCGAGATGAGGCCCATTTCCGCTGAGGCGTCTCGAGGCTGATCACACCTCACCTCTGGAACTTCGAAAGGGTCCTTCACACCCTTGGTGCAAATCAAGAAGTTCCCCGACATACCCGTCTCCACTCGAGAGGAATCACGAGGGTCCCGCCCACATCCAGAGGAGCCCCGTTTCCGCCTCGTAGCTCGAGATGAGGGATCCTTTCCCTGCTTCGTCGGGAAAGAGTTCCCGGCGTTCCCGTCGCATCTCAAGAGGAGGCCCTCTCAACAGGAACGGCGAGAGGAACTCCAGGGTCGTGCCACCATTCCAAGAGTCCCCCAGATGTCTCAGTCCATTCCAGAGGAACCTCTTTTCCCTTCACCGGCTCGTCTTTCACGCCGAGGATCGACTCACACCAAGGTGGCACGTGGCACAGCCCTGTGGGAAAGCCTCGTGGGAAAGCCTCGAGGGACAGCCTCGAGGGAAAGCCACAGATCCCTTGATCCTCGTGACAGGAAGCGTGACACTACTGCTGCAGCTCGGGAGGAAAGCGCACGTGCATGCCCCCACTCGAGACGAGGCCTGACTCCCCTGGGGAGACTCAGAAGCACCCCAAGATCCATGGCAACACTGGAGAGGAATCCTCAGGTTCCGGCCCCGACTCCACACAAGGACTGAGGCCCCGGCATGGACGGGAGAGGAATCCCGAGAGGTCCCCTAGCAACTCGCATGGGGACTGGCCTTTCCTGAGGCCACCAGAGCGGGTCCCTGAGGTCCCCGTCGTAACTCGAGAAGACCTGCCGCAACTCGAGAAAATCCAGGAGGTTCTCCCCTCCAGGCGAGATGAGGCCCATTTCCGCTGAGGCGTCTCGAGGCTGATCACACCTCACCTCTGGAACTTCGAAAGGGTCCTTCACACCCTTGCTGCAAATCAAGTAGTTCCCCGACATACCCGTCTCCACTCGAGAGGAATCACGAGGGTCCCGCCCACATCCAGAGGTGCCCCGTTTCCGCCTCGTAGCTCGAGATGAGGGATCCTTTCCCTGCTTCGTCGGGAAAGAGTTCCCGGCGTTCCCGTCGCATCTCAAGAGGAGGCCCTCTCAACAGGAACGGCGAGAGGAACTCCAGGGTCGTGCCACCATTCCAAGAGTCCCCCAGATGTCTCAGTCCATTCCAGAGGAACCTCTTTTCCCTTCACCGGCTCGTCTTTCACGCCAAGGATCGACTCCCACCAAGGTGGCACGTGGCACAGCCCTGTGGGAAAGCCTCGTGGGAAAGCCTCGAGGGACAGCCTCGAGGGAAAGCCACAGATCCCTTGATCCACGTGACAGGAAGCGTGACACTACTGCTGCAGCTCGGGAGGAAAGCGCACGTGCATGCCCCCACTCGAGACGAGGCCTGACTCCCCTGGGGAGACTCAGAAGCACCCCAAGATCCATGGCAACACTGGAGAGGAATCCTCAGGTTCCGGCCCCGACTCCACACAAGGACTGAGGCCCCGGCATGGACGGGAGAGGAATCCCGAGAGGTCCCCAAGCAACTCGCATGGGGACTGGCCTTTCCTGAGGCCACCAGAGCGGGTCCCTGAGGTCCCCGTCGTAACTCGAGAAGACCTGCCGCAACTCGAGAAAATCCAGGAGGTTCGCCCCTCCAGGCGAGATGAGGCCCATTTCCGCTGAGGCGTCTCGAGGCTGATCACACCTCACCTCTGGAACTTCGAAAGGGTCCTTCACACCCTTGGTGCAAATCAAGAAGTTCCCCGACATACCCGTTTCCACTCGAGAGGAATCACGAGGGTCCCTCCCACATCCAGAGGAGCCCCGTTTCCGCCTCGTAGCTCGAGATGAGGGATCCTTTCCCTGCTTCGTCGGGAAAGAGTTCCCGGCGTTCCCGTCGCATCTCAAGAGGAGGCCCTCTCAACAGGAACGGCGAGAGGAACTCCAGGGTCGTGCCACCATTCCAAGAGTCCCCCAAATGTCTCAGTCCATTCCAGAGGAACCTCTTTTCCCTTCACCGGCTCGTCTTTCACGCCGAGGATCGACTCACACCAAGGTGGCACGTGGCACAGCCCTGTGGGAAAGCCTCGTGGGAAAGCCTCGAGGGACAGCCTCGAGGGAAAGCCACAGATCCCTTGATCCACGTGACAGGAAGGGTGACACTACTGCTGCAGCTCGGGAGGAAAGCGCACGTGCATGCCCCCACTCGAGACGAGGCCTGACTCCCCTGGGGAGACTCAGAAGCACCCCAAGATCCATGGCAACACTGGAGAGGAATCCTCAGGTTCCGGCCCCGACTCCATACAAGGACTGAGGCCCCGGCATGGACGGGAGAGGAATCCCGAGAGGTCCCCTAGCAACTCGCATGGGGACTGGCCTTTCCTGAGGCCACCAGAGCGGGTCCCTGAGGTCCCCGTCGTAACTCGAGAAGACCTGCCGCAACTCGAGAAAATCCAGGAGGTTCTCCCCTCCAGGCGAGATGAGGCCCATTTCCGCTGAGGCGTCTCGAGGCTGATCACACCTCCCCTCTGGAACTTCGAAAGGGTCCTTCACACCCTTGCTGCAAATCAAGTAGTTCCCCGACATACCCGTCTCCACTCGAGAGGAATCACGAGGGTCCCGCCCACATCCAGAGGAGCCCCGTTTCCGCCTCGTAGCTCGAGATGAGGGATCCTTTCCCTGCTTCGTCGGGAAAGAGTTCCCGGCGTTCCCGTCGCATCTCAAGAGGAGGCCCTCTCAACAGGAACGGCGAGAGGAACTCCAGGGTCGTGCCACCATTCCAAGAGTCCCCCAGATGTCTCAGTCCATTCCAGAGGAACCTCTTTTCCCTTCACCGGCTCGTCTTTCACGCCAAGGATCGACTCCCACCAAGGTGGCACGTGGCACAGCCCTGTGGGAAAGCCTCGTGGGAATGCCTCGAGGGACAGCCTCGAGGGAAAGCCACAGATCCCTTGATCCACGTGACAGGAAGCGTGACACTACTGCTGCAGCTCGGGAGGAAAGCGCACGTGCATGCCCCGACTCGAGACGAGGCCTGACTCCCCTAGGGAGACTCAGAAGCACCCCAAGATCCATGGCAACACTGGAGAGGAATCCTCAGGTTCCGGCCCCGACTCCACACAAGGACTGAGGCCCCGGCATGGACGGGAGAGGAATCCCGAGAGGTCCCCAAGCAACTCGCATGGGGACTGGCCTTTCCTGAGGCCACCAGAGCGGGTCCCTGAGGTCCCCGTCGTAACTCGAGAAGACCTGCCGCAACTCGAGAAAATCCAGGAGGTTCTCCCCTCCAGGCGAGATGAGGCCCATTTCCGCTGAGGCGTCTCGAGGCGGATCACACCTCACATCTGGAACTTCGAAAGGGTCCTTCACACCCTTGGTGCAAATCAAGAAGTTCCCCGACATACCCGTTTCCACTCGAGAGGAATCACGAGGGTCCCGCCCACATCCAGAGGAGCCCCGTTTCCGCCTCGTAGCTCGAGATGAGGGATCCTTTCCCTGCTTCGTCGGGAAAGAGTTCCCGGCGTTCCCGTCGCATCTCAAGAGGAGGCCCTCTCAACAGGAACGGCGAGAGGAACTCCAGGGTCGTGCCACCATTCCAAGAGTCCCCCAGATGTCTCAGTCCATTCCAGAGGAACCACTTTTCCCTTCACCGGCTCGTCTTTCACGCCGAGGATCGACTCACACCAAGGTGGCACGTGGCACAGCCCTGTGGGAAAGCCTCGTGGGAAAGCCTCGAGGGACAGCCTCGAGGGAAAGCCACAGATCCCTTGATCCACGTGACAGGAAGCGTGACACTACTGCTGCAGCTCGGGAGGAAAGCGCACGTGCATGCCCCCACTCGAGACGAGGCCTGACTCCCCTGGGGAGACTCAGAAGCACCCCAAGATCCATGGCAACACTGGAGAGGAATCCTCAGGTTCCGGCCCCGACTCCACACAAGAACTGAGGCCCCGGCATGGACGGGAGAGGAATCCCGAGAGGTCCCCTAGCAACTCGCATGGGGACTGGCCTTTCCTGAGGCCACCAGAGCGGGTCCCTGAGGTCCCCGTCGTAACTCGAGAAGACCTGCCGCAACTCGAGAAAATCCAGGAGGTTCTCCCCTCCAGGCGAGATGAGGCCCATTTCCGCTGAGGCGTCTCGAGGCTGATCACACCTCACCTCTGGAACTTCGAAAGGGTCCTTCACACCCTTGCTGCAAATCAAGAAGTTCCCCGACATACCCGTCTCCACTCGAGAGGAATCACGAGGGTCCCGCCCACATCCAGAGGAGCCCCGTTTCCGCCTCGTAGCTCGAGATGAGGGATCCTTTCCCTGCTTCGTCGGGAAAGAGTTCCCGGCGTTCCCGTCGCATCTCAAGAGGAGGCCCTCTCAACAGGAACGGCGAGAGGAACTCCAGGGTCGTGCCACCATTCCAAGAGTCCCCCAGATGTCTCAGTCCATTCCAGAGGAACCTCTTTTCCCTTCACCGGCTCGTCTTTCACGCCGAGGATCGACTCACACCAAGGTGGCACGTGGCACAGCCCTGTGGGAAAGCCTCGTGGGAAAGCCTCGAGGGACAGCCTCGAGGGAAAGCCACAGATCCCTTGATCCTCGTGACAGGAAGCGTGACACTACTGCTGCAGCTCGGGAGGAAAGCGCACGTGCATGCCCCCACTCGAGACGAGGCCTGACTCCCCTGGGGAGACTCAGAAGCACCCCAAGATCCATGGCAACACTGGAGAGGAATCCTCAGGTTCCGGCCCCGACTCCACACAAGGACTGAGGCCCCGGCATGGACGGGAGAGGAATCCCGAGAGGTCCCCTAGCAACTCGCATGGGGACTGGCCTTTCCTGAGGCCACCAGAGCGGGTCCCTGAGGTCCCCGTCGTAACTCGAGAAGACCTGCCGCAACTCGAGAAAATCCAGGAGGTTCTCCCCTCCAGGCGAGATGAGGCCCATTTCCGCTGAGGCGTCTCGAGGCTGATCACACCTCACCTCTGGAACTTCGAAAGGGTCCTTCACACCCTTGCTGCAAATCAAGTAGTTCCCCGACATACCCGTCTCCACTCGAGAGGAATCACGAGGGTCCCGCCCACATCCAGAGGTGCCCCGTTTCCGCCTCGTAGCTCGAGATGAGGGATCCTTTCCCTGCTTCGTCGGGAAAGAGTTCCCGGCGTTCCCGTCGCATCTCAAGAGGAGGCCCTCTCAACAGGAACGGCGAGAGGAACTCCAGGGTCGTGCCACCATTCCAAGAGTCCCCCAGATGTCTCAGTCCATTCCAGAGGAACCTCTTTTCCCTTCACCGGCTCGTCTTTCACGCCAAGGATCGACTCCCACCAAGGTGGCACGTGGCACAGCCCTGTGGGAAAGCCTCGTGGGAAAGCCTCGAGGGACAGCCTCGAGGGAAAGCCACAGATCCCTTGATCCACGTGACAGGAAGCGTGACACTACTGCTGCAGCTCGGGAGGAAAGCGCACGTGCATGCCCCCACTCGAGACGAGGCCTGACTCCCCTGGGGAGACTCAGAAGCACCCCAAGATCCATGGCAACACTGGAGAGGAATCCTCAGGTTCCGGCCCCGACTCCACACAAGGACTGAGGCCCCGGCATGGACGGGAGAGGAATCCCGAGAGGTCCCCAAGCAACTCGCATGGGGACTGGCCTTTCCTGAGGCCACCAGAGCGGGTCCCTGAGGTCCCCGTCGTAACTCGAGAAGACCTGCCGCAACTCGAGAAAATCCAGGAGGTTCGCCCCTCCAGGCGAGATGAGGCCCATTTCCGCTGAGGCGTCTCGAGGCTGATCACACCTCACCTCTGGAACTTCGAAAGGGTCCTTCACACCCTTGGTGCAAATCAAGAAGTTCCCCGACATACCCGTCTCCACTCGAGAGGAATCACGAGGGTCCCTCCCACATCCAGAGGAGCCCCGTTTCCGCCTCGTAGCTCGAGATGAGGGATCCTTTCCCTGCTTCGTCGGGAAAGAGTTCCCGGCGTTCCCGTCGCATCTCAAGAGGAGGCCCTCTCAACAGGAACGGCGAGAGGAACTCCAGGGTCGTGCCACCATTCCAAGAGTCCCCCAAATGTCTCAGTCCATTCCAGAGGAACCTCTTTTCCCTTCACCGGCTCGTCTTTCACGCCGAGGATCGACTCACACCAAGGTGGCACGTGGCACAGCCCTGTGGGAAAGCCTCGTGGGAAAGCCTCGAGGGACAGCCTCGAGGGAAAGCCACAGATCCCTTGATCCACGTGACAGGAAGGGTGACACTACTGCTGCAGCTCGGGAGGAAAGCGCACGTGCATGCCCCCACTCGAGACGAGGCCTGACTCCCCTGGGGAGACTCAGAAGCACCCCAAGATCCATGGCAACACTGGAGAGGAATCCTCAGGTTCCGGCCCCGACTCCATACAAGGACTGAGGCCCCGGCATGGACGGGAGAGGAATCCCGAGAGGTCCCCTAGCAACTCGCATGGGGACTGGCCTTTCCTGAGGCCACCAGAGCGGGTCCCTGAGGTCCCCGTCGTAACTCGAGAAGACCTGCCGCAACTCGAGAAAATCCAGGAGGTTCTCCCCTCCAGGCGAGATGAGGCCCATTTCCGCTGAGGCGTCTCGAGGCTGATCACACCTGACCTCTGGAACTTCGAAAGGGTCCTTCACACCCTTGCTGCAAATCAAGAAGTTCCCCGACATACCCGTCTCCACTCGAGAGGAATCACGAGGGTCCCGCCCACATCCAGAGGTGCCCCGTTTCCGCCTCGTAGCTCGAGATGAGGGATCCTTTCCCTGCTTCGTCGGGAAAGAGTTCCCAGCGTTCCCGTCGCATCTCAAGGGGAGGCCCTCTCAACAGGAACGGCGAGAGGAACTCCAGGGTCGTGCCACCATTCCAAGAGTCCCCCAGATGTCTCAGTCCATTCCAGAGGAACCTCTTTTCCCTTCACCGGCTCGTCTTTCACGCCGAGGATCGACTCACACCAAGGTGGCACGTGGCACAGCCCTGTGGGAAAGCCTCGTGGGAAAGCCTCGAGGGACAGCCTCGAGGGAAAGCCACAGATCCCTTGATCCTCGTGACAGGAAGCGTGACACTACTGCTGCAGCTCGGGAGGAAAGCGCACGTGCATGCCCCCACTCGAGACGAGGCCTGACTCCCCTGGGGAGACTCAGAAGCACCCCAAGATCCATGGCAACACTGGAGAGGAATCCTCAGGTTCCGGCCCCGACTCCACACAAGGACTGAGGCCCCGGCATGGACGGGAGAGGAATCCCGAGAGGTCCCCTAGCAACTCGCATGGGGACTGGCCTTTCCTGAGGCCACCAGAGCGGGTCCCTGAGATCCCCGTCGTAACTCGAGAAGACCTGCCGCAACTCGAGAAAATCCAGGAGGTTCTCCCCTCCAGGCGAGATGAGGCCCATTTCCGCTGAGGCGTCTCGAGGCTGATCACACCTCCACTCTGGAACTTCGAAAGGGTCCTTCACACCCTTGGTGCAAATCAAGAAGTTCCCCGACATACCCGTCTCCACTCGAGAGGAATCACGAGGGTCCCGCCCACATCCAGAGGAGCCCCGTTTCCGCCTCGTAGCTCGAGATGAGGGATCCTTTCCCTGCTTCGTCGGGAAAGAGTTCCCGGCGTTCCCGTCGCATCTCAAGAGGAGGCCCTCTCAACAGGAACGGCGAGAGGAACTCCAGGGTCGTGCCACCATTCCAAGAGTCCCCAGATATCTCAGTCCATTCCAGAGGAACCTCTTTTCCCTTCACCGGCTCGTCTTTCACACCGAGGATCGACTCTCACCAAGGTGGCACGTGGCACAGCCCTGTGGGAAAGCCTCGTGGGAAAGCCTCGAGGGACAGCCTCGAGGGAAAGCCACAGATCCCTTGATCCACGTGACAGGAAGCGTGACACTACTGCTGCAGCTCAGGAGGAAAGCGCACGTGCATGCCCCCATTTGAGACGAGGCCTGACTCCCCTGGGGAGACTCAGAAGCACCCCAAGATCCATGGCAACACTGGAGAGGAATCCTCAGGTTCCGGCCCCGACTCCACACAAGGACTGAGGCCCCGGCATGGACGGGAGAGGAATCCCGAGAGGTCCCCTAGCAACTCGCATGGGGACTGGCCTTTCCTGAGGCCACCAGAGCGGGTCCCTGAGGTCCCCGTCGTAACTCGAGAAGACCTGCCGCAACTCGAGAAAATCCAGGAGGTTCTCCCCTCCAGGCGAGATGAGGCCCATTTCCGCTGAGGCGTCTCGAGGCTGATCACACCTCCCCTCTGGAACTTCGAAAGGGTCCTTCACACCCTTGGTGCAAATCAAGAAGTTCCCCGACATACCCGTCTCCACTCGAGAGGAATCACGAGGGTCCCGCCCACATCCAGAGGAGCCCCGTTTCCGCCTCGTAGCTCGAGATGAGGGATCCTTTCCCTGCTTCGTCGGGAAAGAGTTCCCGGCGTTCCCGTCGCATCTCAAGAGGAGGCCCTCTCAACAGGAACGGCGAGAGGAACTCCAGGGTCGTGCCACCATTCCAAGAGTCCCCCAGATGTCTCAGTCCATTCCAGAGGAACCTCTTTTCCCTTCACCGGCTCGTCTTTCACGCCGAGGATCGACTCACACCAAGGTGGCACGTGGCACAGCCCTGTGGGAAAGCCTCGTGGGAAAGCCTCGAGGGACAGCCTCGAGGGAAAGCCACAGATCCCTTGATCCACGTGACAGGAAGCGTGACACTACTGCTGCAGCTCGGGAGGAAAGCGCACGTGCATGCCCCCACTCGAGACGAGGCCTGACTCCCCTGGGGAGACTCAGAAGCACCCCAAGATCCATGGCAACACTGGAGAGGAATCCTCAGGTTCCGGCCCCGACTCCACACAAGGACTGAGGCCCCGGCATGGACGGGAGAGGAATCCGGAGAGGTCCCCTAGCAACTCGCATGGGGACTGGCCTTTCCTGAGGCCACCAGAGCGGGTCCCTGAGGTCCCCGTCGTAACTCGAGAAGACCTGCCGCAACTCGAGAAAATCCAGGAGGTTCTCCCCTCCAGGCGAGATGAGGCCCATTTCCGCTGAGACGTCTCGAGGCTGATCACACCTCCCCTCTGGAACTTCGAAAGGGTCCTTCACACCCTTGGTGCAAATAAAGAAGTTCCCCGACATACCCGTTTCCACTCGAGAGGAATCACGAGGGTCCCGCCCACATCCAGAGGAGCCCCGTTTCCGCCTCGTAGCTCGAGATGAGGGATCCTTTCCCTGCTTCGTCGGGAAAGAGTTCCCGGCGTTCCCGTCGCATCTCAAGAGGAGGCCCTCTCAACAGGAACGGCGAGAGGAACTCCAGGGTCATGCCACCATTCCAAGAGTCCCCCAGATGTCTCAGTCCATTCCAGAGGAACCTCTTTTCCCTTCACCGGCTCGTCTTTCACACCGAGGATCGTCTCTCACCAAGGTGGCACGTGGCACAGCCCTGTGGGAAAGCCTCGTGGGAAAGCCTCGAGGGACAGCCTCGAGGGAAAGCCACAGATCCCTTGATCCACGTGACAGGAAGCGTGACACTACTGCTGCAGCTCGGGAGGAAAGCGCACGTGCATGCCCCCACTCGAGACGAGGCCTGACTCCCCTGGGGAGACTCAGAAGCACCCCAAGATCCATGGCAACACTGGAGAGGAATCCTCAGGTTCCGGCCCCGACTCCACACAAGGACTGAGGCCCCGGCATGGACGGGAGAGGAATCCCGAGAGGTCCCCTAGCAACTCGCATGGGGACTGGCCTTTCCTGAGGCCACCAGAGCGGGTCCCTGAGGTCCCCGTCGTAACTCGAGAAGACCTGCCGCAACTCGAGAAAATCCAGGAGGTTCTCCCCTCCAGGCGAGATGAGGCCCATTTCCGCTGAGGCGTCTCGAGGCTGATCACACCTCCCCTCTGGAACTTCGAAAGGGTCCTTCACACCCTTGGTGCAAATCAAGAAGTTCCCCGACATACCCGTCTCCACTCGAGAGGAATCACGAGGGTCCCGCCCACATCCAGAGGAGCCCCGTTTCCGCCTCGTAGCTCGAGATGAGGGATCCTTTCCCTGCTTCGTCGGGAAAGAGTTCCCGGCGTTCCCGTCGCATCTCAAGAGGAGGCCCTCTCAACAGGAACGGCGAGAGGAACTCCAGGGTCGTGCCACCATTCCAAGAGTCCCCCAGATGTCTCAGTCCATTCCAGAGGAACCTCTTTTCCCTTCACCGGCTCGTCTTTCACGCCGAGGATCGACTCACACCAAGGTGGCACGTGGCACAGCCCTGTGGGAAAGCCTCGTGGGAAAGCCTCTAGGGACAGCCTCGAGGGAAAGCCACAGATCCCTTGATCCACGTGACAGGAAGCGTGACACTACTGCTGCAGCTCGGGAGGAAAGCGCACGTGCATGCCCCCACTCGAGACGAGGCCTGACTCCCCTGGGGAGACTCAGAAGCACCCCAAGATCCATGGCAACACTGGAGAGGAATCCTCAGGTTCCGGCCCCGACTCCACACAAGGACTGAGGCCCCAGCATGGACGGAAGAGGAATCCCGAGAGGTCCCCTAGCAACTAGCATGGAGACTGCCATTTCCTGAGGCCACCAGAGCGGGTCCCTGAGGTCCCCGTCGTAACTCGAGAAGACCTGCCGCAACTGGAGAAAATCCAGGAGGTTCTCCCCTCCAGGCGAGATGAGGCCCATTTCCGCTGAGGCGTCTCGAGGCTGATCACACCTCACCTCTGGAACTTCGAAAGGGTCCTTCACACCCTTGGTGCAAATCAAGAAGTTCCCCGACCTAGCCGTCTCCACTCGAGAGGAATCACGAGGGTCCCGCCCACATCCAGAGGAGCCCCGTTTCCGCCTCGTAGCTCGAGATGAGGGATGCTTTCCCTGCTTCGTCGGGAAAGAGTTCCCGGCGTTCCCGTCGCATCTCAAGAGGAGGCCCTCTCAACAGGAACGGCGAGAGGAACTCCAGGGTCGTGCCACCATTCCAAGAGTCCCCCAGATGTCTCAGTCCATTCCAGAGGAACCTCTTTTCCCTTCACCGGCTCGTCTTTCACACCGAGGATCGACTCTCACCAAGGTGGCACGTGGCACAGCCCTGTGGGAAAGCCTCGTGGGAAAGCCTCGAGGGACAGCCTCGAGGGAAAGCCACAGATCCCTTGATCCACGTGACAGGAAGCGTGACACTACTGCTGCAGCTCGGGAGGAAAGCGCACGTGCATGCCCCCACTCGAGACGAGGCCTGACTCCCCTGGGGAGACTCAGAAGCACCCCAAGATCCATGGCAACACTGGAGAGGAATCCTCAGGTTCCGGCCCCGACTCCACACAAGGACTGAGGCCCCGGCATGGACGGGAGAGGAATCCGGAGAGGTCCCCTAGCAACTCGCATGGGGACTGGCCTTTCCTGAGGCCACCAGAGCGGGTCCCTGAGGTCCCCGTCGTAACTCGAGAAGACCTGCCGCAACTCGAGAAAATCCAGGAGGTTCTCCCCTCCAGGCGAGATGAGGCCCATTTCCGCTGAGACGTCTCGAGGCTGATCACACCTCCCCTCTGGAACTTCGAAAGGGTCCTTCACACCCTTGGTGCAAATAAAGAAGTTCCCCGACATACCCGTTTCCACTCGAGAGGAATCACGAGGGTCCCGCCCACATCCAGAGGAGCCCCGTTTCCGCCTCGTAGCTCGAGATGAGGGATCCTTTCCCTGCTTCGTCGGGAAAGAGTTCCCGGCGTTCCCGTCGCATCTCAAGAGGAGGCCCTCTCAACAGGAACGGCGAGAGGAACTCCAGGGTCATGCCACCATTCCAAGAGTCCCCCAGATGTCTCAGTCCATTCCAGAGGAACCTCTTTTCCCTTCACCGGCTCGTCTTTCACACCGAGGATCGTCTCTCACCAAGGTGGCACGTGGCACAGCCCTGTGGGAAAGCCTCGTGGGAAAGCCTCGAGGGACAGCCTCGAGGGAAAGCCACAGATCCCTTGATCCACGTGACAGGAAGCGTGACACTACTGCTGCAGCTCGGGAGGAAAGCGCACGTGCATGCCCCCACTCGAGACGAGGCCTGACTCCCCTGGGGAGACTCAGAAGCACCCCAAGATCCATGGCAACACTGGAGAGGAATCCTCAGGTTCCGGCCCCGACTCCACACAAGGACTGAGGCCCCGGCATGGACGGGAGAGGAATCCCGAGAGGTCCCCTAGCAACTCGCATGGGGACTGGCCTTTCCTGAGGCCACCAGAGCGGGTCCCTGAGGTCCCCGTCGTAACTCGAGAAGACCTGCCGCAACTCGAGAAAATCCAGGAGGTTCTCCCCTCCAGGCGAGATGAGGCCCATTTCCGCTGAGGCGTCTCGAGGCTGATCAAACCTCCCCTCTGGAACTTCGAAAGGGTCCTTCACACCCTTGGTGCAAATCAAGAAGTTCCCCGACCTAGCCGTCTCCACTCGAGAGGAATCACGAGGGTCCCGCCCACATCCAGAGGAGCCCCGTTTCCGCCTCGTAGCTCGAGATGAGGGATGCTTTCCCTGCTTCGTCGGGAAAGAGTTCCCGGCGTTCCCGTCGCATCTCAAGAGGAGGCCCTCTCAACAGGAACGGCGAGAGGAACTCCAGGGTCGTGCCACCATTCCAAGAGTCCCCCAGATGTCTCAGTCCATTCCAGAGGAACCTCTTTTCCCTTCACCGGCTCGTCTTTCACACCGAGGATCGACTCTCACCAAGGTGGCACGTGGCACAGCCCTGTGGGAAAGCCTCGTGGGAAAGCCTCGAGGGACAGCCTCGAGGGAAAGCCACAGATCCCTTGATCCACGTGACAGGAAGCGTGACACTACTGCTGCAGCTCGGGAGGAAAGCGCACGTGCATGCCCCCACTCGAGACGAGGCCTGACTCCCCTGGGGAGACTCAGAAGCACCCCAAGATCCATGGCAACACTGGAGAGGAATCCTCAGGTTCCGGCCCCGACTCCACACAAGGACTGAGGCCCCGGCATGGACGGGAGAGGAATCCCGAGAGGTCCCCTAGCAACTCGCATGGGGACTGGCCTTTCCTGAGGCCACCAGAGCGGGTCCCTGAGGTCCCCGTCGTAACTCGAGAAGACCTGCCGCAACTGGAGAAAATCCAGGAGGTTCTCCCCTCCAGGCGAGATGAGGCCCATTTCCGCTGAGGCGTCTCGAGGCTGATCACACCTCACCTCTGGAACTTCGAAAGGGTCCTTCACACCCTTGGTGCAAATCAAGAAGTTCCCCGACATACCCGTCTCCACTCGAGAGGAATCACGAGGGTCCCGCCCACATCCAGAGGAGCCCCGTTTCCGCCTCGTAGCTCGAGATGAGGGATCCTTTCCCTGCTTCGTCGGGAAAGAGTTCCCGGCGTTCCCGTCGCATCTCAAGAGGAGGCGCTCTCAACAGGAACGGCGAGAGGAACTCCAGGGTCGTGCCACCATTCCAAGAGTCCCCCAGATGTCTCAGTCCATTCCAGAGGAACCTCTTTTCCCTTCACCGGCTCGTCTTTCACGCCGAGGATCGACTCACACCAAGGTGGCACGTGGCACAGCCCTGTGGGAAAGCCTCGTGGGAAAGCCTCGAGGGACAGCCTCGAGGGAAAGCCACAGATCCCTTGATCCTCGTGACAGGAAGCGTGACACTACTGCTGCAGCTCGGGAGGAAAGCGCACGTGCATGCCCCCACTCGAGACGAGGCCTGACTCCCCTGGGGAGACTCAGAAGCACCCCAAGATCCATGGCAACACTGGAGAGGAATCCTCAGGTTCCGGCCCCGACTCCACACAAGGACTGAGGCCCCGGCATGGACGGGAGAGGAATCCCGAGAGGTCCCCTAGCAACTCGCATGGGGACTGGCCTTTCCTGAGGCCACCAGAGCGGTTCCCTGAGGTCCCCGTCGTAACTCGAGAAGACCTGCCGCAACTCGAGAAAATCCAGGAGGTTCTCCCCTCCAGGCGAGATGAGGCCCATTTCCGCTGAGACGTCTCGAGGCTGATCACACCTCCCCTCTGGAACTTCGAAAGGGTCCTTCACACCCTTGGTGCAAATCAAGAAGTTCCCCGACATACCCGTCTCCACTCGAGAGGAATCACGAGGGTCCCGCCCACATCCAGAGGAGCCCCGTTTCCGCCTCGTAGCTCGAGATGAGGGATCCATTCCCTGCTTCGTCGGGAAAGAGTTCCCGGCGTTCCCGTCACATCTCAAGAGGAGGCCCTCTCAACAGGAACGGCGAGAGGAACTCCAGGGTCGTGCCACCATTCCAAGAGTCCCCCAGATGTCTCAGTCCATTCCAGAGGAACCTCTTTTCCCTTCACCGGCTCGTCTTTCACGCCGAGGATCGACTCACACCAAGGTGGCACGTGGCACAGCCCTGTGGGAAAGCCTCGTGGGAAAGCCTCGAGGGACAGCCTCGAGGGAAAGCCACAGATCCCTTGATCCACGTGACAGGAAGGGTGACACTACTGCTGCAGCTCGGGAGGAAAGCGCACGTGCATGCCCCCACTCGAGACGAGGCCTGACTCCCCTGGGGAGACTCAGAAGCACCCCAAGATCCATGGCAACACTGGAGAGGAATCCTCAGGTTCCGGCCCCGACTCCACACAAGGACTGAGGCCCCAGCATGGACGGGAGAGGAATCCCGAGAGGTCCCCTAGCAACTCGCATGGGGACTGGCCTTTCCTGAGGCCACCAGAGCGGGTCCCTGAGGTCCCCGTCGTAACTCGAGAAGACCTGCCGCAACTCGAGAAAATCCAGGAGGTTCTCCCCTCCAGGCGAGATGAGGCCCATTTCCGCTGAGACGTCTCGAGGCTGATCACACCTCCCCTCTGGAACTTCGAAAGGGTCCTTCACACCCTTGGTGCAAATCAAGAAGTTCCCCGACATACCCGTCTCAACTCGAGAGGAATCACGAGGGTCCCGCCCACATCCAGAGGAGCCCCGTTTCCGCCTCGTAGCTCGAGATGAGGGATCCTTTCCCTGCTTCGTCGGGAAAGAGTTCCCGGCGTTCCCGTCGCATCTCAAGAGGAGGCCCTCTCAACAGGAACGGCGAGAGGAACTCCAGGGTCATGCCACCATTCCAAGAGTCCCCCAGATGTCTCAGTCCATTCCAGAGGAACCTCTTTTCCCTTCACCGGCTCGTCTTTCACACCGAGGATCGACTCTCACCAAGGTGGCACGTGGCACAGCCCTGTGGGAAAGCCTCGTGGGAAAGCCTCGAGGGACAGCCTCGAGGGAAAGCCACAGATCCCTTGATCCACGTGACAGGAAGCGTGACACTACTGCTGCAGCTCGGGAGGAAAGCGCACGTGCATGCCCCCACTCGAGACGAGGCCTGACTCCCCTGGGGAGACTCAGAAGCACCCCAAGATCCATGGCAACACTGGAGAGGAATCCTCAGGTTCCGGCCCCGACTCCACACAAGGACTGAGGCCCCGGCATGGACGGGAGAGGAATCCCGAGAGGTCCCCTAGCAACTCGCATGGGGACTGGCCTTTCCTGAGGCCACCAGAGCGGTTCCCTGAGGTCCCCGTCGTAACTCGAGAAGACCTGCCGCAACTCGAGAAAATCCAGGAGGTTCTCCCCTCCAGGCGAGATGAGGCCCATTTCCGCTGAGACTTCTCGAGGCTGATCACACCTCCCCTCTGGAACTTCGAAAGGGTCCTTCACACCCTTGGTGCAAATCAAGAAGTTCCCCGACATACCCGTCTCCACTCGAGAGGAATCACGAGGGTCCCGCCCACATCCAGAGGAGCCCCGTTTCCGCCTCGTAGCTCGAGATGAGGGATCCTTTCCCTGCTTCGTCGGGAAAGAGTTCCCGGCGTTCCCGTCGCATCTCAAGAGGAGGCCCTCTCAACAGGAACGGCGAGAGGAACTCCAGGGTCGTGCCACCATTCCAAGAGTCCCCCAGATGTCTCAGTCCATTCCAGAGGAACCTCTTTTCCCTTCACCGGCTCGTCTTTCACGCCGAGGATCGACTCACACCAAGGTGGCACGTGGCACAGCCCTGTGGGAAAGCCTCGTGGGAAAGCCTCGAGGGACAGCCTCGAGGGAAAGCCACAGATCCCTTGATCCACGTGACAGGAAGGGTGACACTACTGCTGCAGCTCGGGAGGAAAGCGCACGTGCATGCCCCCACTCGAGACGAGGCCTGACTCCCCTGGGGAGACTCAGAAGCACCCCAAGATCCATGGCAACACTGGAGAGGAATCCTCAGGTTCCGGCCCCGACTCCACACAAGGACTGAGGCCCCGGCATGGACGGGAGAGGAATCCCGAGAGGTCCCCTAGCAACTCGCATGGGGACTGGCCTTTCCTGAGGCCACCAGAGCGGGTCCCTGAGGTCCCCGTCGTAACTCGAGAAGACCTGCCGCAACTCGAGAAAATCCAGGAGGTTCTCCCCTCCAGGCGAGATGAGGCCCATTTCCGCTGAGACGTCTCGAGGCTGATCACACCTCCCCTCTGGAACTTCGAAAGGGTCCTTCACACCCTTGGTGCAAATCAAGAAGTTCCCCGACATACCCGTCTCCACTCGAGAGGAATCACGAGGGTCCCGCCCACATCCAGAGGAGCCCCGTTTCCGCCTCGTAGCTCGAGATGAGGGATCCTTTCCCTGCTTCGTCGGGAAAGAGTTCCCGGCGTACCCGTCGCATCTCAGGAGGAGGCCCTCTCAACAGGAACGGCGAGAGGAACTCCAGGGTCATGCCACCATTCCAAGAGTCCCCCAGATGTCTCAGTCCATTCCAGAGGAACCTCTTTTCCCTTCACCGGCTCGTCTTTCACACCGAGGATCGACTCTCACCAAGGTGGCACGTGGCACAGCCCTGTGGGAAAGCCTCGTGGGAAAGCCTCGAGGGACAGCCTCGAGGGAAAGCCACAGATCCCTTGATCCACGTGACAGGAAGCGTGACACTACTGCTGCAGCTCGGGAGGAAAGCGCACGTGCATGCCCCCACTCGAGACGAGGCCTGACTCCCCTGGGGAGACTCAGAAGCACCCCAAGATCCATGGCAACACTGGAGAGGAATCCTCAGGTTCCGGCCCCGACTCCACACAAGGACTGAGGCCCCGGCATGGACGGGAGAGGAATCCCGAGAGGTCCCCTAGCAACTCGCATGGGGACTGGCCTTTCCTGAGGCCACCAGAGCGGTTCCCTGAGGTCCCCGTCGTAACTCGAGAAGACCTGCCGCAACTCGAGAAAATCCAGGAGGTTCTCCCCTCCAGGCGAGATGAGGCCCATTTCCGCTGAGACGTCTCGAGGCTGATCACACCTCCCCTCTGGAACTTCGAAAGGGTCCTTCACACCCTTGGTGCAAATCAAGAAGTTCCCCGACATACCCGTCTCCACTCGAGAGGAATCACGAGGGTCCCGCCCACATCCAGAGGAGCCCCGTTTCCGCCTCGTAGCTCGAGATGAGGGATCCTTTCCCTGCTTCGTCGGGAAAGAGTTCCCGGCGTTCCCGTCGCATCTCAAGAGGAGGCCCTCTCAACAGGAACGGCGAGAGGAACTCCAGGGTCGTGCCACCATTCCAAGAGTCCCCCAGATGTCTCAGTCCATTCCAGAGGAACCTCTTTTCCCTTCACCGGCTCGTCTTTCACGCCGAGGATCGACTCACACCAAGGTGGCACGTGGCACAGCCCTGTGGGAAAGCCTCGTGGGAAAGCCTCGAGGGACAGCCTCGAGGGAAAGCCACAGATCCCTTGATCCACGTGACAGGAAGGGTGACACTACTGCTGCAGCTCGGGAGGAAAGCGCACGTGCATGCCCCCACTCGAGACGAGGCCTGACTCCCCTGGGGAGACTCAGAAGCACCCCAAGATCCATGGCAACACTGGAGAGGAATCCTCAGGTTCCGGCCCCGACTCCACACAAGGACTGAGGCCCCGGCATGGACGGGAGAGGAATCCCGAGAGGTCCCCTAGCAACTCGCATGGGGACTGGCCTTTCCTGAGGCCACCAGAGCGGGTCCCTGAGGTCCCCGTCGTAACTCGAGAAGACCTGCCGCAACTCGAGAAAATCCAGGAGGTTCTCCCCTCCAGGCGAGATGAGGCCCATTTCCACTGAGACGTCTCGAGGCTGATCACACCTCCCCTCTGGAACTTCGAAAGGGTCCTTCACACCCTTGGTGCAAATCAAGAAGTTCCCCGACATACCCGTCTCCACTCGAGAGGAATCACGAGGGTCCCGCCCACATCCAGAGGAGCCCCGTTTCCGCCTCGTAGCTCGAGATGAGGGATGCTTTCCCTGCTTCGTCGCTAAAGAGTTCCCGGCGTTCCCGTCGCATCTCAAGAGGAGGCCCTCTCAACAGGAACGGCGAGAGGAACTCCAGGGTCGTGCCACCATTCCAAGAGTCCCCCAGATGTCTCAGTCCATTCCAGAGGAACCTCTTTTCCTTTCACCGGCTCGTCTTTCACGCCGAGGATCGACTCACTCCAAGGTGGCACGTGGCACAGCCCTGTGGGAAAGCCTCGTGGGAGAGCCTCGAGGGACAGCCTCGAGGGAAAGCCACAGATCCCTTGATCCACGTGACAGGAAGCGTGACACTACTGCTGCAGCTCGGGAGGAAAGCGCACGTGCATGCCCCCACTCGAGACGAGGCCTGACTCCCCTGGGGAGACTCAGAAGCACCCCAAGATCCATGGCAACACTGGAGAGGAATCCTCAGGTTCCGGCGCCGACTCCACACAAGGACTGAGGCCCCGGCATGGACGGGAGAGGAATCCTGAGAGGTCCCCTAGCAACTCGCATGGGGACTGGCCTTTCCTGAGGCCACCAGAGCGGGTCCCTGAGGTCCCCGTCGTAACTCGAGAAGACCTGCCGCAACTCGAGAAAATCCAGGAGGTTCTCCCCTCCAGGCGAGATGAGGCCCATTTCCGCTGAGGCGTCTCGAGGCTGATCACACCTCACCTCTGGAACTTCGAAAGGGTCCTTCACACCCTTGGTGCAAATCAAGAAGTTCCCCGACATACCCGTCTCCACTCGAGAGGAATCACGAGGGTCCCGCCCACATCCAGAGGAGCCCCGTTTCCGCCTCGTAGCTCGAGATGAGGGATCCTTTCCCTGCTTCGTCGGGAAAGAGTTCCCGGCGTTCCCGTCGCATCTCAAGAGGAGGCCCTCTCAACAGGAACGGCGAGAGGAACTCCAGGGTCGTGCCACCATTCCAAGAGTCCCCCAGATGTCTCAGTCCATTCCAGAGGAACCTCTTTTCCCTTCACCGGCTCGTCTTTCACGCCGAGGATCGACTCACACCAAGGTGGCACGTGGCACAGCCCTGTGGGAAAGCCTCGTGGGAAAGCCTCGAGGGACAGCCTCGAGGGAAAGCCACAGATCCCTTGATCCACGTGACAGGAAGGGTGACACTACTGCTGCAGCTCGGGAGGAAAGCGCACGTGCATGCCCCCACTCGAGACGAGGCCTGACTCCCCTGGGGAGACTCAGAAGCACCCCAAGATCCATGGCAACACTGGAGAGGAATCCTCAGGTTCCGGCCCCGACTCCACACAAGGACTGAGGCCCCGGCATGGACGGGAGAGGAATCCCGAGAGGTCCCCTAGCAACTCGCATGGGGACTGGCCTTTCCTGAGGCCACCAGAGCGGGTCCCTGAGGTCCCCGTCGTAACTCGAGAAGACCTGCCGCAACTCGAGAAAATCCAGGAGGTTCTCCCCTCCAGGCGAGATGAGGCCCATTTCCGCTGAGGCGTCTCGAGGCTGATCACACCTCACCTCTGGAACTTCGAAAGGGTCCTTCACACCCTTGGTGCAAATCAAGAAGTTCCCCGACATACCCGTCTCCACTCGAGAGGAATCACGAGGGTCCCGCCCACATCCAGAGGAGCCCCGTTTCCGCCTCGTAGCTCGAGATGAGGGATGCTTTCCCTGCTTCGTCGGGAAAGAGTTCCCGGCGTTCCCGTCGCATCTCAAGAGGAGGCCCTCTCAACAGGAACGGCGAGAGGAACTCCAGGGTCGTGCCACCATTCCAAGAGTCCCCCAGATGTCTCAGTCCATTCCAGAGGAACCTCTTTTCCTTTCACCGGCTCGTCTTTCACGCCGAGGATCGACTCACACCAAGGTGGCACGTGGCACAGCCCTGTGGGAAAGCCTCGTGGGAAAGCCTCGAGGGACAGCCTCGAGGGAAAGCCACAGATCCCTTGATCCACGTGACAGGAAGCGTGACACTACTGCTGCAGCTCGGGAGGAAAGCGCACGTGCATGCCCCCACTCGAGACGAGGCCTGACTCCCCTGGGGAGACTCAGAAGCACCCCAAGATCCATGGCAACACTGGAGAGGAATCCTCAGGTTCCGGCCCCGACTCCACACAAGGACTGAGGCCCCGGCATGGACGGGAGAGGAATCCTGAGAGGTCCCCTAGCAACTCGCATGGGGACTGGCCTTTCCTGAGGCCACCAGAGCGGGTCCCTGAGGTCCCCGTCGTAACTCGAGAAGACCTGCCGCAACTCGAGAAAATCCAGGAGGTTCTCCCCTCCAGGCGAGATGAGGCCCATTTCCGCTGAGGCGTCTCGAGGCTGATCACACCTCACCTCTGGAACTTCGAAAGGGTCCTTCACACCCTTGGTGCAAATAAAGAAGTTCCCCGACATACCCGTCTCCACTCGAGAGGAATCACGAGGGTCCCGCCCACATCCAGAGGAGCCCCGTTTCCGCCTCGTAGCTCGAGATGAGGGATCCTTTCCCTGCTTCGTCGGGAAAGAGTTCCCGGCGTTCCCGTCGCATCTCAAGAGGAGGCCCTCTCAACAGGAACGGCGAGAGGAACTCCAGGGTCATGCCACCATTCCAAGAGTCCCCCAGATGTCTCAGTCCATTCCAGAGGAACCTCTTTTCCCTTCACCGTCTCGTCTTTCACACCGAGGATCGACTCTCACCAAGGTGGCACGTGGCACAGCCCTGTGGGAAAGCCTCGTGGGAAAGCCTCGAGGGACAGCCTCGAGGGAAAGCCACAGATCCCTTGATCCACGTGACAGGAAGCGTGACACTACTGCTGCAGCTCGGGAGGAAAGCGCACGTGCATGCCCCCACTCGAGACGAGGCCTGACTCCCCTGGGGAGACTCAGAAGCACCCCAAGATCCATGGCAACACTGGAGAGGAATCCTCAGGTTCCGGCCCCGACTCCACACAAGGACTGAGGCCCCAGCATGGACGGGAGAGGAATTCCGAGAGGTCCCCTAGCAACTCGCATGGAGACTGACATTTCCTGAGGCCACCAGAGTGGGTCCCTGAGGTCCCCGTCGTAACTCGAGAAGACCTGCCGCAACTGGAGAAAATCCAGGAGGTTCTCCCCTCCAGGCGAGATGAGGCCCATTTCCCCTGAGGCGTCTCGAGGCTGATCACACCTCACCTCTGGAACTTCGAAAGGGTCCTTCACACCCTTGGTGCAAATCAAGAAGTTCCCCGACATACCCGTCTCCACTCGAGAGGAATCACGAGGGTCCCGCCCACATCCAGAGGAGCCCCGTTTCCGCCTCGTAGCTCGAGATGAGGGATGCTTTCCCTGCTTCGTCGGGAAAGAGTTCCCGGCGTTCCCGTCGCATCTCAAGAGGAGGCCCTCTCAACAGGAACGGCGAGAGGAACTCCAGGGTCGTGCCACCATTCCAAGAGTCCCCCAGATGTCTCAGTCCATTCCAGAGGAACCTCTTTTCCTTTCACCGGCTCGTCTTTCACGCCGAGGATCGACTCACACCAAGGTGGCACGTGGCACAGCCCTGTGGGAAAGCCTCGTGGGAAAGCCTCGAGGGACAGCCTCGAGGGAAAGCCACAGATCCCTTGATCCACGTGACAGGAAGCGTGACACTACTGCTGCAGCTCGGGAGGAAAGCGCACGTGCATGCCCCCACTCGAGACGAGGCCTGACTCCCCTGGGGAGACTCAGAAGCACCCCAAGATCCATGGCAACACTGGAGAGGAATCCTCACGTTCCGGCCCCGACTCCACACAAGGACTGAGGCCCCGGCATGGACGGGAGAGGAATCCCGAGAGGTCCCCTAGCAACTCGCATGGGGACTGGCCTTTCCTGAGGCCACCAGAGCGGGTCCCTGAGGTCCCCGTCGTAACTCGAGAAGACCTGCCGCAACTCGAGAAAATCCAGGAGGTTCTCCCCTCCAGGCGAGATGAGGCCCATTTCCGCTGAGGCGTCTCGAGGCTGATCACACCTCACCTCTGGAACTTCGAAAGGGTCCTTCACACCCTTGGTGCAAATCAAGAAGTTCCCCGACATACCCGTCTCCACTCGAGAGGAATCACGAGGGTCCCGCCCACATCCAGAGGAGCCCCGTTTCCGCCTCGTAGCTCGAGATGAGGGATGCTTTCCCTGCTTCGTCGGGAAAGAGTTCCCGGCGTTCCCGTCGCATCTCAAGAGGAGGCCCTCTCAACAGGAACGGCGAGAGGAACTCCAGGGTCGTGCCACCATTCCAAGAGTCCCCCAGATGTCTCAGTCCATTCCAGAGGAAACTCTTTTCCTTTCACCGGCTCGTCTTTCACGCCGAGGATCGACTCACACCAAGGTGGCACGTGGCACAGCCCTGTGGGAAAGCCTCGTGGGAAAGCCTCGAGGGACAGCCTCGAGGGAAAGCCACAGATCCCTTGATCCACGTGACAGGAAGCGTGACACTACTGCTGCAGCTCGGGAGGAAAGCGCACGTGCATGCCCCCACTCGAGACGAGGCCTGACTCCCCTGGGGAGACTCAGAAGCACCCCAAGATCCATGGCAACACTGGAGAGGAATACTCAGGTTCCGGCCCCGACTCCACACAAGGACTGAGGCCCCGGCATGGACGGGAGAGGAATCCTGAGAGGTCCCCTAGCAACTCGCATGGGGACTGGCCTTTCCTGAGGCCACCAGAGCGGGTCCCTGAGGTCCCCGTCGTAACTCGAGAAGACCTGCTGCAACTGGAGAAAATCCAGGAGGTTCTCCCCTCCAGGCGAGATGAGGCCCATTTCCGCTGAGGCGTCTCGAGGCTGATCACACCTCACCTCTGGAACTTCGAAAGGGTCCTTCACACCCTTGGTGCAAATCAAGAAGTTCCCCGACATACCCGTCTCCACTCGAGAGGAATCACGAGGGTCCCGCCCACATCCAGAGGAGCCCCGTTTCCGCCTCGTAGCTCGAGATGAGGGATCCTTTCCCTGCTTCGTCGGGAAAGAGTTCCCGGCGTTCCCGTCGCATCTCAAGAGGAGGCCCTCTCAACAGGAACGGCGAGAGGAACTCCAGGGTCGTGCCACCATTCCAAGAGTCCCCCAGATGACTCAGTCCATTCCAGAGGAACCTCTTTTCCCTTCACCGGCTCGTCTTTCACGCCGAGGATCGACTCACACCAAGGTGGCACGTGGCACAGCCCTGTGGGTAAGCCTCGTGGGAAAGCCTCGAGGGACAGCCTCGAGGGAAAGCCACAGATCCCTTGATCCACGTGACAGGAAGGGTGACACTACTGCTGCAGCTCGGGAGGAAAGCGCACGTGCATGCCCCCACTCGAGACGAGGCCTGACTCCCCTGGGGAGACTCAGAAGCACCCCAAGATCCATGGCAACACTGGAGAGGAATCCTCAGGTTCCGGCCCCGACTCCACACAAGGACTGAGGCCCCGGCATGGACGGGAGAGGAATCCCGAGAGGTCCCCTAGCAACTCGCATGGAGACTGACATTTCCTGAGGCCACCAGAGTGGGTCCCTGAGGTCCCCGTCGTAACTCGAGAAGACCTGCCGCAACTGGAGAAAATCCAGGAGGTTCTCCCCTCCAGGCGAGATGAGGCCCATTTCCGCTGAGGCGTCTCGAGGCTGATCACACCTCACCTCTGGAACTTCGAAAGGGTCCTTCACACCCTTGGTGCAAATCAAGAAGTTCCCAGACATACCCGTCTCCACTCGAGAGGAATCACGAGGGTCCCGCCCAAATCCAGAGGAGCACCGTTTCCGCCTCGTAGCTCGAGATGAGGGATGCTTTCCCTGCTTCGTCGGGAAAGAGTTCCCGGCGTTCCCGTCGCATCTCAAGAGGAGGCCCTCTCAACAGGAACGGCGAGAGGAACTCCAGGGTCGTGCCACCATTCCAAGAGTCCCCCAGATGTCTCAGTCCATTCCAGAGGAACCTCTTTTCCTTTCACCGGCTCGTCTTTCACGCCGAGGATCGACTCACACCAAGGTGGCACGTGGCACAGCCCTGTGGGAAAGCCTCGTGGGAAAGCCTCGAGGGACAGCCTCGAGGGAAAGCCACAGATCCCTTGATCCACGTGACAGGAAGCGTGACACTACTGCTGCAGCTCGGGAGGAAAGCGCACGTGCATGCCCCCACTCGAGACGAGGCCTGACTCCCCTGGGGAGACTCAGAAGCACCCCAAGATCCATGGCAACACTGGAGAGGAATCCTCAGGTTCCGGCCCCGACTCCACACAAGGACTGAGGCCCCGGCATGGACGGGAGAGGAATCCCGAGAGGTCCCCTAGCAACTCGCATGGGGACTGGCCTTTCCTGAGGCCACCAGAGCGGGTCCCTGAGGTCCCCGTCGTAACTCGAGAAGACCTGCCGCAACTCGAGAAAATCCAGGAGGTTCTCCCCTCCAGGCGAGATGAGGCCCATTTCCGCTGAGGCGTCTCGAGGCTGATCACACCTCACCTCTGGAACTTCGAAAGGGTCCTTCACACCCTTGGTGCAAATCAAGAAGTTCCCCGACATACCCGTCTCCACTCGAGAGGAATCACGAGGGTCCCGCCCACATCCAGAGGAGCCCCGTTTCCGCCTCGTAGCTCGAGATGAGGGATCCTTTCCCTGCTTCGTCGGGAAAGAGTTCCCGGCGTTCCCGTCGCATCTCAAGAGGAGGCCCTCTCAACAGGAACGGCTAGAGGAACTCCAGGGTCGTGCCACCATTCCAAGAGTCCCCCAGATGTCTCAGTCCATTCCAGAGGAACCTCTTTTCCCTTCACCGGCTCGTCTTTCACGCCGAGGATCGACTCACACCAAGGTGGCACGTGGCACAGCCCTGTGGGTAAGCCTCGTGGGAAAGCCTCGAGGGACAGCCTCGAGGGAAAGCCACAGATCCCTTGATCCACGTGACAGGAAGGGTGACACTACTGCTGCAGCTCGGGAGGAAAGCGCACGTGCATGCCCCCACTCGAGACGAGGCCTGACTCCCCTGGGGAGACTCAGAAGCACCCCAAGATCCATGGCAACACTGGAGAGGAATCCTCAGGTTCCGGCCCCGACTCCACACAAGGACTGAGGCCCCGGCATGGACGGGAGAGGAATCCCGAGAGGTCCCCTAGCAACTCGCATGGGGACTGGCCTTTCCTGAGGCCACCAGAGCGGGTCCCTGAGGTCCCCGTCGTAACTCGAGAAGACCTGCCGCAACTCGAGAAAATCCAGGAGGTTCTCCCCTCCAGGCGAGATGAGGCCCATTTCCGCTGAGGCGTCTCGAGGCTGATCACACCTCACCTCTGGAACTTCGAAAGGGTCCTTCACACCCTTGGTGCAAATCAAGAAGTTCCCCGACATACCCGTCTCCACTCGAGAGGAATCACGAGGGTCCCGCCCACATCCAGAGGAGCCCCGTTTCCGCCTCGTAGCTCGAGATGAGGGATGCTTTCCCTGCTTCGTCGGGAAAGAGTTCCCGGCGTTCCCGTCGCATCTCAAGAGGAGGCCCTCTCAACAGGAACGGCGAGAGGAACTCCAGAGTCGTGCCACCATTCCAAGAGTCCCCCAGATGTCTCAGTCCATTCCAGAGGAACCTCTTTTCCTTTCACCGGCTCGTCTTTCACGCCGAGGATCGACTCACACCAAGGTGGCACGTGGCACAGCCCTGTGGGAAAGCCTCGTGGGATAGCCTCGAGGGACAGCCTCGAGGGAAAGCCACAGATCCCTTGATCCACGTGACAGGAAGCGTGACACTACAGCTGCAGCTCGGGAGGAAAGCGCACGTGCATGCCCCCACTCGAGACGAGGCCTGACTCCCCTGGGGAGACTCAGAAGCACCCCAAGATCCATGGCAACACTGGAGAGGAATCCTCAGGTTCCGGCCCCGACTCCACACAAGGACTGAGGCCCCGGCATGGACGGGAGAGGAATCCCGAGAGGTCCCCTAGCAACTCGCATGGGGACTGGTCTTTCCTGAGGCCACCAGAGCGGGTCCCTGAGGTCCCCGTCGTAACTCGAGAAGACCTGCCGCAACTCGAGAAAATCCAGGAGGTTCTCCCCTCCAGGCGAGATGAGGCCCATTTCCGCTGAGGCGTCTCAAAGCTGATCACACCTCACCTCTGGAACTTCGAAAGGGTCCTTCACACCCTTGGTGCAAATCAAGAAGTTCCCCGACATACCCGTCTCCACTCGAGAGGAATCACGAGGGTCCCGCCCACATCCAGAGGAGCCCCGTTTCCGCCTCGTAGCTCGAGATGAGGGATCCTTTCCCTGCTTGGTCGGGAAAGAGTTCCCGGCGTTCCCGTCGCATCTCAAGAGGAGGCCCTCTCAACAGGAACGGCGAGAGGAACTCCAGGGTCGTGCCACCATTCCAAGAGTCCCCCAGATGTCTCAGTCCATTCCAGAGGAACCTCTTTTCCCTTCACCGGCTCGTCTTTCACGCCGAGGATCGACTCACACCAAGGTGGCACGTGGCACAGCCCTGTGGGAAAGCCTCGTGGGAAAGCCTCGAGGGACAGCCTCGAGGGAAAGCCACAGATCCCTTGATCCACGTGACAGGAAGCGTGACACTACTGCTGCAGCTCGGGAGGAAAGCGCACGTGCATGCCCCCACTCGAGACGAGGCCTGACTCCCCTGGGGAGACTCAGAAGCACCCCAAGATCCATGGCAACACTGGAGAGGAATCCTCAGGTTCCGGCCCCGACTCCACACAAGGACTGAGGCCCCGGCATGGACGGGAGAGGAATCCCGAGAGGTCCCCTAGCAACTCGCATGGGGACTGGCCTTTCCTGAGGCCACCAGAGCGGGTCCCTGAGGTCCCCGTCGTAACTCGAGAAGACCTGCCGCAACTCGAGAAAATCCAGGAGGTTCTCCCCTCCAGGCGAGATGAGGCCCATTTCCGCTGAGGCGTCTCGAGGCTGATCACACCTCACCTCTGGAACTTCGAAAGGGTCCTTCACACCCTTGGTGCAAATCAAGAAGTTCCCCGACATACCCGTCTCCACTCGAGAGGAATCACGAGGGTCCCGCCCACATCCAGAGGAGCCCCGTTTCCGCCTCGTAGCTCGAGATGAGGGATGCTTTCCCTGCTTCGTCGGGAAAGAGTTCCCGGCGTTCCCGTCGCATCTCAAGAGGAGGCCCTCTCAACAGGAACGGCGAGAGGAACTCCAGGGTCGTGCCACCATTCCAAGAGTCCCCCAGATGTCTCAGTCCATTCCAGAGGAACCTCTTTTCCCTTCACCGGCTCGTCTTTCACGCCGAGGATCGACTCACACCAAGGTGGCACGTGGCACAGCCCTGTGGGAAAGCCTCGTTGGAAAGCCTCCAGGGACAGCCTCGAGGGAAAGCCACAGATCCCTTGATCCACGTGACAGGAAGCGTGACACTACTGCTGCAGCTCGGGAGGAAAGCGCACGTGCAATCCCCCACTCGAGACGAGGCCTGACTCCCCTGGGGAGACTCAGAAGCACCCCAAGATCCATGGCAACACTGGAGAGGAATCCTCAGGTTCCGGCCCCGACTCCACACAAGGACTGAGGCCCCGGCATGGACGGGAGAGGAATCCCGAGAGGTCCCCTAGCAACTCGCATGGGGACTGGCCTTTCCTGAGGCCACCAGAGCGGGTCCCTGAGGTCCCCGTCGTAACTCGAGAAGACCTGCCGCAACTCGAGAAAATCCAGGAGGTTCTCCCCTCCAGGCGAGATGAGGCCCATTTCCGCTGAGGCGTCTCGAGGCTGATCACACCTCACCTCTGGAACTTCGAAAGGGTCCTTCACACCCTTGGTGCAAATCAAGAAGTTCCCCGACATACCCGTCTCCACTCGACAGGAATCACGAGGGTCCCGCCCACATCCAGAGGAGCCCCGTTTCCGCCTCGTAGCTCGAGATGAGGGATGCTTTCCCTGCTTCGTCGGGAAAGAGTTCCCGGCGTTCCCGTCGCATCTCAAGAGGAGGCCCTCTCAACAGGAACGGCGAGAGGAACTCCAGGGTCGTGCCACCATTCCAAGAGTCCCCCAGATGTCTCAGTCCATTCCAGAGGAACCTCTTTTCCTTTCACCGGCTCGTCTTTCACGCCGAGGATCGACTCACACCAAGGTGGCACGTGGCACAGCCCTGTGGGAAAGCCTCGTGGGAAAGCCTCGAGGGACAGCCTCGAGGGAAAGCCACAGATCCCTTGATCCACGTGACAGGAAGCGTGACACTACTGCTGCAGCTCGGGAGGAAAGCGCACGTGCATACCCCCACTCGAGACGAGGCCTGACTCCCCTGGGGAGACTCAGAAGCACCCCAAGATCCATGGCAACACTGGAGAGGAATCCTCAGGTTCCGGCCCCGACTCCACACAAGGACTGAGGCCCCGGCATGGACGGGAGAGGAATCCCGAGAGGTCCCCTAGCAACTCGCATGGGGACTGGCCTTTCCTGAGGCCACCAGAGCGGGTCCCTGAGGTCCCCGTCGTAACTCGAGAAGACCTGCCGCAACTCGAGAAAATCCAGGAGGTTCTCCCCTCCAGGCGAGATGAGGCCCATTTCCGCTGAGGCGTCTCGAGGCTGATCACACCTCACCTCTGGAACTTCGAAAGGGTCCTTCACACCCTTGGTGCAAATCAAGAAGTTCCCCGACATACCCGTCTCCACTCGAGAGGAATCACGAGGGTCCCGCCCACATCCAGAGGAGCCCCGTTTCCGCCTCGTAGCTCGAGATGAGGGATCCTTTCCCTGCTTCGTCGGGAAAGAGTTCCCGGCGTTCCCGTCGCATCTCAAGAGGAGGCCCTCTCAACAGGAACGGCGAGAGGAACTCCAGGGTCGTGCCACCATTCCAAGAGTCCCCCAGATGTCTCAGTCCATTCCAGAGGAACCTCTTTTCCCTTCACCGGCTCGTCTTTCACGCCGAGGATCGACTCACACCAAGGTGGCACGTGGCACAGCCCTGTGGGAAAGCCTCGTGGGAAAGCCTCGAGGGACAGCCTCGAGGGAAAGCCACAGATCCCTTGATCCACGTGACAGGAAGGGTGACACTACTGCTGCAGCTCGGGAGGAAAGCGCACGTGCATGCCCCCACTCGAGACGAGGCCTGACTCCCCTGGGGAGACTCAGAAGCACCCCAAGATCCATGGCAACACTGGAGAGGAATCCTCAGGTTCCGGCCCCGACTCCACACAAGGACTGAGGCCCCGGCATGGACGGGAGAGGAATCCCGAGAGGTCCCCTAGCAACTCGCATGGGGACTGGCCTTTCCTGAGGCCACCAGAGCGGGTCCCTGAGGTCCCCGTCGTAACTCGAGAAGACCTGCCGCAACTCGAGAAAATCCAGGAGGTTCTCCCCTCCAGGCGAGATGAGGCCCATTTCCGCTGAGGCGTCTCGAGGCTGATCACACCTCACCTCTGGAACTTCGAAAGGGTCCTTCACACCCTTGGTGCAAATCAAGAAGTTCCCCGACATACCCGTCTCCACTCGAGAGGAATCACGAGGGTCCCGCCCACATCCAGAGGAGCACCGTTTCCGCCTCGTAGCTCGAGATGAGGGATGCTTTCCCTGCTTCGTTGGGAAAGAGTTCCCGGCGTTCCCGTCGCATCTCAAGAGGAGGCCCTCTCAACAGGAACGGCGAGAGGAACTCCAGGGTCGTGCCACCATTCCAAGAGTCCCCCAGATGTCTCAGTCCATTCCAGAGGAACCTCTTTTCCTTTCACCGGCTCGTCTTTCACGCCGAGGATCGACTCAAACCAAGGTGGCACGTGGCACAGCCCTGTGGGAAAGCCTCGTGGGAAAGCCTCGAGGGACAGCCTCGAGGGAAAGCCACAGATCCCTTGATCCACGTGACAGGAAGCGTGACACTACTGCTGCAGCACGGGAGGAAAGCGCACGTGCATGCCCCCACTCGAGACGAGGCCTGACTCCCCTGGGGAGACTCAGAAGCACCCCAAGATCCATGGCAACACTGGAGAGGAATCCTCAGGTTCCGGCCCCGACTCCACACAAGGACTGAGGCCCCGGCATGGACGGGAGAGGAATCCTGAGAGGTCCCCTAGCAACTCGCATGGGGACTGGCCTTTCCTGAGGCCACCAGATCGGGTCCCCCCTCAGGTCCCCGTCGTAACTCGAGAAGACCTGCCGCAACTCGAGAAAATCCAGGAGGTTCTCCCCTCCAGGCGAGATGAGGCCCATTTCCGCTGAGGCGTCTCGAGGCTGATCACACCTCACCTCTGGAACTTCGAAAGGCTCCTTCACACCCTTGGTGCAAATCAAGAAGTTCCCCGACATACCCGTCTCCACTCGAGAGGAATCACGAGGGTCCCGCCCACATCCAGAGGAGCCCCGTTTCCGCCTCGTAGCTCGAGATGAGGGATCCTTTCCCTGCTTCTTCGGGAAAGATTTCCCGGTGTTCCCGTCGCATCTCAAGAGGAGGCCCTCTCAACAGGAACGGCGAGAGGAACTCCAGGGTCGTGCCACCATTCCAAGAGTCCCCCAGATGTCTCAGTCCATTCCAGAGGAACCTCTTTTCCTTCACCGGCTCGTCTTTCACGCCGAGGATCGACTCACACCAAGGTGGCACGTGGCACAGCCCTGTGGGAAAGCCTCGTGGGAAAGCCTCGAGGGACAGCCTCGAGGGAAAGCCACAGATCCCTTGATCCACGTGACAGGAAGCGTGACACTACTGCTGCAGCTCGGGAGGAAAGCGCACGTGCATGCCCCCACGCGAGACGAGGCCTGACTCCCCTGGGGAGACTCAGAAGCACCCCAAGATCCATGGCAACACTGGAGAGGAATCCTCAGGTTCCGGCCCCGACTCCACACAAGGACTGAGGCCCCGGCATGGACGGGTGAGGAATCCCGAGAGGCCCCCTAGCAACTCGCATGGGACTGGCCTTTCCTGAGGCCACCAGAGCGGGTCCCTGAGGTCCCGTTGTAACTCGAGAAGACCTTCCGCAACTCGAGAAAATCCAGGAGGTTCTCCCCTCCAGGCGAGATGAGGGCCCATTTCCGCTGAGGAGTCTCGAGGCTGATCACACCTCACCTCTGGAACTTCGAAAGGGTCCTTCACACCCTTGGTGCAAATCAAGAAGTTTCCCGACATACCCGTCTCCACTCGAGAGGAATCACGAGGGTCCCGCCCACATCCAGAGGAGCCCCGGGTCCGCCTCGTAGCTCGAGATGAGGGATCCTTTCCCTGCTTCGTCGGGAAAGAGTTCCCGGCTTTCCCCTCGCATCTCAAGAGGAGGCCCTCTCAACAGGAACGGCGAGAGGAACTCCAGGGTCGTGCCACCATTCCAAGAGTCCCCCAGATGTCTCAGTCCATTCCAGAGGAAGCTCTTTTCCCTTCACCGGCTCGTCTTTCACGCCGAGGATCGACTCACACCAAGGTGGCACGTGGCACAGCCCTGTGGGAAAGCCTCGTGGGAAAGCCTCGAGGGACAGCCTCGAGGGAAAGCCACAGATCCCTTGATCCACGTGACAGGAAGCGTGACACTACTGCTGCAGCTCGGGAGGAAAGCGCACGTGCATGCCCCCACGCGAGACGAGGCCTGACTCCCCTGGGGAGACTCAGAAGCACCCCAAGATCCATGGCAACACTGGAGAGGAATCCTCAGGTTCCGGCCCCGACTCCACACAAGGACTGAGGCCCCGGCATGGACGGGTGAGGAATCCCGAGAGGCCCCCTAGCAACTCGCATGGGGACTGGCCTTTCCTGAGGCCACCAGAGCGGGTCCCTGAGGTCCCCGTTGTAACTCGAGAAGACCTTCCGCAACTCGAGAAAATCCAGGAGGTTCTCCCCTCCAGGCGAGATGAGGCCCATTTCCGCTGAGGAGTCTCGAGGCTGATCACACCTCACCTCTGGAACTTCGAAAGGGTCCTTCACACCCTTGGTGCAAATCAAGAAGTTTCCCGACATACCCGTCTCCACTCGAGAGGAATCACGAGGGTCCCGCCCACATCCAGAGGAGCCCCGGGTCCGCCTCGTAGCTCGAGATGAGGGATCCTTTCCCTGCTTGGTCGGGAAAGAGTTCCCGGCTTTCCCCTCGCATCTCAAGAGGAGGCCCTCTCAACAGGAACGGCGAGAGGAACTCCAGGGTCGTGCCACCATTCCAAGAGTCCCCCAGATGTCTCAGTCCATTCCAGAGGAAGCTCTTTTCCCTTCACCGGCTCGTCTTTCACGCCGAGGATCAACTCACACCAAGGTGGCACGTGGCACAGCCCTGTGGGAAAGCCTCGTGGGAAAGCCTCGAGGGACAGCCTCGAGGGAAAGCCACAGATCCCTTGATCCACGTGACAGGAAGCGTGACACTACTGCTGCAGCTCGGGAGGAAAGCGCACGTGCATGCCCCCACTCGAGAAGAGCCCTGACTCCCCTGGGGAGACTCAGAAGCACCCAAAGATCCATGGCAACACTGGAGAGGAATCCTCAGGTTCCGGCCCCCACTCCACACAAGGACTGAGGCCCCGGCATGGACGGGAGAGGAAACCCGAGAGGTCCCCTAGCCACTCGCATGGGGACTGGCCTTTCCTGAGGCCACCAGAGCGGGTCCCTGAGGTCCCCGTCGTAACTCGAGAAGACCTGCCGCAACTCGAGAAAATCCAGGAGGTTCTCCCCTCCAGGCGAGATGAGGCCCATTTCCGCTGAGGCGTCTCGAGGCTGATCACACCTCACCTCTGGAACTTCGAAAGGGTCCTTCACACCCTTGGTGCAAATCAAGAAGTTTCCCGACATACCCGTCTCCATTCAAGAGGAATCACGAGGGTCCCGCCCACATCCAGAGGAGCCCCGGGTCCGCCTCGTTGCTCGAGATGAGGGATCCTTTCCCTGCTTCGTCGGGAAAGAGTTCCCGGCATTCCCGTCGCATCTCAAGAGGAGGCCCTCTCAGCAGGAACGGCGAGAGAAAATTCAGGGTCGTGCCACCATTCCAAGAGTCCCCCAGATGTCTCAGTCCATTCCAGAGGAAGCTCTTTTCCCTTCACCGGCTCGTCTTTCACGCCGAGGATCGACTCACACCAAGGTGGCACGTGGCACAGTCCTGTGGGAAAGCCTCGTGGGAAAGCCTGGAGGGACAGCCTCGAGGGAAAGCCACAGATCCCTTGATCCACGTGACAGGAAGCGTGACACTACTGCTGCAGCTCGGGAGGAAAGCGCACGTGCATGCCCCCACTCGAGACGAGGCCTGACTCCCCTGGGGAGACTCAGAAGCACCCCAAGAGCCATGGCAACACTGGAGAGGAATCCTCAGGTTCCGGGCCCGACTCCACACAAGGACTGAGGCCCCGGCATGGACGGGAGAGGAATCCCGAGAGGTCTCCTAGCAACTCGCATGGGGACTGGCCTTTCCTGAGGCCACCAGAGCGGGTCCCTGAGGTCCCCGTCGTAACTCGAGAAGACCTGCCGCAACTCGAGAAAATCCAGGAGGTTCTCCCCTCCAGGCGAGATGAGGCCCATTTCCGCTGAGGCGTCTCGAGGCTGATCACACCTCACCTCTGTAACTTCGAAAGGGTCCTTCACACCCTTGGTGCAAATCAAGAAGTTTCCCGACATACCCGTCTCCACTCGAGAGGAATCACGAGGGTCCCGCCCACATCCAGAGGAGCCCCGTTTCCGCCTCGTAGCTCGAGATGAGGGATCCTTTCCCTGCTTCGCCGGGAAAGAGTTCCCGGCATTCCAATCGCATCTCAAGAGGAGGCACTCTCAACAGGAACGGCGAGAGGAACTCCAGGGTCGTGCCACCATTCCAAGAGTCCCCCAGATGTCTCAGTCCATACCAGAGGAACCTCTTTTCTCTTCACCGGCTCGTCTTTCACGCCGAGGATCGACTCACACCAAGGTGGCACGTGGCACAGCCCTGTGGGAAAGCCTCGTGGGAAAGCCTGGAGGGACAGCCTCGAGGGAAAGCCACACATCCCTTGATCCACGTGACAGGAAGCGTGACACTACTGCTGCAGCTCGGGAGGAAAGCGCACGTGCATGCCCCCACTCGAGACGAGGCCTGACTCCCCTGGGGAGACTCAGAAGCTCCCCAAGATCCATGGCAACACTGGAGAGGAATCCTCAGGTTCCGGCCCCGACTCCACACAAGGACTGAGGACCCGGCATGGACGGCAGAGGAATCCCGAGAGGTCCCCTAGCAACTCGCATGGGGACTGGCCTTTCCTGAGGCCACCAGAGCGGGTCCCTGAGGTCCCCGTCGTAACTCGAGAAGACCTGCCGCAACTCGAGAAAATCCAGGAGGTTCTCCCCTCCAGGCGAGATGAGGCCCATTTCTGCTGAGTGTCACGAGGCGGATCACACCTCACCTCTGGAACTTCGAAAGGCTCCTTCACACCCTTGCTGCAAATCAAGAAGTTCCCCGACATACCCGTCTCCACTCGAGAGGAATCACGAGGGTCCCGCCCACATCCAGAGGAGCCCCGTTTCGGCCTCGTAGCTCGAGATGAGGGATCCTGTCCCTGCTTGGTCGGGAAAGAGTTCCCGGCGTTCCCGTCGCATCTCAAGAGGAGGCCCTCTCAACAGGAACGGCGAGAGGAACTCCAGGGTCGTGCCACCATTCCAAGAGTCCCCCAGAAGTCTCAGTCCATTCCAGAGGAACCTCTTTTCCCTTCACCGGCTCGTCTTTCACGCCGAGGATCGACTCACACCAAGGTGGCACGTGGCACAGCCCTGTGGGAAAGCCTCGTGGGAAAGTCTCGAGGGACAGCCTCGAGGGAAAGCCACAGATCCCTTGATCCACGTGACAGGAAGCGTAACACCACTGCTGCAGCTCGGGAGGAAAGCGCACGTGCATGCTCCCACTCGAGACGAGGCCTGACTCCCCTGGGGAGACTCAGAAGCACCCCAAGATCCATGGCAACACTGGAGAGGAATCCTCAGGTTCCGGCCCCGACTCCACACAAGGACTGAGGCCCCGGCATGGACGGGTGAGGAATCCCGAGAGGCCCCCTAGCAACTCGCATGGGGACTGGCCTTTCCTGAGGCCACCAGAGCGGGTCCCTGAGGTCCCCGTTGTAACTCGAGAAGACCTTCCGCAACTCGAGAAAATCCAGGAGGTTCTCCCCTCCAGGCGAGATGAGGCCCATTTCCGCTGAGGCGTCTCGAGGCTGATCACACCTCACCTCTGGAACTTCGAAAGGGTCCTTCACACCCTTGGTGCAAATCAAGAAGTTTCCCGACATACCCGTCTCCACTCGAGAGGAATCACGAGGGTCCCGCCCACATCCAGAGGAGCCCCGGGTCCGCCTCGTAGCTCGAGATGAGGGATCCTTTCCCTGCTTCGTCGGGAAAGAGTTCCCGGCTTTCCCGTCGCATCTCAAGAGGAGGCCCTCTCAACAGGAACGGCGAGAGGAACTCCAGGGTCGTGCCACCATTCCAAGAGTCCCCCAGATGTCTCAGTCCATTCCAGAGGAAGCTCTTTTCCCTTCACCGGCTCGTCTTTCACGCCGAGGATCAACTCACACCAAGGTGGCACGTGGCACAGCCCTGTGGGAAAGCCTCGTGGTAAAGCCTCGAGGGACAGCCTCGAGGGAAAGCCACAGATCCCTTGATCCACGTGACAGGAAGCGTGACACTACTGCTGCAGCTCGGGAGGAAAGTGCACGTGCATGCCCCCACTCGAGAAGAGCCCTGACTCCCCTGGGGAGACTCAGAAGCACCCAAAGATCCATGGCAACACTGGAGAGGAATCCTCAGGTTCCGGCCCCCACTCCACACAAGGACTGAGGCCCCGGCATGGACGGGAGAGGAAACCCGAGAGGTCCCCTAGCCACTCGCATGGGGACTGGCCTTTCCTGAGGCCACCAGAGCGGGTCCCTGAGGTCCCCGTCGTAACTCGAGAAGACCTGCCGCAACTCGAGAAAATCCAGGAGGTTCTCCCCTCCAGGCGAGATGAGGCCCATTTCCGCTGAGGCGTCTCGAGGCTGATCACACCTCACCTCTGGAACTTCGAAAGGGTCCTTCACACCCTTGGTGCAAATCAAGAAGTTTCCCGACATACCCGTCTCCATTCAAGAGGAATCACGAGGGTCCCGCCCACATCCAGAGGAGCCCCGGGTCCGCCTCGTTGCTCGAGATGAGGGATCCTTTCCCTGCTTCGTCGGGAAAGAGTTCCCGGCATTCCCGTCGCATCTCAAGAGGAGGCCCTCTCAACAGGAACGGCGAGAGAAAATTCAGGGTCGTGCCACCATTCCAAGAGTCCCCCAGATGTCTCAGTCCATTCCAGAGGAAGCTCTTTTCCCTTCACCGGCTCGTCTTTCACGCCGAGGATCGACTCACACCAAGGTGGCACGTGGCACAGTCCTGTGGGAAAGCCTCGTGGGAAAGCCTGGAGGGACAGCCTCGAGGGAAAGCCACAGATCCCTTGATCCACGTGACAGGAAGCGTGACACTACTGCTGCAGCTCGGGAGGAATGCGCACGTGCATGCCCCCACTCGAGACGAGGCCTGACTCCCCTGGGGAGACTCAGAAGCACCCCGAGATCCATGGCAACACTGGAGAGGAATCCTCAGGTTCCGGCCCCGACTCCACACAAGGACTGAGGCCCCGGCATGGACGGGAGAGGTATCCCGAGAGGTCCCCTAGCAACTCGCATGTGGACTGGCCTTTCCTGAGGCCACCAGAGCGGGTCCCTGAGGTCCCCGTCGTAACTCGAGAAGACCTGCCGCAACTCGAGAAAATCCAGGAGGTTCTCCCCTCCAGGCGAGATGAGGCCCATTTCTGCTGAGGTGTCACGAGGCGGATCACACCTCACCTCTGGAACTTCGAAAGGCTCCTTCACACCCTTGCTGCAAATCAAGAAGTTCGCCGACATACCCGTCTCCACTCGAGAGGAATCACGAGGGTCCCGCCCACATCCAGAGGAGCCCCGTTTCGGCCTCGTAGCTCGAGATGAGGGATCCTGTCCCTGCTTCGTCGGGAAAGAGTTCCCGGCGTTCCCGTCGCATCTCAAGAGGAGGCCCTCTCAACAGGAACGGCGAGAGGAACTCCAGGGTCGTGCCACCTTTCCAGGAGTCCCCCAGATGTCTCAGTCCATTCCAGAGGAACCTCTTTTCCCTTCACCGGCTCGTCTTTCACGCCGAGGATCGACTCACACCAAGGTGGCACGTGGCACAGCCCTGTGGGAAAGCCTCGTGGGAAAGCCTCGAGGGACAGCCTCGAGGGAAAGCCACAGATCCCTTGATCAACGTGACAGGAAGCGTGACACTACTGCTGCAGCTCGGGAGGAAATCGAACGTGCATGCCCCGACTCGAGATGCCGCCTGACTCCCCTGGGGAGATTCAGAAGCTCCCCAAGATCCATGGCAACACTGGAGAGGAATCCTCAGTTTCCGGCCCCGACTCCACACAAGGACTGAGGCCCCAACATGGACGGGTGAGAAATCCCGAGAGGCACCCTAGCAACTCGCATGGGGACTGGCCTTTCCTGAGGCCACCAGAGCGGGTCCCTGAGGTCCCCGTCGTAACTCGAGAAGACATGCCGCAACTCGAGAAAATCCAGGAGGTTCTCCCCTCCAGGCGAGATGAGGCCCATTTCCGCTGAGGCGTCTCGAGGCTGATCACACCTCACCTCTGGAACTTCGAAAGGGTCCTTCACACCCTTGGTGCAAATCAAGAAGTTTCCCGACATACCCGTCTCCACTCGAGAGGAATCACGAGGGTCCCGCCCACATCCAGAGGAGCCCCGGGTCCGCCTCGTAGCTCGAGATGAGGGATCCTTTCCCTGCTTCGTCGAGAAAGAGTTCCCGGCTTTCCCGTCGCATCTCAAGAGGAGGCCCTCTCAACAGGAACGGCGAGAGGAACTCCAGGGTCATGCCACCATTCCAAGAGTCCCCCAGATGTCTCAGTCCATTCCAGAGGAACCTCTTTTCCCTTCACCGGCTCGTCTTTCACGCCGAGGATCGACTCACACCAAGGTGGCACGTGGCACAGCCCTGTGGGAAAGCCTCGTGGGAAAGCCTCGAGGGACAGCCTCGAGGGAAAGCCACAGATCCCTTGATCCACGTGACAGGAAGCGTGACACTACTGCTGCAGCTCGGGAGGAAAGCGCACGTGCATGCCCCCACTAGAGACGAGGCCTGACTCCCCTGGGGAGACTCAGAAGCACCCAAAGACCCATGGCAACACTGGAGAGGAATCCTCAGGTTCCGGCCCCCACTCCACACAAGGACTGAGGCCCCGGCATGGACGGGAGAGGAAACCCGAGAGGTCCCCTAGCCACTCGCATGGGGACTGGCCTTTCCTGAGGCCACCAGAGCGGGTCCCTGAGGTCCCCGTCGTAACTCGAGAAGACCTGCCGCAACTCGAGAAAATCCAGGAGGTTCTCCCCTCCAGGCGAGATGAGGCCCATTTCCGCTGAGGCGTCTCGAGGCTGATCACACCTCACCTCTGGAACTTCGAAAGGCTCCTTCACACCCTTGCTGCAAATCAAGAAGTTCCCCGACATACCCGTCTCCACTCGAGAGGAATCACGAGGGTCCCGCCCACATCCAGAGGAGCCCCGGGTCCGCCTCGTAGCTCGAGATGAGGGATCCTTTCCCTGCTTCGTCGAGAAAGAGTTCCCGGCTTTCCCGTCGCATCTCAAGAGGAGGCCCTCTCAACAGGAACGGCGAGAGGAACTCCAGGGTCGTGCCACCTTTCCACGAGTCCCCCAGATGTCTCAGTCCATTCCAGAGGAACCTATTTTCCCTTCACCGGCTCGTCTTTCACGCCGAGGATCGACTCACACCAAGGTGGCACGTGGCACAGCCCTGTGGGAAAGATTCGTGGGAAAGCCTCGAGGGAAAGCCGCAGATCCCTTGATCCACGTGACAGGAAGCGTGACCCTACTGCTGCAACTCGGGAGGAAAGCACACGTGCATGCCCCCACTCGAGACGAGGCCTGACTCCCCTGGGGATACTCAGAAGCACCCCAAGATCCATGGCAACACTGGAGAGGAATCCTCAGGTTCCGGCCCCGACTCCACACAAGGACTGAGGCCCCGGCATGGACGGGCGAGGAATTCCGAGAGGCCCCCTAGCAACTCGCATGGGGACTGGCCTTTCCTGAGGCCACCAGAGCGGGTCCCTGAGGTCCCCGTCGTAACTCGAGAAAACCTGCCGCAACTCGAGAAAATCCAAGAGGTTCTCCCCTCCAGGCGAGATGAGGCCCATTTCCGCTGAGGCGTCTCGAGGCTGATCACACCTCACCTCTGGAACTTCGAAAGGCTCCTTCACACCCTTGGTGCAAATCAAGAAGTTCCCCGACATACCCGTCTCCACTCGAGAGGAATCACGAGGGTCCCGCCCACATCCAGAGGAGCCCCGTTTCCGCCTCGAAGCTCGAGATGAAGGATCCTTTCCCTGTTTCTTCGGGAAAGAGTTCCCGGCGTTCCCGTCGCATCTCAAGAGGAGGCCCTCTCAACAGGAACGGCGAGAGGAACTCCAGGGTCGTGCCACCATTCCAAGAGTCCCCCAGATGTCTCAGTCCATTCCAGAGGAAGCTCTTTTCCCTTCACCGGCTCGTCTTTCACGCCGAGGATCGACTCACACCAAGGTGGCACGTGGCACAGCCCTGTGGGAAAGCCTCGTGGGAAAGCCTCGAGGGACAGCCTCGAGGGAAAGCCACAGATCCCTTGATCCACGTGACAGGAAGCGTGACACTACTGCTGCAGCTCGGGAGGAAAGCGCACGTGCATGCCCCCACTCGAGACGAGGCCTGACTCACCTGGGGAGACTCAGAAGCACCCAAAGATCCATGGCAACACTGGAGAGGAATCCTCAGGTTCCGGCCCCCACTCCACACAAGGACTGAGGCCCCGGCATGGACGGGAGAGGAAACCCGAGAGGTCCCCTAGCCACTCGCATGGGGACTGGCCTTTCCTGAGGCCACCAGAGCGGGTCCCTGAGGTCCCCGTCGTAACTCGAGAAGACCTGCCGCAACTCGAGAAAATCAAGGAGGTTCTCCCCTCCAGGCGAGATGAGGCCCATTTCCGCTGAGGCGTCTCGAGGCTGATCACACCTCACCTCTGGAACTTCGAAAGGGTCCTTCACACCCTTGGTGCAAATCAAGAAGTTTCCCGACATACCCGTCTCCACTCGAGAGGAATCACGAGGGTCCCGCCCACATCCAGAGGAGCCCCCGGTCCGCCTCGTAGCTCGAGATGAGGGATCCTTTCCCTGCTTCGTCGGGAAAGAGATCCCGGCATTCCCGTCGCATCTCAAGAGGAGGCCCTCTCAACAGGAACGGCGAGAGGAACTTTAGGTCGTGCCACCATTCCAAGAGTCCCCCAGATGTCTCAGTCCATTCCAGAGGAAGCTCTTTTCCCTTCACCGGCTCGTCTTTCACGCCGAGGATCGACTCACACCAAGGTGGCACGTGGCACAGCCCTGTGGGAAAGCCTCGTGGGAAAGCCTCGAGGGACAGCCTCGAGGGAAAGCCACAGATCCCTTGATCCACGTGACAGGAAGCGTGACACTACTGCTGCAGTTCGGGAGGAAAGCGCACGTGCATGCCCTCACTCGAGACGAGGCCTGACTCCCCTGGGGAGACTCAGAAGCACCCCAAGATCCATGGCAACACTGGAGAGGAATCCTCAGGTTCCGGCCCCGACTCCACACAAGGACTGAGGCCCCGGCATGGACGGGAGAGGAATCCCGAGAGGTCCCCTAGCAACTCGCATGGGGACTGGCCTTTCCTGAGGCCACCAGAGCGGGTCCCTGAGGTCCCCGTCGTAACTCGAGAAGACCTGCCGCAACTAGAGAAAATCCAGGACGTTCTCCCCCAGGCGAGATGAGGCCCATTTCTGCTGAGGTGTCACGAGGCGGATCACACCTCACCTCTGGAACTTCGAAAGGGTCCTTCACACCCTTGGTGCAAATCAAGAAGTTTCCCGACATACCCGTCTCCACTCGAGAGGAATCACGAGGGTCCCGCCCACATCCAGAGGAGCCCCGTTTCCGCCTCGTAGCTCGAGATGAGGGATCCTTTCCCTGCTTCGTCGGGAAAGAGATCCCGGCATTCCCGTCGCATCTCAAGAGGAGGCCCTCTCAACAGGAATGGCGAGAGGAACTCCAGGGTCGTGCCACCATTCCAAGAGTCCCCCAGATGTCTCAGTCCATTCCAGAGGAACCTCTTTTCCCTTCACCGGCTCGTCTTTCACGCCGAGGATCGACTCACACCAAGGTGGCACGTGACACAGCCCTGTGGGAAAGCCTCGTGGGAAAGCCTCAAGGGACAGCCTCGAGGGAAAGCCACAGATCCCTTGATCCACGTAACAGGAAGCGTGACACTACTGCTGCAGCTCGGGAGGAAAGCGCACGGGCATGCCCCCACTCGAGACGAGCCCTGACTCCCCTGGGGAGACTCAGAAGCACCCCAAGATCCATGGCAACACTGGAGAGGAATCCTCAGGTTCCGGCCCCCACTCCACACAAGGACTGAGGCCCCGGCATGGACGGGAGAGGAAACCCGAGAGGTCCCCTAGCCACTCGCATGGGGACTGGCCTTTCCTGAGGCCACCAGAGCGGGTCCCTGAGGTCCCCGTCGTAACTCGAGAAGACCTGCCGCAACTCGAGAAAATCCAGGAGGTTCTCCCCTCCAGGCGAGATGAGGCCCATTTCCGCTGAGGCGTCTCGAGGCTGATCACACCTCACCTCTGGAACTTCGAAAGGGTCCTTCACACCCTTGGTGCAAATCAAGAAGTTTCCCGACATACCCGTCTCCACTCGAGAGGAATCACGAGGGTCCCGCCCACATCCAGAGGAGCCCCGTTTCCGCCTCGTAGCTCGAGATGAGGGATCCTTTCCCTGCTTCGTCGGGAAAGAGTTCCCGGCGTTCCCGTCGCATCTCAAGAGGAGGCCCTCTCAACAGGAACGGCGAGAGGAACTCCAGGGTCGTGCCACCATTCCAAGAGTCCCCCAGATGTCTCAGTCCATTGCAGAGGAACCTCTTTTCCCTTCACCGGCTCGTCTTTCACGCCGAGGATCAACTCACACCAAGGTGGCACGTGGCACAGCCCTGTGGGAAAGCCTCGTGGGAAAGCCTCGAGGGACAGCCTCGAGGGAAAGCCACAGATCCCTTGATCCACGTGACAGGAAGCGTGACACTACTGCTGCAGCTCGGGAGGAAAACTCACGTGCATGCCCCCACTCGAGACGAGGCCTGACTCCCCTGGGGAGACTCAGAAGCACCCAAAGATCCATGGCAACACTGGAGAGGAATCCTCAGGTTCCGGCCCCCACTCCACACAAGGACTGAGGCCCCGGCATGGACGGGAGAGGAAACACGAGAGGTCCCCTAGCCACTCGCATGCGGACTGGCCTTTCCTTAGGCCACCAGAGCGGGTTCCTGAGGTCCCCGTCGTAACTCGAGAAGACCTGCCGCAACTCGAGAAAATCCAGGAGGTTCTCCCCTCCAGGCGAGATGAGGCCCATTTCCGCTGAGGCGTCTCGAGGCTGATCACACCTCACCTCTGGAACTTCGCAAGGGTCCTTCACACCCTTGGTGCAAATCAAGAAGTTTCCCGACATACCCGTCTCCACTCGAGAGGAATCACGAGGGTCCCGCCCACATCCAGAGGAGCCCCGTTTCGGCCTCGTAGCTCGAGATGAGGGATCCTTTCCCTGCTTCGTCGGGAAAGAGATCCCGGCATTCCCGTCGCATCTCAAGAGGAGGCCCTCTCAACAGGAACGCCCAGAGGAACTCCAGGTTCGTGCCACCATTCCAAGAGTCCCCCAGATGTCTCAGTCCATTCCAGAGGAACCTCTTTTCCCTTCACCGGCTCGTCTTTCACGCCGAGGATCGACTCACACCAAGGTGGCACGTGACACAGCCCTGTGGGAAAGCCTCGTGGGAAAGCCTCAAGGGACAGCCTCGAGGGAAAGCCACAGATCCCTTGATCCACGTGACAGGAAGCGTGACACTACTGCTGCAGCTCGGGAGGAAAGCGCACGTGCATGCCCCCACTCGAGACGAGCCCTGACTCCCCTGGGGAGACTCAGAAGCACCCCAAGATCCATGGCAACACTGGAGAGGAATCCTCAGGTTCCGGCCCCCACTCCACACAAGGACTGAGGCCCCGGCATGGACGGGAGAGGAAACCCGAGAGGTCCCCTAGCCACTCGCATGGGGACTGGCCTTTCCTGAGGCCACCAGAGCGGGTCCCTGAGGTCCCCGTCGTAACTCGAGAAGACCTGCCGCAACTCGAGAAAATCCAGGAGGTTCTCCCCTCCAGGCGAGATGAGGCCCATTTCCGCTGAGGCGTCTCGAGGCTGATCACACCTCACCTCTGGAACTTCGAAAGGGTCCTTCACACCCTTGGTGCAAATCAAGAAGTTTCCCGACATACCCGTCTCCACTCGAGAGGAATCACGAGGGTCCCGCCCACATCCAGAGGAGCCCCGGGTCCGCCTCGTAGCTCGAGATGAGGGATCCTTTCCCTGCTTCGTCGGGAAAGAGTTCCCGGCGTTCCCGTCGCATCTCAAGAGGAGGCCCTCTCAACAGGAACGGCGAGAGGAACTCCAGGGTCGTGCCACCATTCCAAGAGTCCCCCAGATGTCTCAGTCCATTGCAGAGGAACCTCTTTTCCCTTCACCGGCTCGTCTTTCACGCCGAGGATCGACTCACACCAAGGTGGCACGTGGCACAGCCCTGTGGGAAAGCCTCGTGGGAAAGCCACATATCCCTTGATCCACGTGACAGGAAGCGTGACACTACTGCTGCAGCTCGGGAGGAAAACTCACGTGCATGCCCCCACTCGAGACGAGGCCTGACTCCCCTGGGGAGACTCAGAAGCACCCAAAGATCCATGGCAACACTGGAGAGGAATCCTCAGGTTCCGGCCCCCACTCCACACAAGGACTGAGGCCCCGGCATGGACGGGAGAGGAAACCCGAGAGGTCCCCTAGCCACTCGCATGGGGACTGGCCTTTCCTTAGGCCACCAGAGCGGGTTCCTGAGGTCCCCGTCGTAACTCGAGAAGACCTGCCGCAACTCGAGAAAATCCAGGAGGTTCTCCCCTCCAGGCGAGATGAGGCCCATTTCCGCTGAGGCGTCTCGAGGCTGATCACACCTCACCTCTGGAACTTCGCAAGGGTCCTTCACACCCTTGGTGCAAATCAAGAAGTTTCCCGACATACCCGTCTCCACTCGAGAGGAATCACGAGGGTCCCGCCCACATCCAGAGGAGCCCCGGGTCCGCCTCGTAGCTCGAGATGAGGGATCCTTTCCCTGCTTCGTCGGGAAAGAGATCCCGGCATTCCCGTCGCATCTCAAGAGGAGGCCCTCTCAACAGGAACGGCGAGAGGAACTTCAGGGTCGTGCCACCATTCCAAGAGTCCCCCAGATGTCTCAGTCCCTTCCAGAGGAAGCTCTTTTCCCTTCACCGGCTCGTCTTTCACGCCGAGGATCGACACACACCAAGGTGGCACGTGGCACAGCCCTGTGGGAAAGCCTCGTGGGAAAACCTCGAGGGACAGCCTCGAGGGAAAACCACAGATCCCTTGATCCACGTGACAGGAAGCGTGACACTACTGCTGCAGCTCGGGAGGAAAGCGCACGTGCATGCCCCCACTCGAGACGAGGCCTGACTCCCCTGGGGAGACTCAGAAGCACCCCAAGATCCATGGCAACACTGGAGAGGAATCCTCAGGTTCCGGCCCCGACTCCACACAAGGACTGAGGCCCCGGCATGGATGGTAGAGGAATCCCGAGTGGTCCCGTAGCAACTCACATGGAGACTGGCCTTTCCTGAGGCCACCAGAGCGGGTCCCTGAGGTCCCCGTTGTAACTCGAGAAGACCTGCCGCAACTCGAGAAAATCCAGGAGGTTCTCCCCTCCAGGCGAGATGAGGCCCATTTCCGCTGAGGCGTCTCGAGGCTGATCACACCTCACCTCTGGAACGTCGAAAGGCTTCTTCACACCCTTGGTGCAAATCAAGAAGTTTCCCAACATACCCGTCTCCACTCGAGAGGAATCACGAGGGTCCCGCCCACAACCAGAGGAGCCCCGTTTCCGCCTCGTAGCTCGAGATGAGGGATCCTTTCCCTGCTTCGTCGGGAAAGAGATCACGGCATTCCCGTCGCATCTCAAGAGGAGGCCCTCTCAACAGGAACGGCGAGAGGAACTTCAGGGTCGTGCCACCATTCCAAGAGTCCCCCAGATGTCTCAGTCCATTACAGAGGAACCTCTTTTCCCTTCACCGGCTCGTCTTTCACGCCGAGGATCGACTCACACCAAGGTGGCACGTGGCACAGCCCTGTGGGAAAGCCTCGTGGGAAAGCCTCGAGGGACAGCCTCGAGGGAAAGCCACAGATCCCTTGATCCACGTGACAGGAAGCGTGACACTACTGCTGCAGATCGGGAGGAAAGCGCACGTGCATGCCCCCACTCGAGACGAGGCCTGACTCCCCTGGGGAGACTCAGAAGCACCCCAAGATCCATGGCAACACTGGAGAGGAATCCTCAGGTTCTGGCCCCCACTCCACACAAGGACTGAGGCCCCGGCATGGACGGGAGAGGAAACCCGAGAGGTCCCCTAGCCACTCGCATGGGGACTGGCCTTTCCTGAGGCCACCAGAGCGGGTCCCTCAGGTCCCCGTCGTAACTCGAGAAGACCTGCTGCAACTCGAGAAAATCCAGGAGGTTCTCCCCTCCAGGCGAGATGAGGCCCATTTCCGCTGAGGCGTCTCGAGGCTGATCACACCTCACCTCTGGAACTTCGAAAGGGTCCTTCACACCCTTGGTGCAAATCAAGAAGTTTCCCGACATACCCGTCTCCACTCGAGAGGAATCACGAGGGTCCCGCCCACATCCAGGGGAGCCCCGGGTCCGCCTCGTAGCTCGAGACGAGGGATCCTTTCCCTGCTTCATCGGGAAGGAGTTCCCGGCGTTCCCGTCGCATCTCAAGAGGAGGCCCTCTCAACAGGAACGGCGAGAGGAACTCCAGGGTCGTGCCACCATTCCAAGAGTCCCCCAGATGTCTCAGTCCATTGCAGAGGAACCTCTTTTCCCTTCACCGGCTCGTCTTTCACGCCGAGGATCGACTCACACCAAGGTGGCACGTGGCACAGCCCTGTGGGAAAGCCTCGTGGGAAAGCCTCGAGGGACAGCCTCGAGGGAAAGCCACAGATCCCTTGATCCACGTGACAGGAAGCGTGACACTACTGCTGCAGCTCGGGAGGAAAGCGCACGTGAATGCCCCCACTCGAGACGAGCCCTGACTCCCCTGGGGAGACTCAGAAGCACCCCAAGATCCATGGCAACACTGGAGAGGAATCCTCCGGTTCCGGCCCCGACTCCACACAAGGACTGAGGCCCCGGCATGGACGTTAGAGGAATCCCGAGAGGTCCCCTAGCAACTCGCATGGGGACTGGCCTTTCCTGAGGCCACCAGAGCGGGTCCCTGAGGTCCCCGTCGTAACTCGAGAAGACCTGCCGCAACTCGAGAAAATCCAGGAGGTTCTCCCCTCCAGGCGAGATGAGGCCCATTTCCGCTGAGGCGTCTCGAGGCTGATCACACCTCACATCTGGAACTTCGAAAGGGTCCTTCACACCCTTGGTGCAAATCAAGAAGTTTCCCGACATACCCGTCTCCACTCGAGAGGAATCACGAGGGTCCCGCCCACATCCAGAGGAGCCCCGGGTCCGCCTCGTAGCTCGAGATGAGGGATCCTTTCCCTGCTTCGTCGGGAAAGAGTTCCCGGCGTTCCCGTCGCATCTCAAGAGGAGGCCCTCTCAACAGGAACGGCGAGAGGAATTTCAGGGTCGTGCCACCATTCCAAGAGTCCCCCAGATGTCTCAGTCCATTCCAGAGGAAGCTCTTTTCCCTTCACCGGCTCGTCTTTCACGCCGAGGATCGACTCACACCAAGGTGGCACGTGGCACAGCCCTGTGGGAAAGCCTCGTGGGAAAGCCTCGAGGGACAGCCTCGAGGGAAAGCCACAGATCCCTTGATCCACGTGACAGGAAGCGTGACACTACTGCTGCAGCTCGGGAGGAAAGCGCACGTGCATGCCCCCACTCGAGACGAGGCCTGACTCCCCTGGGGAGACTCAGAAGCACCCCAAGATCCATGGCAACACTGGAGAGGAATCCTCAGGTTCCGGCCCCGACTCCACACAAGGACTGAGGCCCCGGCATGGACGGGAGAGGAATCCCGAGAGGTCCCCTAGCAACTCGCATGGGGACTGGCCTTTCCTGAGGCCACCAGAGCGGGTCCCTGAGGTCCCCGTCGTAACTCGAGAAGACCTGCCGCAACTAGAGAAAATCCAGGACGTTCTCCCCCAGGCGAGATGAGGCCCATTTCTGCTGAGGTGTCACGAGGCGGATCACACCTCACCTCTGGAACTTCGAAAGGGTCCTTCACACCCTTGGTGCAAATCAAGAAGTTTCCCGACATACCCGTCTCCACTCGAGAGGAATCACGAGGGTCCCGCCCACATCCAGAGGAGCCCCGTTTCCGCCTCGTAGCTCGAGATGAGGGATCCTTTCCCTGCTTCGTCGGGAAAGAGTTCCCGGCGTTCCCGTCGCATCTCAAGAGGAGGCCCTCTCAACAGGAACGGCGAGAGGAACTCCAGGGTCGTGCCACCATTCCAAGAGTCCCCCAGATGTCTCAGTCCATTGCAGAGGAACCTCTTTTCCCTTCACCGGCTCGTCTTTCACGCCGAGGATCGACTCACACCAAGGTGGCACGTGGCACAGCCCTGTGGGAAAGCCTCGTGGGAAAGCCTCGAGGGACAGCCTCGAGGGAAAGCCACAGATCCCTTGATCCACGTGACAGGAAGCGTGACACTACTGCTGCAGCTCGGGAGGAAAACTCACGTGCATGCCCCCACTCGAGACGAGGCCTGACTCCCCTGGGGAGACTCAGAAGCACCCAAAGATCCATGGCAACACTGGAGAGGAATCCTCAGGTTCCGGCCCCCACTCCACACAAGGACTGAGGCCCCGGCATGGACGGGAGAGGAAACCCGAGAGGTCCCCTAGCCACTCGCATGGGGACTGGCCTTTCCTTAGGCCACCAGAGCGGGTTCCTGAGGTCCCCGTCGTAACTCGAGAAGACCTGCCGCAACTCGAGAAAATCCAGGAGGTTCTCCCCTCCAGGCGAGATGAGGCCCATTTCCGCTGAGGCGTCTCGAGGCTGATCACACCTCACCTCTGGAACTTCGCAAGGGTCCTTCACACCCTTGGTGCAAATCAAGAAGTTTCCCGACATACCCGTCTCCACTCGAGAGGAATCACGAGGGTCCCGCCCACATCCAGAGGAGCCCCGGGTCCGCCTCGTAGCTCGAGATGAGGGAACCTTTCCCTGCTTCGTCGGGAAAGAGATCCCGGCATTCCCGTCGCATCTCAAGAGGAGGCCCTCTCAACAGGAACGGCGAGAGGAACTTCAGGGTCGTGCCACCATTCCAAGAGTCCCCCAGATGTCTCAGTCCCTTCCAGAGGAAGCTCTTTTCCCTTCACCGGCTCGTCTTTCACGCCGAGGATCGACACACACCAAGGTGGCACGTGGCACAGCCCTGTGGGAAAGCCTCGTGGGAAAACCTCGAGGGACAGCCTCGAGGGAAAACCACAGATCCCTTGATCCACGTGACAGGAAGCGTGACACTACTGCTGCAGCTCGGGAGGAAAGCGCACGTGCATGCCCCCACTCGAGACGAGGCCTGACTCCCCTGGGGAGACTCAGAAGCACCCCAAGATCCATGGCAACACTGGAGAGGAATCCTCAGGTTCCGGCCCCGACTCCACACAAGGACTGAGGCCCCGGCATGGATGGTAGAGGAATCCCGAGTGGTCCCGTAGCAACTCACATGGAGACTGGCCTTTCCTGAGGCCACCAGAGCGGGTCCCTGAGGTCCCCGTTGTAACTCGAGAAGACCTGCCGCAACTCGAGAAAATCCAGGAGGTTCTCCCCTCCAGGCGAGATGAGGCCCATTTCCGCTGAGGCGTCTCGAGGCTGATCACACCTCACCTCTGGAACGTCGAAAGGCTTCTTCACACCCTTGGTGCAAATCAAGAAGTTTCCCAACATACCCGTCTCCACTCGAGAGGAATCACGAGGGTCCCGCCCACAACCAGAGGAGCCCCGTTTCCGCCTCGTAGCTCGAGATGAGGGATCCTTTCCCTGCTTCGTCGGGAAAGAGATCACGGCATTCCCGTCGCATCTCAAGAGGAGGCCCTCTCAGCAGGAACGGCGAGAGGAACTTCAGGGTCGTGCCACCATTCCAAGAGTCCCCCAGATGTCTCAGTCCATTCCAGAGGAACCTCTTTTCCCTTCACCGGCTCGTCTTTCACGCCGAGGATCGACTCACACCAAGGTGGCACGTGGCACAGCCCTGTGGGAAAGCCTCGTGGGAAAGCCTCGAGGGACAGCCTCGAGGGAAAGCCACAGATCCCTTGATCCACGTGACAGGAAGCGTGACACTACTGCTGCAGATCGGGAGGAAAGCGCACGTGCATGCCCCCACTCGAGACGAGGCCTGACTCCCCTGGGGAGACTCAGAAGCACCCCAAGATCCATGGCAACACTGGAGAGGAATCCTCAGGTTCTGGCCCCCACTCCACACAAGGACTGAGGCCCCGGCATGGACGGGAGAGGAAACCCGAGAGGTCCCCTAGCCACTCGCATGGGGACTGGCCTTTCCTGAGGCCACCAGAGCGGGTCCCTCAGGTCCCCGTCGTAACTCGAGAAGACCTGCTGCAACTCGAGAAAATCCAGGAGGTTCTCCCCTCCAGGCGAGATGAGGCCCATTTCCGCTGAGGCGTCTCGAGGCTGATCACACCTCACCTCTGGAACTTCGAAAGGGTCCTTCACACCCTTGGTGCAAATCAAGAAGTTTCCCGACATACCCGTCTCCACTCGAGAGGAATCACGAGGGTCCCGCCCACATCCAGGGGAGCCCCGGGTCCGCCTCGTAGCTCGAGACGAGGGATCCTTTCCCTGCTTCATCGGGAAGGAGTTCCCGGCGTTCCCGTCGCATCTCAAGAGGAGGCCCTCTCAACAGGAACGGCGAGAGGAACTCCAGGGTCGTGCCACCATTCCAAGAGTCCCCCAGATGTCTCAGTCCATTGCAGAGGAACCTCTTTTCCCTTCACCGGCTCGTCTTTCACGCCGAGGATCGACTCACACCAAGGTGGCACGTGGCACAGCCCTGTGGGAAAGCCTCGTGGGAAAGCCTCGAGGGACAGCCTCGAGGGAAAGCCACAGATCCCTTGATCCACGTGACAGGAAGCGTGACACTACTGCTGCAGCTCGGGAGGAAAGCGCACGTGAATGCCCCCACTCGAGACGAGCCCTGACTCCCCTGGGGAGACTCAGAAGCACCCCAAGATCCATGGCAACACTGGAGAGGAATCCTCCGGTTCCGGCCCCGACTCCACACAAGGACTGAGGCCCCGGCATGGACGTTAGAGGAATCCCGAGAGGTCCCCTAGCAACTCGCATGGGGACTGGCCTTTCCTGAGGCCACCAGAGCGGGTCCCTCAGGTCCCCGTCGTAACTCGAGAAGACCTGCCGCAACTCGAGAAAATCCAGGAGGTTCTCCCCTCCAGGCGAGATGAGGCCCATTTCCGCTGAGGCGTCTCGAGGCTGATCACACCTCACCTCTGGAACTTCGAAAGGGTCCTTCACACCTTTGGTGCAAATCAAGAAGTTTCCCGACATACCCGTCTCCACTCGAGAGGAATCACGAGGGTCCCGCCCACATCCAGAGGAGCCCCGGGTCCGCCTCGTAGCTCGAGATGAGGGATCCTTTCCCTGCTTCGTCGGGAAAGAGATCCCGGCATTCCCGTCGCATCTCAAGAGGAGGCCCTCTCAACAGGAACGGCGAGAGGAATTTCAGGGTCGTGCCACCATTCCAAGAGTCCCCCAGATGTCTCAGTCCATTCCAGAGGAAGCTCTTTTCCCTTCACCGGCTCGTCTTTCACGCCGAGGATCGACTCACACCAAGGTGGCACGTGGCACAGCCCTGTGGGAAAGCCTCGTGGGAAAGCCTCGAGGGACAGCCTCGAGGGAAAGCCACAGATCCCTTGATCCACGTGACAGGAAGCGTGACACTACTGCTGCAGCTCGGGAGGAAAGCGCACGTGCATGCCCCCACTCGAGACGAGGCCTGACTCACCTGGGGAGACTCAGAAGCACCCAAAGATCCATGGCAACACTGGAGAGGAATCCTCAGGTTCCGGCCCCCACTCCACACAAGGACTGAGGCCCCGGCATGGACGGGAGAGGAAACCCGAGAGGTCCCCTAGCCACTCGCATGGGGACTGGCCTTTCCTTAGGCCACCAGAGCGGGTCCCTGAGGTCCCCGTCGTAACTCGAGAAGACCTGCGGCAACTCGAGAAAATCCAGGAGGTTCTCCCCTCCAGGCGAGATGAGGCCCATTTCCGCTGAGGCGTCTCGAGGCTGATCACACCTCACCTCTGGAACTTCGAAAGGGTCCTTCACACCCTTGGTGCAAATCAAGAAGTTTCCCGACATACCCGTCTCCACTCGAGAGGAATCACGAGGGTCCCGCCCACATCCAGAGGAGCCCCGGGTCCGCCTCGTAGCTCGAGATGAGGGATCCTTTCCCTGCTTCTTCAGGAAAGAGTTCCCGGCGTTCCCGTCGCATCTCAAGAGGAGGCCCTCTCAACAGGAACGGCGAGAGGAATTTCAGGGTCGTGCCACCATTCCAAGAGTCCCCCAGATGTCTCAGTCCATTCCAGAGGAAGCTCTTTTCCCTTCACCGGCTCGTCTTTCACGCCGAGGATCGACTCACACCAAGGTGGCACGTGGCACAGCCCTGTGGGAAAGCCTCGTGGGAAAGCCTCGAGGGACAGCCTCGAGGGAAAGCCACAGATCCCTTGATCCACGTGACAGGAAGCGTGACACTACTGCTGCAGCTCGGGAGGAAAGCGCACGTGCATGCCCCCACTCGAGACGAGGCCTGACTCCCCTGGGGAGACTCAGAAGCACCCCAAGATCCATGGCAACACTGGAGAGGAATCCTCAGGTTCCGGCCCCGACTCCACACAAGGACTGAGGCCCCGGCATGGACGGGAGAGGAATCCCGAGAGGTCCCCTAGCAACCCGCATGGGGACTGGCCTTTCCTGAGGCCACCAGAGCGGGTCCCTGAGGTCCCCGTCGTAACTCGAGAAGACCTGCCGCAACTCGAGAAAATCCAGGAGGTTCTCCCCTCCAGGCGAGATGAGGCCCATTTCCGCTGAGGCGTCTCGAGGCTGATCACACCTCACCTCTGGAACTTCGAAAGGGTCCTTCACACCCTTGGTGCAAATCAAGAAGTTCCCCGACATACCCGTCTCCACTCGAGAGGAATCACGAGGGTCCCGCCCACATCCAGAGGAGCCCCGTTTCCGCCTCGTAGCTCGAGATGAGGGATCCTTTCCCTGCTTCGTCGGGAAAGAGTTCCCGGGGTTCCCGTCGCATCTCAAGAGGAGGCCCTCTCAACAGGAACGGCGAGAGGAACTCCAGGGTCGTGCCACCATTCCAAGAGTTCCCCAGATGTCTCAGTCCATTCCAGAGGAACCTCTTTTCCCTTCACCGGCTCATCTTTCACGCCGAGAATCGACTCACACCAAGGTGGCACGTGGCACAGCCCTGTGGGAAAGCCTCGTGGGAAAGCCTCGAGGGACAGCCTCGAGGGAAAGCCACAGATCCCTTGATCCACGTGACAGGAAGCGTGACACTACTGCTGCAGCTCGGGAGGAAAGCGCACGTGCATGCCCTCACTCGAGACGAGGCCTGACTCCCCTGGGGAGACTCAGAAGCACCCCAAGATCCATGGCAACACTGGAGAGGAATCCTCAGGTTCCGGCCCCGACTCCACACAAGGACTGAGGCCCCGGCATGGACGGGAGAGGAATCCCGAGAGGTCCCCTAGCAACTCGCATGGGGACTGGCCTTTCCTGAGGCCACCAGAGCGGGTCCCTGAGGTCCCCGTCGTAACTCGGGAAGACCTGCCGCAACTAGAGAAAAACCAGGACGTTCTCCCCCAGGCGAGATGAGGCCCATTTCTTCTGAGGTGTCACGAGGCGGATCACACCTCACCTCTGGAACTTCGAAAGGGTCCTTCACACCCTTGGTGCAAATCAAGAAGTTCCCCGACATACCCGTCTCCACTCGAGAGGAATCACGAGGGTCCCGCCCACATCCAGAGGAGCCCCGGGTCCGCCTCGTAGCTCGAGATGAGGGATCCTTTCCCTGCTTCGTCGGGAAAGAGATCCCGGCATTCCCGTCGCATCTCAAGAGGAGGCCCTCTCAACAGGAACGGCGAGAGGAACTTCAGGGTCGTGCCACCATTCCAAGAGTCCCCCAGATGTCTCAGTCCATTGCAGAGGAAGCTCTTTTCCCTTCACCGGCTCGTCTTTCACGCCGAGGATCGACTCACACCATGGTGGCACGTGACACAGCCCTGTGGGAAAGCCTCGTGGGAAAGCCTCGAGGGACAGCCTCGAGGGAAAGCCACAGATCCCTTGATCCACGTGACAGGAAGCGTGACACTACTGCTGCAGCTCGGGAGGAAAGCGCACGTGCATGCCCCCACTCGAGACGAGCCCTGACTCCCCTGGGGAGACTCAGAAGCACCCCAAGATCCATGGCAACACTGGAGAGGAATCCTCAGGTTCCGGCCCCCACTCCACACAAGGACTGAGGCCCCGGCATGGACGGGAGAGGAAACCCGAGAGGTCCCCTAGCCACTCGCATGGGGACTGGCCTTTCCTGAGGCCACCAGAGCGGGTCCCTCAGGTCCCCGTCGTAACTCGAGAAGACCTGCCGCAACTCGAGAAAATCCAGGAGGTTCTCCCCTCCAGGCGAGATGAGGCCCATTTCCGCTGAGGCGTCTCGAGGCTGATCACACCTCACCTCTGGAACTTCGAAAGGGTCCTTCACACCTTTGGTGCAAATCAAGAAGTTTCCCGACATACCCGTCTCCACTCGAGAGGAATCACGAGGGTCCCGCCCACATCCAGAGGAGCCCCGGGTCCGCCTCGTAGCTCGAGATGAGGGATCCTTTCCCTGCTTCGTCGGGAAAGAGATCCCGGCATTCCCGTCGCATCTCAAGAGGAGGCCCTCTCAACAGGAACGGCGAGAGGAATTTCAGGGTCGTGCCACCATTCCAAGAGTCCCCCAGATGTCTCAGTCCATTCCAGAGGAAGCTCTTTTCCCTTCACCGGCTCGTCTTTCACGCCGAGGATCGACTCACACCAAGGTGGCACGTGGCACAGCCCTGTGGGAAAGCCTCGTGGGAAAGCCTCGAGGGACAGCCTCGAGGGAAAGCCACAGATCCCTTGATCCACGTGACAGGAAGCGTGACACTACTGCTGCAGCTCGGGAGGAAAGCGCACGTGCATGCCCCCACTCGAGACGAGGCCTGACTCACCTGGGGAGACTCAGAAGCACCCAAAGATCCATGGCAACACTGGAGAGGAATCCTCAGGTTCCGGCCCCCACTCCACACAAGGACTGAGGCCCCGGCATGGACGGGAGAGGAAACCCGAGAGGTCCCCTAGCCACTCGCATGGGGACTGGCCTTTCCTGAGGCCACCAGAGCGGGTCCCTGAGGTCCCCGTCGTAACTCGAGAAGACCTGCGGCAACTCGAGAAAATCCAGGAGGTTCTCCCCTCCAGGCGAGATGAGGCCCATTTCCGCTGAGGCGTCTCGAGGCTGATCACACCTCACCTCTGGAACTTCGAAAGGGTCCTTCACACCCTTGGTGCAAATCAAGAAGTTTCCCGACATACCCGTCTCCACTCGAGAGGAATCACGAGGGTCCCGCCCACATCCAGAGGAGCCCCGGGTCCGCCTCGTAGCTCGAGATGAGGGATCCTTTCCCTGCTTCTTCAGGAAAGAGTTCCCGGCGTTCCCGTCGCATCTCAAGAGGAGGCCCTCTCAACAGGAACGGCGAGAGGAATTTCAGGGTCGTGCCACCATTCCAAGAGTCCCCCAGATGTCTCAGTCCATTCCAGAGGAAGCTCTTTTCCCTTCACCGGCTCGTCTTTCACGCCGAGGATCGACTCACACCAAGGTGGCACGTGGCACAGCCCTGTGGGAAAGCCTCGTGGGAAAGCCTCGAGGGACAGCCTCGAGGGAAAGCCACAGATCCCTTGATCCACGTGACAGGAAGCGTGACACTACTGCTGCAGCTCGGGAGGAAAGCGCACGTGCATGCCCCCACTCGAGACGAGGCCTGACTCCCCTGGGGAGACTCAGAAGCACCCCAAGATCCATGGCAACACTGGAGAGGAATCCTCAGGTTCCGGCCCCGACTCCACACAAGGACTGAGGCCCCGGCATGGACGGGAGAGGAATCCCGAGAGGTCCCCTAGCAACCCGCATGGGGACTGGCCTTTCCTGAGGCCACCAGAGCGGGTCCCTGAGGTCCCCGTCGTAACTCGAGAAGACCTGCCGCAACTCGAGAAAATCCAGGAGGTTCTCCCCTCCAGGCGAGATGAGGCCCATTTCCGCTGAGGCGTCTCGAGGCTGATCACACCTCACCTCTGGAACTTCGAAAGGGTCCTTCACACCCTTGGTGCAAATCAAGAAGTTCCCCGACATACCCGTCTCCACTCGAGAGGAATCACGAGGGTCCCGCCCACATCCAGAGGAGCCCCGTTTCCGCCTCGTAGCTCGAGATGAGGGATCCTTTCCCTGCTTCGTCGGGAAAGAGTTCCCGGGGTTCCCGTCGCATCTCAAGAGGAGGCCCTCTCAACAGGAACGGCGAGAGGAACTCCAGGGTCGTGCCACCATTCCAAGAGTTCCCCAGATGTCTCAGTCCATTCCAGAGGAACCTCTTTTCCCTTCACCGGCTCATCTTTCACGCCGAGAATCGACTCACACCAAGGTGGCACGTGGCACAGCCCTGTGGGAAAGCCTCGTGGGAAAGCCTCGAGGGACAGCCTCGAGGGAAAGCCACAGATCCCTTGATCCACGTGACAGGAAGCGTGACACTACTGCTGCAGCTCGGGAGGAAAGCGCACGTGCATGCCCTCACTCGAGACGAGGCCTGACTCCCCTGGGGAGACTCAGAAGCACCCCAAGATCCATGGCAACACTGGAGAGGAATCCTCAGGTTCCGGCCCCGACTCCACACAAGGACTGAGGCCCCGGCATGGACGGGAGAGGAATCCCGAGAGGTCCCCTAGCAACTCGCATGGGGACTGGCCTTTCCTGAGGCCACCAGAGCGGGTCCCTGAGGTCCCCGTCGTAACTCGGGAAGACCTGCCGCAACTAGAGAAAAACCAGGACGTTCTCCCCCAGGCGAGATGAGGCCCATTTCTTCTGAGGTGTCACGAGGCGGATCACACCTCACCTCTGGAACTTCGAAAGGGTCCTTCACACCCTTGGTGCAAATCAAGAAGTTCCCCGACATACCCGTCTCCACTCGAGAGGAATCACGAGGGTCCCGCCCACATCCAGAGGAGCCCCGGGTCCGCCTCGTAGCTCGAGATGAGGGATCCTTTCCCTGCTTCGTCGGGAAAGAGATCCCGGCATTCCCGTCGCATCTCAAGAGGAGGCCCTCTCAACAGGAACGGCGAGAGGAACTTCAGGGTCGTGCCACCATTCCAAGAGTCCCCCAGATGTCTCAGTCCATTGCAGAGGAAGCTCTTTTCCCTTCACCGGCTCGTCTTTCACGCCGAGGATCGACTCACACCATGGTGGCACGTGACACAGCCCTGTGGGAAAGCCTCGTGGGAAAGCCTCGAGGGACAGCCTCGAGGGAAAGCCACAGATCCCTTGATCCACGTGACAGGAAGCGTGACACTACTGCTGCAGCTCGGGAGGAAAGCGCACGTGCATGCCCCCACTCGAGACGAGCCCTGACTCCCCTGGGGAGACTCAGAAGCACCCCAAGATCCATGGCAACACTGGAGAGGAATCCTCAGGTTCCGGCCCCCACTCCACACAAGGACTGAGGCCCCGGCATGGACGGGAGAGGAAACCCGAGAGGTCCCCTAGCCACTCGCATGGGGACTGGCCTTTCCTGAGGCCACCAGAGCGGGTCCCTCAGGTCCCCGTCGTAACTCGAGAAGACCTGCCGCAACTCGAGAAAATCCAGGAGGTTCTCCCCTCCAGGCGAGATGAGGCCCATTTCCGCTGAGGCGTCTCGAGGCTGATCACACCTCACCTCTGGAACTTCGAAAGGGTCCTTCACACCTTTGGTGCAAATCAAGAAGTTTCCCGACATACCCGTCTCCACTCGAGAGGAATCACGAGGGTCCCGCCCACATCCAGAGGAGCCCCGGGTCCGCCTCGTAGCTCGAGATGAGGGATCCTTTCCCTGCTTCGTCGGGAAAGAGATCCCGGCATTCCCGTCGCATCTCAAGAGGAGGCCCTCTCAACAGGAACGGCGAGAGGAATTTCAGGGTCGTGCCACCATTCCAAGAGTCCCCCAGATGTCTCAGTCCATTCCAGAGGAAGCTCTTTTCCCTTCACCGGCTCGTCTTTCACGCCGAGGATCGACTCACACCAAGGTGGCACGTGGCACAGCCCTGTGGGAAAGCCTCGTGGGAAAGCCTCGAGGGACAGCCTCGAGGGAAAGCCACAGATCCCTTGATCCACGTGACAGGAAGCGTGACACTACTGCTGCAGCTCGGGAGGAAAGCGCACGTGCATGCCCCCACTCGAGACGAGGCCTGACTCCCCTGGGGAGACTCAGAAGCACCCCAAGATCCATGGCAACACTGGAGAGGAATCCTCAGGTTCCGGCCCCGACTCCACACAAGGACTGAGGCCCCGGCATGGACGGGAGAGGAATCCCGAGAGGTCCCCTAGCAACCCGCATGGGGACTGGCCTTTCCTGAGGCCACCAGAGCGGGTCCCTGAGGTCCCCGTCGTAACTCGAGAAGACCTGCCGCAACTCGAGAAAATCCAGGAGGTTCTCCCCTCCAGGCGAGATGAGGCCCATTTCCGCTGAGGCGTCTCGAGGCTGATCACACCTCACCTCTGGAACTTCGAAAGGGTCCTTCACACCCTTGGTGCAAATCAAGAAGTTCCCCGACATACCCGTCTCCACTCGAGAGGAATCACGAGGGTCCCGCCCACATCCAGAGGAGCCCCGTTTCCGCCTCGTAGCTCGAGATGAGGGATCCTTTCCCTGCTTCGTCGGGAAAGAGTTCCCGGGGTTCCCGTCGCATCTCAAGAGGAGGCCCTCTCAACAGGAACGGCGAGAGGAACTCCAGGGTCGTGCCACCATTCCAAGAGTTCCCCAGATGTCTCAGTCCATTCCAGAGGAACCTCTTTTCCCTTCACCGGCTCATCTTTCACGCCGAGAATCGACTCACACCAAGGTGGCACGTGGCACAGCCCTGTGGGAAAGCCTCGTGGGAAAGCCTCGAGGGACAGCCTCGAGGGAAAGCCACAGATCCCTTGATCCACGTGACAGGAAGCGTGACACTACTGCTGCAGCTCGGGAGGAAAGCGCACGTGCATGCCCTCACTCGAGACGAGGCCTGACTCCCCTGGGGAGACTCAGAAGCACCCCAAGATCCATGGCAACACTGGAGAGGAATCCTCAGGTTCCGGCCCCGACTCCACACAAGGACTGAGGCCCCGGCATGGACGGGAGAGGAATCCCGAGAGGTCCCCTAGCAACTCGCATGGGGACTGGCCTTTCCTGAGGCCACCAGAGCGGGTCCCTGAGGTCCCCGTCGTAACTCGGGAAGACCTGCCGCAACTAGAGAAAAACCAGGACGTTCTCCCCCAGGCGAGATGAGGCCCATTTCTTCTGAGGTGTCACGAGGCGGATCACACCTCACCTCTGGAACTTCGAAAGGGTCCTTCACACCCTTGGTGCAAATCAAGAAGTTCCCCGACATACCCGTCTCCACTCGAGAGGAATCACGAGGGTCCCGCCCACATCCAGAGGAGCCCCGGGTCCGCCTCGTAGCTCGAGATGAGGGATCCTTTCCCTGCTTCGTCGGGAAAGAGATCCCGGCATTCCCGTCGCATCTCAAGAGGAGGCCCTCTCAACAGGAACGGCGAGAGGAACTTCAGGGTCGTGCCACCATTCCAAGAGTCCCCCAGATGTCTCAGTCCATTGCAGAGGAAGCTCTTTTCCCTTCACCGGCTCGTCTTTCACGCCGAGGATCGACTCACACCATGGTGGCACGTGACACAGCCCTGTGGGAAAGCCTCGTGGGAAAGCCTCGAGGGACAGCCTCGAGGGAAAGCCACAGATCCCTTGATCCACGTGACAGGAAGCGTGACACTACTGCTGCAGCTCGGGAGGAAAGCGCACGTGCATGCCCCCACTCGAGACGAGCCCTGACTCCCCTGGGGAGACTCAGAAGCACCCCAAGATCCATGGCAACACTGGAGAGGAATCCTCAGGTTCCGGCCCCCATTCCACACAAGGACTGAGGCCCCGGCATGGACGGGAGAGGAAACCCGAGAGGTCCCCTAGCCACTCGCATGGGGACTGGCCTTTCCTGAGGCCACCAGAGCGGGTCCCTCAGGTCCCCGTCGTAACTCGAGAAGACCTGCCGCAACTCGAGAAAATCCAGGAGGTTCTCCCCTCCAGGCGAGATGAGGCCCATTTCCGCTGAGGCGTCTCGAGGCTGATCACACCTCACCTCTGGAACTTCGAAAGGGTCCTTCACACCTTTGGTGCAAATCAAGAAGTTTCCCGACATACCCGTCTCCACTCGAGAGGAATCACGAGGGTCCCGCCCACATCCAGAGGAGCCCCGGGTCCGCCTCGTAGCTCGAGATGAGGGATCCTTTCCCTGCTTCGTCGGGAAAGAGATCCCGGCATTCCCGTCGCATCTCAAGAGGAGGCCCTCTCAACAGGAACGGCGAGAGGAATTTCAGGGTCGTGCCACCATTCCAAGAGTCCCCCAGATGTCTCAGTCCATTCCAGAGGAAGCTCTTTTCCCTTCACCGGCTCGTCTTTCACGCCGAGGATCGACTCACACCAAGGTGGCACGTGGCACAGCCCTGTGGGAAAGCCTCGTGGGAAAGCCTCGAGGGACAGCCTCGAGGGAAAGCCACAGATCCCTTGATCCACGTGACAGGAAGCGTGACACTACTGCTGCAGCTCGGGAGGAAAGCGCACGTGCATGCCCCCACTCGAGACGAGGCCTGACTCACCTGGGGAGACTCAGAAGCACCCAAAGATCCATGGCAACACTGGAGAGGAATCCTCAGGTTCCGGCCCCCACTCCACACAAGGACTGAGGCCCCGGCATGGACGGGAGAGGAAACCCGAGAGGTCCCCTAGCCACTCGCATGGGGACTGGCCTTTCCTGAGGCCACCAGAGCGGGTCCCTGAGGTCCCCGTCGTAACTCGAGAAGACCTGCGGCAACTCGAGAAAATCCAGGAGGTTCTCCCCTCCAGGCGAGATGAGGCCCATTTCCGCTGAGGCGTCTCGAGGCTGATCACACCTCACCTCTGGAACTTCGAAAGGGTCCTTCACACCCTTGGTGCAAATCAAGAAGTTTCCCGACATACCCGTCTCCACTCGAGAGGAATCACGAGGGTCCCGCCCACATCCAGAGGAGCCCCGGGTCCGCCTCGTAGCTCGAGATGAGGGATCCTTTCCCTGCTTCTTCAGGAAAGAGTTCCCGGCGTTCCCGTCGCATCTCAAGAGGAGGCCCTCTCAACAGGAACGGCGAGAGGAATTTCAGGGTCGTGCCACCATTCCAAGAGTCCCCCAGATGTCTCAGTCCATTCCAGAGGAAGCTCTTTTCCCTTCACCGGCTCGTCTTTCACGCCGAGGATCGACTCACACCAAGGTGGCACGTGGCACAGCCCTGTGGGAAAGCCTCGTGGGAAAGCCTCGAGGGACAGCCTCGAGGGAAAGCCACAGATCCCTTGATCCACGTGACAGGAAGCGTGACACTACTGCTGCAGCTCGGGAGGAAAGCGCACGTGCATGCCCCCACTCGAGACGAGGCCTGACTCCCCTGGGGAGACTCAGAAGCACCCCAAGATCCATGGCAACACTGGAGAGGAATCCTCAGGTTCCGGCCCCGACTCCACACAAGGACTGAGGCCCCGGCATGGACGGGAGAGGAATCCCGAGAGGTCCCCTAGCAACCCGCATGGGGACTGGCCTTTCCTGAGGCCACCAGAGCGGGTCCCTGAGGTCCCCGTCGTAACTCGAGAAGACCTGCCGCAACTCGAGAAAATCCAGGAGGTTCTCCCCTCCAGGCGAGATGAGGCCCATTTCCGCTGAGGCGTCTCGAGGCTGATCACACCTCACCTCTGGAACTTCGAAAGGGTCCTTCACACCCTTGGTGCAAATCAAGAAGTTCCCCGACATACCCGTCTCCACTCGAGAGGAATCACGAGGGTCCCGCCCACATCCAGAGGAGCCCCGTTTCCGCCTCGTAGCTCGAGATGAGGGATCCTTTCCCTGCTTCGTCGGGAAAGAGTTCCCGGGGTTCCCGTCGCATCTCAAGAGGAGGCCCTCTCAACAGGAACGGCGAGAGGAACTCCAGGGTCGTGCCACCATTCCAAGAGTTCCCCAGATGTCTCAGTCCATTCCAGAGGAACCTCTTTTCCCTTCACCGGCTCATCTTTCACGCCGAGAATCGACTCACACCAAGGTGGCACGTGGCACAGCCCTGTGGGAAAGCCTCGTGGGAAAGCCTCGAGGGACAGCCTCGAGGGAAAGCCACAGATCCCTTGATCCACGTGACAGGAAGCGTGACACTACTGCTGCAGCTCGGGAGGAAAGCGCACGTGCATGCCCTCACTCGAGACGAGGCCTGACTCCCCTGGGGAGACTCAGAAGCACCCCAAGATCCATGGCAACACTGGAGAGGAATCCTCAGGTTCCGGCCCCGACTCCACACAAGGACTGAGGCCCCGGCATGGACGGGAGAGGAATCCCGAGAGGTCCCCTAGCAACTCGCATGGGGACTGGCCTTTCCTGAGGCCACCAGAGCGGGTCCCTGAGGTCCCCGTCGTAACTCGGGAAGACCTGCCGCAACTAGAGAAAAACCAGGACGTTCTCCCCCAGGCGAGATGAGGCCCATTTCTTCTGAGGTGTCACGAGGCGGATCACACCTCACCTCTGGAACTTCGAAAGGGTCCTTCACACCCTTGGTGCAAATCAAGAAGTTCCCCGACATACCCGTCTCCACTCGAGAGGAATCACGAGGGTCCCGCCCACATCCAGAGGAGCCCCGGGTCCGCCTCGTAGCTCGAGATGAGGGATCCTTTCCCTGCTTCGTCGGGAAAGAGATCCCGGCATTCCCGTCACATCTCAAGAGGAGGCCCTCTCAACAGGAACGGCGAGAGGAACTTCAGGGTCGTGCCACCATTCCAAGAGTCCCCCAGATGTCTCAGTCCATTCCAGAGGAAGCTCTTTTCCCTTCACCGGCTCGTCTTTCACGCCGAGGATCGACTCACACCAAGGTGGCACGTGGCACAGCCCTGTGGGAAAGCCTCGTGGGAAAGCCTCGAGGAACAGCCTCGAGGGAAAGCCACAGATCCCTTGATCCACGTGACAGGAAGCGTGACACTACTGCTGCAGATCGGGAGGAAAGAGCACGTGCATGCCCCCACACGAGAAGAGCCCTGACTCACCTGGGGAGACTCAGAAGCACCCCAAGATCCATGGCAACACTGGAGAGGAATCCTCAGGTTCCGCCCCCACTCCACACAAGGACTGAGGCCCCGGCATGGACGGGAGAGGAAACCCGAGAGGTCCCCTAGACACTCGCATGGGGACTGGCCTTTCCTGAGGCCACCAGAGCGGGTCCCTCAGGTCCCCGTCGTAACTCGAGAAGACCTGCTGCAACTCGAGAAAATCCAGGAGGTTCTCCCCTCCAGGCGAGATGAGGCCCATTTCCGCTGAGGCGTCTCGAGGCTGATCACACCTCACCTCTGGAACTTCGAAAGGGTCCTTCACACCCTTGGTGCAAATCAAGAAGTTTCCCGACATACCCGTCTCCACTCGAGAGGAATCACGAGGGTCCCGCCCACATCCAGAGGAGCCCCGGGTCCGCCTCGTAGCTCGAGATGAGGGATCCTTTCCCTGCTTCGTCGGGAAAGAGTTCCCGGCTTTCACGTCGCATCTCAAGAGGAGGCCCTCTCAACAGGAACGGCGAGAGGAACTCCAGGGTCGTGCCACCATTCCAAGAGTCCCCCAGATGTCTCAGTCCATTGCAGAGGAAACTCTTTTCCCTTCACCGGCTCGTCTTTCACGCCGAGGATCGACTCACACCAAGGTGGCACGTGGCACAGCCCTGTGGGAAAGCCTCGTGGGAAAGCCTCGAGGGACAGCCTCGAGGGAAAGCCACAGATCCCTTGATCCACGTGACAGGAAGCGTGACACTACTGCTGCAGCTCGGGAGGAAAGCGCACGTGCATGCCCCCACTCGAAACGAGGCCTGACTCACCTGGGGAGACTCAGAAGCACCCCAAGATCCATGGCAACACTGGAGAGGAATCCTCAGGTTCCGGCCCCCACTCCACACAAGGACTGAGGCCCCGGCATGGACGGGAGAGGAAACCCGAGAGGTCCCCTAGCCACTCGCATGGGGACTGGCCTTTCCTGAGGCCACCAGAGCGGGTCCCTCAGGTCCCCGTCGTAACTCGAGAAGACCTGCCGCAACTCGAGAAAATCCAGGAGGTTCTCCCCTCCAGGCGAGATGAGGCCCATTTCCGCTGAGGCGTCTCGAGGCTGATCACACCTCACCTCTGGAACTTCGAAAGGGTCCTTCACACCCTTGGTGCAAATCAAGAAGTTTCCCGACATACCCGTCTCCACTCGAGAGGAATCACGAGGGTCCCGCCCACATCCAGAGGAGCCCCGGGTCCGCCTCGTAGCTCGAGATGAGGGATCCTTTCCCTGCTTCGTCGGGAAAGAGTTCCCGGCGTTCCCGTCGCATCTCAAGAGGAGGCCCTCTCAACAGGAACGGCGAGAGGAACTCCAGGGTCGTGCCACCATTCCAAGAGTCCCCCAGATGTCTCAGTCCATTCCAGAGGAACCTCTTTTCCCTTCACCGGCTCGTCTTTCACGCCGAGGATCGACTCACACCAAGGTGGCACGTGGCACAGCCCTGTGGGAAAGCCTCGTGGGAAAGCCTCGAGGGACAGCCTCGAGGGAAAGCCACAGATCCCTTGATCCACGTGACAGGAAGCGTGACACTACTGCTGCAGCTCGGGAGGAAAGCGCACGTGCATGCGCCCACTCGAGACGAGGCCTGACTCCCCTGGGGAGACTCAGAAGCACCCCAAGATCCATGGCAACACTGGAGAGGAATCCTCAGGTTCCGGCCCCCACTCCACACAAGGACTGAGGCCCCGGCATGGACGGGAGAGAAAACCCGAGAGATCCCCTAGCCACTCGCATGGGGACTGGCCTTTCCTGAGGCCACCAGAGCGGGTTCCTGAGGTCCCCATCGTAACTCGAGAAGACCTGCCGCAACTCGAGAAAATCCAGGAGGTTCTCCCCTCCAGGCGAGATGAGGCCCATTTCCGCTGAGGCGTCTCCAGGCTGATCACACCTCACCTCTGGAACTTCGAAAGGGTCCTTCACACCCTTGGTGCAAATCAAGAAGTTTCCCAACATACCCGTCTCCACTCGAGAGGAATCACGAGGGTCCCGCCCACATCCAGAGGAGCCCCGGGTCCGCCTCGTAGCTCGAGATGAGGGATCCTTTCCCTGCTTCGTCGGAAAAGAATTCCCAGCTTTCCCGTCGCATCTCAAGAGGAGGGCCTCTCAACAGGAACGGCGAGAGGAACTCCAGGGTCGTGCCACCATTCCAAGAGTTCCCCAGATGTCTCAGTCCATTGCAGAGGAAACTCTTTTCCCTTCACCGGCTCGTCTTTCACGCCGAGGATCGACTCACACCAAGGTGGCACGTGGCACAGCCCTGTGGGAAAGCCTCGTGGGAAAGCCTCGAGGGACAGCCTCGAGGGAAAGCCACAGATCCCTTGATCCACGTGACAGGAAGCGTGACACTACTGCTGCAGCTCGGGAGGAAAGCGCACGTGCATGCCCCCACTCGAGACGAGGCCTGACTCTCCTGGGGAGACTCAGAAGCACCCAAAGATCCATGGCAACACTGGAGAGAAATCCTCAGGTTCCGGCCCCCACTCCACACAAGGACTGAGGCCCGGCATGGACGGGAGAGGAAACCCGAGAGGTCCCCTAGCCACTCGCATGGGGACTGGCCTTTCCTGAGGCCACCAGAGCGGGTCCCTCAGGTCCCCGTCGTAACTCGAGAAGACCTGCCGCAACTCGAGAAAATCCAGGAGGTTCTCCCCTCCAGGCGAGATGAGGCCCATTTCCGCTGAGGCGTCTCGAGGCTGATCACACCTCACCTCTGGAACTTCGAAAGGGTCCTTCACACCCTTGGTGCAAATCAAGAAGTTTCCCAACATACCCGTCTCCACTCGAGAGGAATCACGAGGGTCCCGCCCACATCCAGAGGAGCCCCGGGTCTGCCTCGTAGCTCGAGATGAGGGATCCTTTCCCTGCTTCGTCGGGAAAGAGATCCCGGCATTCCCGTCGCATCTCAAGAGGAGGCCCTCTCAACAGGAACGGCGAGAGGAACTTCAGGGTCGTGCCACCATTCCAAGAGTCCCCCAGATGTCTCAGTCCATTCCAGAGGAACCTCTTTTCCCTTCACCGGCTCGTCTTTCACGCCGAGGATCGACTCACACCAAGGTGGCACGTGGCACAGCCCTGTGGGAAAGCCTCGTGGGAAAGCCTCGAGGGACAGCCTCGAGGGAAAGCCACAGATCCCTTGATCCACGTGACAGGAAGCGTGACACTACTGCTGCAGCTCGGGAGGAAAGCGCACGTGCATGCCCCCACTCGAGACGAGGCCTGACTCCCCTGGGGAGACTCAGAAGCACCCCAAGATCGATGGCAACACTGGAGAGGAATCCTCAGGTTCCGGCCCCGACTCCACACAAGGACTGAGGCCCCGGCATGGACGGTAGAGGAATCCCGAGAGGTCCCCTAGCAACTCACATGGAGACTGGCCTTTCCTGAGGCCAAAAGAGCGGGTCCCTGAGGTCCCCGTTGTAACTCGAGAAGACCTGCCGCAACTCGAGAAAATCCAGGAGGTTCTCCCCTCCAGGCGAGATGAGGCCCATTTCCGCTGAGGCGTCTCGAGGCTGATCACACCTCACCTCTGGAACGTCGAAAGGCTTCTTCACACCCTTGGTGCAAATCAAGAAGTTTCCCGACATACCCGTCTCCACTCGAGAGGAATCACGAGGGTCCCGCCCACATCCAGAGGAGCCCCGTTTCCGCCTCGTAGCTCGAGATGAGGGATCCTTTCCCTGCTTCGTCGGGAAAGAGATCCCGGCATTCCCGTCACATCTCAAGAGGAGGCCCTCTCAACAGGAACGGCGAGAGGAACTTCAGGGTCGTGCCACCATTCCAAGAGTCCCCCAGATGTCTCAGTCCATTCCAGAGGAAGCTCTTTTCCCTTCACCGGCTCGTCTTTCACGCCGAGGATCGACTCACACCAAGGTGGCACGTGGCACAGCCCTGTGGGAAAGCCTCGTGGGAAAGCTTCGAGGGACAGCCTCGAGGGAAAGCCACAGATCCCTTGATCCACGTGACAGGAAGCGTGACACTACTGCTGCAGATCGGGAGGAAAGCGCACGTGCATGCCCCCACACGAGACGAGCCCTGACTCCCCTGGGGAGACTCAGAAGCACCCCAAGATCCATGGCAACACTGGAGAGGAATCCTCAGGTTCCGGCCCCCACTCCACACAAGGACTGAGGCCCCGGCATGGACGGGAGAGGAAACCCGAGAGGTCCCCTAGCCACTCGCATGGGGACTGGCCTTTCCTGAGGCCACCAGAGCGGGTGCCTCAGGTCCCCGTCGTAACTCGAGAAGACCTGCTGCAACTCGAGAAAATCCAGGAGGTTCTCCCCTCCAGGCGAGATGAGGCCCATTTCCGCTGAGGCGTCTCGAGGCTGATCACACCTCACCTCTGGAACTTCGAAAGGGTCCTTCACACCCTTGGTGCAAATCAAGAAGTTTCCCGACATACCCGTCTCCACTCGAGAGGAATCACGAGGGTCCCGCCCACATCCAGAGGAGCCCCGGGTCCGCCTCGTAGCTCGAGATGAGGGATCCTTTCCCTGCTTCGTCGGGAAAGAGTTCCCGGCTTTCACGTCGCATCTCAAGAGGAGGCCCTCTCAACAGGAACGGCGAGAGGAACTCCAGGGTCGTGCCACCATTCCAAGAGTCCCCCAGATGTCTCAGTCCATTCCAGAGGAACCTCTTTTCCCTTCACCGGCTCGTCTTTCACGCCGAGGATCGACTCACACCAAGGTGGCACGTGGCACAGCCCTGTGGGAAAGCCTCGTGGGAAAGCCTCGAGGGACAGCCTCGAGGGAAAGCCACAGATCCCTTGATCCACGTGACAGGAAGCGTGACACTACTGCTGCAGCTCGGGAGGAAAGCGCACGTGCATGCCCCCACTCGAGACGAGGCCTGACTCCCCTGGGGAGACTCAGAAGCACCCCAAGATCCATGGCAACACTGGAGAGGAATCCTCAGGTTCCGGCCCCGACTCCACACAAGGACTGAGGCCCCGGCATGGACGGGAGAGGAATCCCGAGAGGTCCCCTAGCAACTCGCATGGGGACTGGCCTTTCCTGAGGCCACCAGAGCGGGTCCCTCAGGTCCCCGTCGTAACTCGAGAAGACCTGCCGCAACTCGAGAAAATCCAGGAGGTTCTCCCCTCCAGGCGAGATGAGGCCCATTTCCGCTGAGGCGTCTCGAGGCTGATCACACCTCACCTCTGGAACTTCGAAAGGCTCCTTCACACCCTTGGTGCAAATCAAGAAGTTCCCCGACATACCCGTCTCCACTCGAGAGGAATCACGAGGGTCCCGCCCACATCCAGAGGAGCCCCGTTTCCGCCTCGTAGCTCGAGATGAGGGATCCTTTCCCTGCTTCGTCGGGAAAGAGTTCCCGGTGTTCCCGTCGCATCTCAAGAGGAGGCCCTCTCAACAGGAATGGCGAGAGGAACTCCAGGGTCGTGCCACCATTCCAAGAGTCCCCCAGATGTCTCAGTCCATTGCAGAGGAACCTCTTTTCCCTTCACCGGCTCGTCTTTCACGCCGAGGATCGACTAACACCAAGGTGGCACGTGGCACAGCCCTGTGGGAAAGCCTCGTGGGAAAGCCTCGAGGGACAGCCTCGAGGGAAAGCCACAGATCCCTTGATCCACGTGACAGGAAGCGTGACACTACTGCTGCAGCTCGGGAGGAAAGCGCACGTGCATGCCCCCACTCGAGACGAGGTCTGACTCACCTGGGGAGACTCACAAGCACCCAAAGATCCATGGCAACACGGGAGAGGAATCCTCAGGTTCCGGCCCCCACTCCACACAAGGACTGAGGCCCCGGCATGGACGGGAGAGGAAACCCGAGAGGTCCCCTAGCCACTCGCATGGGGACTGGCCTTTCCTGAGGCCACCAGAGCGGGTCCCTCAGGACCCCGTCGTAACTCGAGAAGACCTGCCGCAACTCGAGAAAATCCAGGAGGTTCTCCCCTCCAGGCGAGATGAGGCCCATTTCCGCTGAGGCGTCTCGAGGCTGATCACACCTCACCTCTGGAACTTCGAAAGGGTCCTTCACACCCTTGGTGCAAATCAAGAAGTTTCCCGACATACCCGTCTCCACTCGAGAGGAATCACGAGGGTCCCGCCCACATCCAGAGGAGCCCCGGGTCCGCCTCGTAGCTCGAGATGAGGGATCCTTTCCCTGCTTCGTCGGGAAAGAGTTCCCGGCTTTCACGTCGCATCTCAAGAGGAGGCCCTCTCAACAGGAACGGCGAGAGGAACTCCAGGGTCGTGCCACCATTCCAAGAGTCCCCCAGATGTCTCAGTCCATTGCAGAGGAAACTCTTTTCCCTTCACCGGCTCGTCTTTCACGCCGAGGATCGACTCACACCAAGGTGGCACGTGGCACAGCCCTGTGGGAAAGCCTCGTGGGAAAGCCTCGAGGGACAGCCTCGAGGGAAAGCCACAGATCCCTTGATCCACGTGACAGGAAGCGTGACACTACTGCTGCAGCTCGGGAGGAAAGCGCACGTGCATGCCCCCACTCGAAACGAGGCCTGACTCACCTGGGGAGACTCAGAAGCACCCCAAGATCCATGGCAACACTGGAGAGGAATCCTCAGGTTCCGGCCCCCACTCCACACAAGGACTGAGGCCCCGGCATGGACGGGAGAGGAAACCCGAGAGGTCCCGTAGCCACTCGCATGGGGACTGGCCTTTCCTGAGGCCACCAGAGCGGGTCCCTCAGGTCCCCGTCGTAACTCGAGAAGACCTTCCACAACTCGAGAAAATCCAGGAGGTTCTCCCCTCCAGGCGAGATGAGGCCCATTTCCGCTGAGGCGTCTCCAGGCTGATCACACCTCACCTCTGGAACTTCGAAAGGGTCCTTCACACCCTTGGTGCAAATCAAGAAGTTTCCCAACATACCCGTCTCCACTCGAGAGGAATCACGAGGGTACCGCCCACATCCAGAGGAGCCCCGGGTCCGCCTCGTAGCTCGAGATGAGGGATCCTTTCCCTGCTTCGTCGGAAAAGAGTTCCCGGCTTTCCCGTCGCATCTCAAGAGGAGGGCCTCTCAACAGGAACGGCGAGAGGAACTCCAGGGTCGTGCCACCATTCCAAGAGTTCCCCAGATGTCTCAGTCCATTGCAGAGGAAACTCTTTTCCCTTCACCGGCTCGTCTTTCACGCCGAGGATCGACTCACACCAAGGTGGCACGTGGCACAGCCCTGTGGGAAAGCCTCGTGGGAAAGCCTCGAGGGACAGCCTCGAGGGAAAGCCACAGATCCCTTGATCCACGTGACAGGAAGCGTGACACTACTGCTGCAGCTCGGGAGGAAAGCGCACGTGCATGCCCCCACTCGAGACGAGGCCTGACTCTCCTGGGGAGACTCAGAAGCACCCAAAGATCCATGGCAACACTGGAGAGAAATCCTCAGGTTCCGGCCCCCACTCCACACAAGGACTGAGGCCCCGGCATGGACGGGAGAGGAAACCCGAGAGGTCCCCTAGCCACTCGCATGGGGACTGGCCTTTCCTGAGGCCACCAGAGCGGGTCCCTCAGGTCCCCGTCGTAACTCGAGAAGACCTGCCGCAACTCGAGAAAATCCAGGAGGTTCTCCCCTCCAGGCGAGATGAGGCCCATTTCCGCTGAGGCGTCTCGAGGCTGATCACACCTCACCTCTGGAACTTCGAAAGGGTCCTTCACACCCTTGGTGCAAATCAAGAAGTTTCCCAACATACCCGTCTCCACTCTAGAGGAATCACGAGGGTCCCGCCCACATCCAGAGGAGCCCCGGGTCCGCCTCGTAGCTCGAGATGAGGGATCCTTTCCCTGCTTCGTCGGGAAAGAGATCCCGGCATTCCCGTCGCATCTCAAGAGGAGGCCCTCTCAACAGGAACGGCGAGAGGAACTTCAGGGTCGTGCCACCATTCCAAGAGTCCCCCAGATGTCTCAGTCCATTCCAGAGGAACCTCTTTTCCCTTCACCGGCTCGTCTTTCACGCCGAGGATCGACTCACACCAAGGTGGCACGTGGCACAGCCCTGTGGGAAAGCCTCGTGGGAAAGCCTCGAGGGACAGCCTCGAGGGAAAGCCACAGATCCCTTGATCCACGTGACAGGAAGCGTGACACTACTGCTGCAGCTCGGGAGGAAAGCGCACGTGCATGCCCCCACTCGAGACGAGGCCTGACTCCCCTGGGGAGACTCAGAAGCACCCCAAGATCCATGGCAACACTGGAGAGGAATCCTCAGGTTCCGGCCCCGACTCCACACAAGGACTGAGGCCCCGGCATGGACGGTAGAGGAATCCCGAGAGGTCCCCTAGCAACTCACATGGAGACTGGCCTTTCCTGAGGCCAAAAGAGCGGGTCCCTGAGGTCCCCGTTGTAACTCGAGAAGACCTGCCACAACTCGAGAAAATCCAGGAGGTTCTCCCCTCCAGGCGAGATGATGCCCATTTCCGCTGAGGCGTCTCGAGGCTGATCACACCTCACCTCTGGAACTTCGAAAGGCTTCTTCACACCCTTGGTGCAAATCAAGAAGTTTCCCGACATACCCGTCTCCACTCGAGAGGAATCACGAGGGTCCCGCCCACATCCAGAGGAGCCCCGTTTCCGCCTCGTAGCTCGAGATGAGGGATCCTTTCCCTGCTTCGTCGGGAAAGAGATCCCGGCATTCCCGTCACATCTCAAGAGGAGGCCCTCTCAACAGGAACGGCGAGAGGAACTTCAGGGTCGTGCCACCATTCCAAGTTTCCCCCAGATGTCTCAGTCCATTCCAGAGGAAGCTCTTTTCCCTTCACCGGCTCGTCTTTCACGCCGAGGATCGACTCACACCAAGGTGGCACGTGGCACAGCCCTGTGGGAAAGCCTCGTGGGAAAGCCTCGAGGGACAGCCTCGAGGGAAAGCCACAGATCCCTTGATCCACGTGACAGGAAGCGTGACACTACTGCTGCAGCTCGGGAGGAAAGCGCAAGTGCATGCCCCCACTCGAGACGAGGCCTGACTCCCCTGGGGAGACTCAGAAGCACCCCAAGATCCATGGCAACACTGGAGAGGAATCCTCAGGTTCCGGCCCCGACTCCACACAAGGACTGAGGCCCCGGCATGGACGGGAGAGGAATCCCGAGAGGTCCCCTAGCAACTCGCATGGGGACTGGCCTTTCCTGAGGCCACCAGAGCGGGTCCCTGAGGTCCCCGTCGTAACTCGAGAAGACCTGCGGCAACTCGAGAAAATCCAGGAGGTTCTCCCCTCCAGGCGAGATGAGGCCCATTTCCGCTGAGGTGTCACGAGGCGGATCACACCTCACCTCTGGAACTTCGAAAGGCTCCTTCACACCCTTGCTGCAAATCAAGAAGTTCCCCGACATACCCGTCTCCACTCGAGAGGAATCACGAGGGTCCCGCCCACATCCAGAGGAGCCCCGTTTCGGCCTCGTAGCTCGAGATGAGGCATCCTGTCCCTGCTTCGTCGGGAAAGAGTTCCCGGCGTTCCCGTCGCATCTCAAGAGGAGGCCCTCTCAACAGGAACGGCGAGAGGAACTCCAGGGTCGTGCCACCATTCCAAGAGTCCCCCAGATGTCTCAGTCCATTGCAGAGGAACCTCTTTTCCCTTCACCGGCTCGTCTTTCACGCCGAGGATCGACTCACACCAAGGTGGCACGTGGCACAGCCCTGTGGGAAAGCCTCGTGGGAAAGCCTCGAGGGACAGCCACGAGTGAAAGCCACAGATCCCTTGAACCACGTGACAGGAAGCGTGACACTACTGCTGCAGCTCGGGAGGAAACGCACGTGCATGCCCCCACTCGAGACGAGGCCTGACTCCCCTGGGGAGACTCAGAAGCACCCCAAGATCCATGGCAACACTGGAGAGGAATCCTCAGGTTCCGGGCCCGACTCCACACAAGGACTGAGGCCCCGGCATGGACGGTAGAGGAATCCCGAGAGGTCCCCTAGCAACTCACATGGGGACTGGCCTTTCCTGAGGCCACCAGAGCGGGTCCCTGAGGTCCCCGTCGTAACTCGAGAAGACCTGCCGCAACTCGAGAAAATCCAGGAGGTTCTCCCCTCCAGGCGAGATGAGGCCCATTTCCGCTGAGGCGTCTCGAGGCTGATCACACCTCACCTCTGGAACTTCGAAAGGCTGGTTCACACCCTTGGTGCAAATCAAGAAGTTTCCCGACATACCCGTCTCCACTCGAGAGGAATCACGAGGGTCCCGCCCACATCCAGAGGAGCCCCGTTTCCGCCTCGTAGCTCGAGATGAGGGATCCTTTCCCTGCTTCGTCGGGAAAGAGATCCCGGCATTCCCGTCGCATCTCAAGAGGAGGCCCTCTCAACAGGAACGGCGAGAGGAACTTCAGGGTCGTGCCACCATTCCAAGAGTCCCCCAGATGTCTCAGTCCATTCCAGAGGAAGCTCTTTTCCCTTCACCGGCTCGTCTTTCACGCCGAGGATCGACTCACACCAAGGTGGCACGTGGCACAGCCCTGTGGGAAAGCCTCGTGGGAAAGCCTCGAGGGACAGCCTCGAGGGAAAGCCACAGATCCCTTGATCCACGTGACAGGAAGCGTGACACTACTGCTGCAGCTCGGGAGGAAAGCGCACTTGCATGCCCCCACTCGAGACGAGCCCTGACTCCCCTGGGGAGACTCAGAAGCACCCCAAGATCCATGGCAACACTGGAGAGGAATCCTCAGGTTCCGGCCCCCACTCCACACAAGGACTGAGGCCCCGGCATGGACGGGAGAGGAATCCCGAGAGGTCCCCTAGCCACTCGCATGGGGACTGGCCTTTCCTGAGGCCACCAGAGCGGGTCCCTGAGGTCCCCATCGTAACTCGAGAAGACCTGCCGCAACTCGAGAAAATCCAGGAGGTTCTCCCCTCCAGGCGAGATGAGGCCCATTTCCGCTGAGGCGTCTAGAGGCTGATCACACCTCACCTCTGGAACTTCGAAAGTGTCCTTCACACCCTTGGTGCAAATCAAGAAGTTTCCCGACATACCCGTCTCCACTCGAGAGGAATCACGAGGGTCCCGCCCACATCCAGAGGAGCCCCGGGTCCGCCTCGTAGCTCGAGATGAGGGATCCTTTCCCTGCTTCGTCGGGAAAGAGATCCCGGCATTCCCGTCGCATCTCAAGAGGAGGCCCTCTCAACAGGAACGGCGAGAGGAACTTCAGGGTCGTGCCACCATTCCAAGAGTCCCCCAGATGTCTCAGTCCATTCCAGAGGAAGCTCTTTTCCCTTCACCGGCTCGTCTTTCACGCCGAGGATCGACTCACACCAAGGTGGCACGTGGCACAGCCCTGTGGGAAAGCCTCGTGGGAAAGCCTCGAGGGACAGCCTCGAGGGAAAGCCACAGATCCCTTGATCCACGTGACAGGAAGCGTGACACTACTGCTGCAGCTCGGGAGGAAAGCGCACGTGCATGCCCCCACTCGAGACGAGGCCTGACTCCCCTGGGGAGACTCAGAAGCACCCCAAGATCCATGGCAACACTGGAGAGGAATCCTCAGGTTCCGGCCCCGACTCCACACAAGGACTGAGGCCCCGGCATGGACGGGAGAGGAATCCCGAGAGGTCCCCTAGCAACTCGCATGGGGACTGGCCTTTCCTGAGGCCACCAGAGCGGGTCCCTGAGGTCCCCGTCGTAACTCGAGAAGACCTGCCGCAACTCGAGAAAATCCAGGAGGTTCTCCCCTCCAGGCGAGATGAGGCCCATTTCCGCTGAGGTGTCACGAGGCGGATCACACCTCACCTCTGGAACTTCGAAAGGCTCCTTCACACCCATGCTGCAAATCAAGAAGTTCCCCGACATACCCGTCTCCACTCGAGAGGAATCACGAGGGTCCCGCCCACATCCAGAGGAGCCCCGTTTCGGCCTCGTAGATCGAGATGAGGCATCCTGTCCCTGCTTCGTCGGGAAAGAGTTCCCGGCGTTCCCGTCGCATCTCAAGCGGAGGCCCTCTCAACAGGAACGGCGAGAGGAACTCCAGGGTCGTGCCACCATTCCAAGAGTCCCCCAGATGTCTCAGTCCATTGCAGAGGAACCTCTTTTCCCTTCACCGGCTCGTCTTTCACGCCGAGGATCGACTCACACCAAGGTGGCACGTGGCACAGCCCTGTGGGAAAGCCTCGTGGGAAAGCCTCGAGGGACAGCCTCGAGGGAAAGCCACAGATCCCTTGATCCACGTGACAGGAAGCGTGACACTACTGCTGCAGCTCGGGAGGAAAGCGCACGTGCATGCCCCCACTCGAGACGAGGCCTGACTCCCCTGGGGAGACTCAGAAGCACCCCAAGATCCATGGCAACACTGGAGAGGAATCCTCAGGTTCCGGGCCCGACTCCACACAAGGACTGAGGCCCCGGCATGGACGGTAGAGGAATCCCGAGAGGTCCCCTAGCAACTCACATGGGGACTGGCCTTTCCTGAGGCCACCAGAGCGGGTCCCTGAGGTCCCCGTCGTAACTCGAGAAGACCTGCCGCAACTCGAGAAAATCCAGGAGGTTCTCCCCTCCAGGCGAGATGAGGCCCATTTCCACTGAGGCGTCTCGAGGCTGATCACACCTCACCTCTGGAACTTCGAAAGGCTGCTTCACACCCTTGGTGCAAATCAAGAAGTTTCCCGACATACCCGTCTCCACTCGAGAGGAATCACGAGGGTCCCGCCCACATCCAGAGGAGCCCCGTTTCCGCCTCGTAGCTCGAGATGAGGGATCCTTTCCCTGCTTCGTCGGGAAAGAGATCCCGGAATTCCCTTCGCATCTCAAGAGGAGGCCCTCTCAACAGGAACGGCGAGAGGAACTTCAGGGTCGTGCCACCATTCCAAGAGTCCCCCAGATGTCTCAGTCCATTCCAGAGGAAGCTCTTTTCCCTTCACCGGCTCGTCTTTCACAGCGAGGATCGACTCACACCAAGGTGGCACGTGGCACAGCCCTGTGGGAAAGCCTCGTGGGAAAGCCTCGAGGGACAGCCTCGAGGGAAAGCCACAGATCCCTTGATCCACGTGACAGGAAGCGTGACACTACTGCTGCAGCACGGGAGGAAAGCGCACGTGCATGCCCCCACTCGAGACGAGGCCTGACTCCCCTGGGGAGACTCAGAAGCACCCCAAGATCCATGGCAACACTGGAGAGGAATCCTCAGGTTCCGGCCCCGACTCCACACAAGGACTGAGGCCCCGGCATGGACGGGAGAGGAATCCCGAGAGGTCCCCTAGCCTCTCGCATGGGGACTGGCCTTTCCTGAGGCCACCAGAGCGGGTCCCTGAGGTCCCCATCGTAACTCGAGAAGACCTGCCGCAACTCGAGAAAATCCAGGAGGTTCTCCCCTCCAGGCGAGATGAGGCCCATTTCCGCTGAGGCGTCTCGAGGCTGATCACACCTCACCTCTGGAACTTCGAAAGGGTCCTTCACACCCTTGGTGCAAATCAAGAAGTTTCCCGCCATACCCGTCTCCACTCGAGAGGATTCACGAGGGTCCCGCCCAGATCCAGAGGAGCCCCGGGTCCGCCTCGTAGCTCGAGATGAGGGATCCTTTCCCTGCTTCGTCGGGAAAGAGATCCCGGCATTCCCGTCGCATCTCAAGAGGAGGCCCTCTCAACAGGAACGGCGAGAGGAACTTCAGGGTCGTGCCACCATTCCAAGAGTCCCCCAGATGTCTCAGTCCATTCCAGAGGAAGCTCTTTTCCCTTCACCGGCTCGTCTTTCACGCCGAGGATCGACTCACACCAAGGTGGCACGTGGCACAGCCCTGTGGGAAAGCCTCGTGGGAAAGCCTCGAGGGACAGCCTCGAGGGAAAGCCACAGATCCCTTGATCCACGTGACAGGAAGCGTGACACTACTGCTGCAGCTCGGGAGGAAAGCGCACGTGCATGCCCCCACTCGAGACGAGGCCTGACTCCCCTGGGGAGACTCAGAAGCACCCCAAGATCCATGGCAACACTGGAGAGGAATCCTCAGGTTCCGGCCCCGACTCCACACAAGGACTGAGGCCCCGGCATGGACGGGAGAGGAATCCCGAGAGGTCCCCTAGCAACTCGCATGGGGACTGGCCTTTCCTGAGGCCACCAGAGCGGGTCCCTGAGGTCCCCGTCGTAACTCGAGAAGACCTGCCGCAACTCGAGAAAATCCAGGAGGTTCTCCCCTCCAGGCGAGATGAGGCCCATTTCCGCTGAGGTGTCACGAGGCGGATCACACCTCACCTCTGGAACTTCGAAAGGCTCCTTCACACCCTTGGTGCAAATCAAGAAGTTCCCCGACATACCCGTCTCCACTCGAGAGGAATCACGAGGGTCCCGCCCACATCCAGAGGAGCCCCGTTTCCGCCTCGTAGCTCGAGATGAGGGATCCTTTCCCTGCTTCGTCGGGAAAGAGATCCCGGCATTCCCGTCGCATCTCAAGAGGAGGCCCTCTCAACAGGAACGGCGAGAGGAACTTCAGGGTCGTGCCACCATTCCAAGAGTCCCCCAGATGTCTCAGTCCATTCCAGAGGAAGCTCTTTTCCCTTCACCGGCTCGTCTTTCACACCGAGGATCGACTCACACCAAGGTGGCACGTGGCACAGCCCTGTGGGAAAGCCTCGTGGGAAAGCCTCGAGGGACAGCCTCGAGGGAAAGCCACAGATCCCTTGATCCACGTGACAGGAAGCGTGACACTACTGCTGCAGCTCGGGAGGAAAGCACACGTGCATGCCCCCACTCGAGACGAGGCCTGACTCCCCTGGGGAGACTCAGAAGCACCCCAAGATCCATGGCAACACTGGAGAGGAATCCTCAGGTTCCGGCCCCGACTCCACACAAGGACTGAGGCCCCGGCATGGACGGGAGAGGAATCCCGAGAGGTCCCCTAGCCACTCGCATGGGGACTGGCCTTTCCTGAGGCCACCAGAGCGGGTCCCTGAGGTCCCCATCGTAACTCGAGAAGACCTGCCGCAACTCGAGAAAATCCAGGAGGTTCTCCCCTCCAGGCGAGATGAGGCCCATTTCCGCTGAGGCGTCTCGAGGCTGATCACACCTCACCTCTGGAACTTCGAAAGGGTCCTTCACACCCTTGGTGCAAATCAAGAAGTTTCCCGCCATACCCGTCTCCACTCGAGAGGATTCACGAGGGTCCCGCCCACATCCAGAGGAGCCCCGGGTCCGCCTCGTAGCTCGAGATGAGGGATCCTTTCCCTGCTTCGTCGGGAAAGAGATCCCGGCATTCCCGTCGCATCTCAAGAGGAGGCCCTCTCAACAGGAACGGCGAGAGGAACTTCAGGGTCGTGCCACCATTCCAAGAGTCCCCCAGATGTCTCAGTCCATTCCAGAGGAAGCTCTTTTCCCTTCACCGGCTTGTCTTTCACGCCGAGGATCGACTCACACCAAGGTGGCACGTGGCACAGCCCTGTGGGAAAGCCTCGTGGGAAAGCCTCGAGGGACAGCCTCGAGGGAAAGCCACAGATCCCTTGATCCACGTGACAGGAAGCGTGACACTACTGCTGCAGCTCGGGAGGAAAGCGCACGTGCATGCCCCCACTCGAGACGAGGCCTGACTCCCCTGGGGAGACTCAGAAGCACCCCAAGATCCATGGCAACACTGGAGAGGAATCCTCAGGTTCCGGCCCCGACTCCACCCAAGGACTGAGGCCCCGGCATGGCCGGGAGAGGAATCCCGAGAGGTCCCCTAGCAACTCGCATGGGGACTGGCCTTTCCTGAGGCCACCAGAGCGGGTCCCTGAGGTCCCCGTCGTAACTCGAGAAGACCTGCCGCAACTCGAGAAAATCCAGGAGGTTCTCCCCTCCAGGCGAGATGAGGCCCATTTCCGCTGAGGTGTCACGAGGCGGATCACACCTCACCTCTGGAACTTCGAAAGGCTCCTTCACACCCTTGCTGCAAATCAAGAAGTTCCCCGACATACCCGTCTCCACTCGAGAGGAATCACGACGGTCCCGCCCACATCCAGAGGAGCCCCGTTTCGGCCTCGTAGCTCGAGATGAGGCATCCTGTCCCTGCTTCGTCGGGAAAGAGTTCCCGGCGTTCCCGTCGCATCTCAAGAGGAGGCCCTCTCAACAGGAACGGCGAGAGGAACTCCAGGGTCGTGCCACCATTCCAAGAGTCCCCCAGATGTCTCAGTCCATTCCAGAGGAACCTCTTTTCCCTTCACCGGCTCGTCTTTCACGCCGAGGATCGACTCACACCAAGGTGGCACGTGGCACAGCCCTGTGGGAAAGCCTCGTGGGAAAGCCTCGAGGGACAGCCTCGAGGGAAAGCCACAGATCCGTTGATCCACGTGACAGGAAGCGTGACACTACTGCTGCAGCTCGGGAGGAAAGCGCACGTGCATGCCCCCACTCGAGACGAGGCCTGACTCACCTGGGGAGACTCAGAAGCACCCAAAGATCCATGGCAACACTGGAGAGGAATCCTCAGGTTCCGGCCTCCACTCCACACAAGGACTGAGGCCCCGGCATGGACGGGAGAGGAAACCCGAGAGGTCCCCTAGCCACTCGCATGGGGACTGGCCTTTCCTGAGGCCACCAGAGCGGGTCCCTGAGGTCCCCGTCGTAACTCGAGAAGACCTGCCGCAACTCGAGAAAATCCAGGAGGTTCTCCCCTCCAGGCGAGATGAGGCCCATTTCCGCTGAGGCGTCTCGAGGCTGATCACACCTCACCTCTGGAACTTCGAAAGGGTCCTTCACACCCTTGGTGCAAATCAAGAAGTCTCCCGACATACCCGTCTCCACACGAGAGGAATCACGAGGGTCCCGCCCACATCCAGAGGAGCCCCGGGTCCGCCTCGTAGCTCGAGATGAGGGATCCTTTCCCTGCTTCGTCGGGAAGGAGATCCCGGCATTCCCGTCGCATCTCAAGAGGAGGCCCTCTCAACAGGAACGGCGAGAGGAACTTCAGGGTCGTGCCACCATTCCAAGAGTCCCCCAGATGTCTCAGTCCATTCCAGAGGAAGCTCTTTTCCCTTCACCGGCTCGTCTTTCACGCCGAGGATCGACTCACACCAAGGTGGCACGTGGCACAGCCCTGTGGGAAAGCCTCGTGGGAAAGCCTCGAGGGACAGCCTCGAGGGAAAGCCACAGATCCCTTGATCCACGTGACAGGAAGCGTGACACTACTGCTGCAGCTCGGGAGGAAAGCACACGTACATGCCCCCACTCGAGACGAGCCCTGACTCCCCTGGGGAGACTCAGAAGCACCCAAAGATCCATGGCAACACTGGAGAGGAATCCTCAGGTTCCGGCCCCCACTCCACACAAGGACTGAGGCCCCGGCATGGACGGGAGAGGAATCCGGAGAGGTCCCCTAGCAACTCGCATGGGGACTGGCCTTTCCTGAGGCCACCAGAGCGGGTCCCTGAGGTCCCCGTCGTAACTCGAGAAGACCTGCCGCAACTCGAGAAAATCCAGGAGGTTCTCCCCTCCAGGCGAGATGAGGCCCATTTCCGCTGAGGCGTCTCGAGGCTGATCACACCTCACCTCTGGAACTTCGAAAGGGTCCTTCACACCCTTGGTGCAAATCAAGAAGTTTCCCGACATACCCGTCTCCACTCGAGAGGAATCACGAGGGTCCCGCCCACATCCAGAGGAGCCCCGGGTCCGCCTCGTAGCTCGAGATGAGGGATCCTTTCCCTGCTTCGTCGGGAAAGAGATCCCGGCATTCCCGTCGCATCTCAAGAGGAGGCCCTCTCAACAGGAACGGCGAGAGGAACTTCAGGGTCGTGCCACCATTCCAAGAGTCCCCCAGATGTCTCAGTCCATTCCAGAGGAAGCTCTTTTCCCTTCACCGGCTCGTCTTTCACGCCGAGGATCGACTCACACCAAGGTGGCACGTGGCACAGCCCTGTGGGAAAGCCTCGTGGGAAAGCCTCGAGGGACAGCCTCGAGGGAAAGCCACAGATCCCTTGATCCACGTGACAGGAAGCGTGACACTACTGCTGCAGCTCGGGAGGAAAGCGCACGTGCATGCCCCCACTCGAGACGAGGCCTGACTCCCCTGGGGAGACTCAGAAGCACCCCAAGATCCATGGCAACACTGGAGAGGAATCCTCAGGTTCCGGCCCCGACTCCACACAAGGACTGAGGCCCCGGCATGGACGGGAGAGGAATCCCGAGAGGTCCCCTAGCAACTCGCATGGGGACTGGCCTTTCCTGAGGCCACCAGAGCGGGTCCCTGAGGTCCCCGTCGTAACTCGAGAAGACCTGCCGCAACTCGAGAAAATCCAGGAGGTTCTCCCCTCCAGGCGAGATGAGGCCCATTTCCGCTGAGGTGTCACGAGGCGGATCACACCTCACCTCTGGAACTTCGAAAGGCTCCTTCACACCCTTGGTGCAAATCAAGAAGTTCCCCGACATACCCGTCTCCACTCGAGAGGAATCACGAGGGTCCCGCCCACATCCAGAGGAGCCCCGTTTCCGCCTCGTAGCTCGAGATGAGGGATCCTTTCCCTGCTTCGTCGGGAAAGAGATCCCGGCATTCCCGTCGCATCTCAAGAGGAGGCCCTCTCAACAGGAACGGCGAGAGGAACTTCAGGGTCCTGCCACCATTCCAAGAGTCCCCCAGATGTCTCAGTCCATTCCAGAGGAAGCTCTTTTCCCTTCACCGGCTCGTCTTTCACACCGAGGATCGACTCACACCAAGGTGGCACGTGGCACAGCCCTGTGGGAAAGCCTCGTGGGAAAGCCTCGAGGGACAGCCTCGAGGGAAAGCCACAGATCCCTTGATCCACGTGACAGGAAGCGTGACACTACTGCTGCAGCTCGGGAGGAAAGCGCACGTGCATGCCCCCACTCGAGACGAGGCCTGACTCCCCTGGGGAGACTCAGAAGCACCCCAAGATCCATGGCAACACTGGAGAGGAATCCTCAGGTTCCGGCCCCGACTCCACACAAGGACTGAGGCCCCGGCATGGACGGGAGAGGAATCCCGAGAGGTCCCCTAGCCACTCGCATGGGGACTGGCCTTTCCTGAGGCCACCAGAGCGGGTCCCTGAGGTCCCCATCGTAACTCGAGAAGACCTGCCGCAACTCGAGAAAATCCAGGAGGTTCTCCCCTCCAGGCGAGATGAGGCCCATTTCCGCTGAGGCGTCTCGAGGCTGATCACACCTCACCTCTGGAACTTCGAAAGGGTCCTTCACACCCTTGGTGCAAATCAAGAAGTTTCCCGCCATACCCGTCTCCACTCGAGAGGATTCACGAGGGTCCCGCCCACATCCAGAGGAGCCCCGGTCCGCCTCGTAGCTCGAGATGAGGCATCCTGTCCCTGCTTCGTCGGGAAAGAGTTCCCGGCGTTCCCGTCGCATCTCAAGAGGAGGCCCTCTCAACAGGAACGGCGAGAGGAACTCCAGGGTCGTGCCACCATTCCAAGAGTCCCCCAGATGTCTCAGTCCATTCCAGAGGAAGCTCTTTTCCCTTCACCGGCTCGTCTTTCACGCCGAGGATCGACTCACACCAAGGTGGCACGTGGCACAGCCCTGTGGGAAAGCCTCGTGGGAAAGCCTCGAGGGACAGCCTCGAGGGAAAGCCACAGATCCATTGATCCACGTGACAGGAAGCGTGACACTACTGCTGCAGCTCGGGAGGAAAGCGCACGTGCATGCCCCCACTCGAGACGAGGCCTGACTCACCTGGGGAGACTCAGAAGCACCCAAAGATCCATGGCAACACTGGAGAGGAATCCTCAGGTTCCGGCCTCCACTCCACACAAGGACTGAGGCCCCGGCATGGACGGGAGAGGAAACCCGAGAGGTCCCCTAGCCACTCGCATGGGGACTGGCCTTTCCTGAGGCCACCAGAGCGGGTCCCTGAGGTCCCCGTCGTAACTCGAGAAGACCTGCCGCAACTCGAGAAAATCCAGGAGGTTCTCCCCTCCAGGCGAGATGAGGCCCATTTCCGCTGAGGCGTCTCGAGGCTGATCACACCTCACCTCTGGAAATTCGAAAGGGTCCTTCACACCCTTGGTGCAAATCAAGAAGTCTCCCGACATACCCGTCTCCACACGAGAGGAATCACGAGGGTCCCGCCCACATCCAGAGGAGCCCCGGGTCCGCCTCGTAGCTCGAGATGAGGGATCCTTTCCCTGCTTCGTCGGGAAGGAGATCCCGGCATTCCCGTCGCATCTCAAGAGGAGGCCCTCTGAACAGGAACGGCGAGAGGAACTTCAGAGTCGTGCCACCATTCCAAGAGTCCCCCAGATGTCTCAGTCCATTCCAGAGGAAGCTCTTTTCCCTTCACCGGCTCGTCTTTCACGCCGAGGATCGACTCACACCAAGGTGGCACGTGGCACAGCCCTGTGGGAAAGCCTCGTGGGAAAGCCTCGAGGGACAGCCTCGAGGGAAAGCCACAGATCCCTTGATCCACGTGACAGGAAGCGTGACACTACTGCTGCAGCTCGGGAGGAAAGCACACGTACATGCCCCCACTCGAGACGAGCCCTGACTCCCCTGGGGAGACTCAGAAGCACCCAAAGATCCATGGCAACACTGGAGAGGAATCCTCAGGTTCCGGCCCCCACTCCACACAAGGACTGAGGCCCCGGCATGGACGGGAGAGGAATCCGGAGAGGTCCCCTAGCAACTCGCATGGGGACTGGCCTTTCCTGAGGCCACCAGAGCGGGTCCCTGAGGTCCCCGTCGTAACTCGAGAAGACCTGCCGCAACTCGAGAAAATCCAGGAGGTTCTCCCCTCCAGGCGAGATGAGGCCCATTTCCGCTGAGGCGTCTCGAGGCTGATCACACCTCACCTCTGGAACTTCGAAAGGCTCCTTCACACCCTTGGTGCAAATCAAGAAGTTTCCCGACATACCCGTCTCCACTCGAGAGGAATCACGAGGGTCCCGCCCACATCCAGAGGAGCACCGGGTCCGCCTCGTAGCTCGAGATGAGGGATCCTTTCCCTGCTTCGTCGGGAAAGAGATCCCGGCATTCCCGTCGCATCTCAAGAGGAGGCCCTCTCAACAGGAACGGCGAGAGGAACTTCAGGGTCGTGCCACCATTCCAAGAGTCCCCCAGATGTCTCAGTCCATTCCAGAGGAAGCTCTTTTCCCTTCACCGGCTCGTCTTTCACGCCGAGGATCGACTCACACCAAGGTGGCACGTGGCACAGCCCTGTGGGAAAGCCTCGTGGGAAAGCCTCGAGGGACAGCCTCGAGGGAAAGCCACAGATCCCTTGATCCACGTGACAGGAAGCGTGACACTACTGCTGCAGCTCGGGAGGAAAGCGCACGTGCATGCCCCCACTCGAGACGAGGCCTGACTCCCCTGGGGAGACTCAGAAGCACCCCAAGATCCATGGCAACACTGGAGAGGAATCCTCAGGTTCCGGCCCCGACTCCACACAAGGACTTAGGCCCCGGCATGGACGGGAGAGGAATCCCGAGAGGTCCCCTAGCAACTCGCATGGGGACTGGCCTTTCCTGAGGCCACCAGAGCGGGTCCCTGAGGTCCCCGTCGTAACTCGAGAAGACCTGCCGCAACTCGAGAAAATCCAGGAGGTTCTCCCCTCCAGGCGAGATGAGGCCCATTTCCGCTGAGGTGTCACGAGGCGGATCACACCTCACCTCTGGAACTTCGAAAGGCTCCTTCACACCCTTGGTGCAAATCAAGAAGTTCCCCGACATACCCGTCTCCACTCGAGAGGAATCACGAGGGTCCCGCCCACATCCAGAGGAGCCCCGTTTCCGCCTCGTAGCTCGAGATGAGGGATCCTTTCCCTGCTTCGTCGGGAAAGAGATCCCGGCATTCCCGTCGCATCTCAAGAGGAGGCCCTCTCAACAGGAACGGCGAGAGGAACTTCAGGGTCGTGCCACCATTCCAAGAGTCCCCCAGATGTCTCAGTCCATTCCAGAGGAAGCTCTTTTCCCTTCACCGGCTCGTCTTTCACACCGAGGATCGACTCACACCAAGGTGGCACGTGGCACAGCCCTGTGGAAAGCCTCGTGGGAAAGCCTCGAGGGACAGCCTCGAGGGAAAGCCACAGATCCCTTGATCCACGTGACAGGAAGCGTGACACTACTGCTGCAGCTCGGGAGGAAAGCGCACGTGCATGCCCCCACTCGAGACGAGGCCTGACTCCCCTGGGGAGACTCAGAAGCACCCCAAGATCCATGGCAACACTGGAGAGGAATCCTCAGGTTCCGGCCCCGACTCCACACAAGGACTGAGGCCCCGGCATGGACGGGAGAGGAATCCCGAGAGGTCCCCTAGCCACTCGCATGGGGACTGGCCTTTCCTGAGGCCACCAGAGCGGGTCCCTGAGGTCCCCATCGTAACTCGAGAAGACCTGCCGCAACTCGAGAAAATCCAGGAGGTTCTCCCCTCCAGGCGAGATGAGGCCCATTTCCGCTGAGGCGTCTCGAGGCTGATCACACCTCACCTCTGGAACTTCGAAAGGGTCCTTCACACCCTTGGTGCAAATCAAGAAGTTTCCCGCCATACCCGTCTCCACTCGAGAGGATTCACGAGGGTCCCGCCCACATCCAGAGGAGCCCCGGGTCCGCCTCGTAGCTCGAGATGAGGGATCCTTTCCCTGCTTCGTCGGGAAAGAGATCCCGGCATTCCCGTCGCATCTCAAGAGGAGGCCCTCTCAACAGGAACGGCGAGAGGAACTCCAGGGTCGTGCCACCATTCCAAGAGTCCCCCAGATGTCTCAGTCCATTCCAGAGGAAGCTCTTTTCCCTTCACCGGCTTGTCTTTCACGCCGAGGATCGACTCACACCAAGGTGGCACGTGGCACAGCCCTGTGGGAAAGCCTCGTGGGAAAGCCTCGAGGGACAGCCTCGAGGGAAAGCCACAGATCCCTTGATCCACGTGACAGGAAGCGTGACACTACTGCTGCAGCTCGGGAGGAAAGCGCACGTGCATGCCCCCACTCGAGACGAGGCCTGACTCCCCTGGGGAGACTCAGAAGCACCCCAAGATCCATGGCAACACTGGAGAGGAATCCTCAGGTTCCGGCCCCGACTCCACCCAAGGACTGAGGCCCCGGCATGGACGGGAGAGGAATCCCGAGAGGTCCCCTAGCAACTCGCATGGGGACTGGCCTTTCCTGAGGCCACCAGAGCGGGTCCCTGAGGTCCCCGTCGTAACTCGAGAAGACCTGCCGCAACTCGAGAAAATCCAGGAGGTTCTCCCCTCCAGGCGAGATGAGGCCCATTTCCGCTGAGGTGTCACGAGGCGGATCACACCTCACCTCTGGAACTTCGAAAGGCTCCTTCACACCCTTGCTGCAAATCAAGAAGTTCCCCGACATACCCGTCTCCACTCGAGAGGAATCACGACGGTCCCGCCCACATCCAGAGGAGCCCCGTTTCGGCCTCGTAGCTCGAGATGAGGCATCCTGTCCCTGCTTCGTCGGGAAAGAGTTCCCGGCGTTCCCGTCGCATCTCAAGAGGAGGCCCTCTCAACAGGAACGGCGAGAGGAACTCCAGGGTCGTGCCACCATTCCAAGAGTCCCCCAGATGTCTCAGTCCATTCCAGAGGAAGCTCTTTTCCCTTCACCGGCTCGTCTTTCACGCCGAGGATCGACTCACACCAAGGTGGCACGTGGCACAGCCCTGTGGGAAAGCCTCGTGGGAAAGCCTCGAGGGACAGCCTCGAGGGAAAGCCACAGATCCATTGATCCACGTGACAGGAAGCGTGACACTACTGCTGCAGCTCGGGAGGAAAGCGCACGTGCATGCCCCCACTCGAGACGAGGCCTGACTCACCTGGGGAGACTCAGAAGCACCCAAAGATCCATGGCAACACTGGAGAGGAATCCTCAGGTTCCGGCCTCCACTCCACACAAGGACTGAGGCCCCGGCATGGACGGGAGAGGAAACCCGAGAGGTCCCCTAGCCACTCGCATGGGGACTGGCCTTTCCTGAGGCCACCAGAGCGGGTCCCTGAGGTCCCCGTCGTAACTCGAGAAGACCTGCCGCAACTCGAGAAAATCCAGGAGGTTCTCCCCTCCAGGCGAGATGAGGCCCATTTCCGCTGAGGCGTCTCGAGGCTGATCACACCTCACCTCTGGAACTTCGAAAGGGTCCTTCACACCCTTGGTGCAAATCAAGAAGTCTCCCGACATACCCGTCTCCACACGAGAGGAATCACGAGGGTCCCGCCCACATCCAGAGGAGCCCCGGGTCCGCCTCGTAGCTCGAGATGAGGGATCCTTTCCCTGCTTCGTCGGGAAGGAGATCCCGGCATTCCCGTCGCATCTCAAGAGGAGGCCCTCTCAACAGGAACGGCGAGAGGAACTTCAGGGTCCTGCCACCATTCCAAGAGTCCCCCAGATGTCTCAGTCCATTCCAGAGGAAGCTCTTTTCCCTTCACCGGCTCGTCTTTCACGCCGAGGATCGACTCACACCAAGGTGGCACGTGGCACAGCCCTGTGGGAAAGCCTCGTGGGAAAGCCTCGAGGGACAGCCTCGAGGGAAAGCCACAGATCCCTTGATCCACGTGACAGGAAGCGTGACACTACTGCTGCAGCTCGGGAGGAAAGCGCACGTACATGCCCCCACTCGAGACGAGCCCTGACTCCCCTGGGGAGACTCAGAAGCACCCAAAGATCCATGGCAACACTGGAGAGGAATCCTCAGGTTCCGGCCCCCACTCCACACAAGGACTGAGGCCCCGGCATGGACGGGAGAGGAATCCGGAGAGGTCCCCTAGCAACTCGCATGGGGACTGGCCTTTCCTGAGGCCACCAGAGCGGGTCCCTGAGGTCCCCGTCGTAACTCGAGAAGACCTGCCGCAACTCGAGAAAATCCAGGAGGTTCTCCCCTCCAGGCGAGATGAGGCCCATTTCCGCTGAGGCGTCTCGAGGCTGATCACACCTCACCTCTGGAACTTCGAAAGGGTCCTTCACACCCTTGGTGCAAATCAAGAAGTTTCCCGACATACCCGTCTCCACTCGAGAGGAATCACGAGGGTCCCGCCCACATCCAGAGGAGCCCCGGGTCCGCCTCGTAGCTCGAGATGAGGGATCCTTTCCCTGCTTCGTCGGGAAAGAGATCCCGGCATTCCCGTCGCATCTCAAGAGGAGGCCCTCTCAACAGGAACGGCGAGAGGAACTTCAGGGTCGTGCCACCATTCCAAGAGTCCCCCAGATGTCTCAGTCCATTCCAGAGGAAGCTCTTTTCCCTTCACCGGCTCGTCTTTCACGCCGAAGATCGACTCACACCAAGGTGGCACGTGGCACAGCCCTGTGGGAAAGCCTCGTGGGAAAGCCTCGAGGGACAGCCTCGAGGGAAAGCCACAGATCCCTTGATCCACGTGACAGGAAGCGTGACACTACTGCTGCAGCTCGGGAGGAAAGCGCACGTGCATGCCCCCACTCGAGACGAGGCCTGACTCACCTGGGGAGACTCAGAAGCACCCCAAGATCCATGGCAACACTGGAGAGGAATCCTCCGGTTCCGGCCCCGACTCCACACAAGGACTGAGGCCCCGGCATGGACGGGAGAGGAAACCCGAGAGGTCCCCTAGCCACTCGCATGGGGACTGGCCTTTCCTGAGGCCACCAGAGCGGGTCCCTGAGGTCCCCGTCGTAACTCGAGAAGACCTGCCGCAACTCGAGAAAATCCAGGAGGTTCTCCCCTCCAGGCGAGATGAGGCCCATTTCCGCTGAGGCGTCTCGAGGCTGATCACACCTCACCTCTGGAACTTCGAAAGGGTCCTTCACACCCTTGGTGCAAATCAAGAAGTTTCCCGACATACCCGTCTCCACTCGAGAGGAATCACGAGGGTCCCGCCCACATCCAGAGGAGCCCCGGGTCCGCCTCGTAGCTCGAGATGAGGGATCCTTTCCCTGCTTCGTCGGGAAGGAGATCCCGGCATTCCCGTCGCATCTCAAGAGGAGGCCCTCTCAACAGGAACGGCGAGAGGAACTTCAGGGTCGTGCCACCATTCCAAGAGTCCCCCAGATGTCTCAGTCCATTCCAGAGGAAGCTCTTTTCCCTTCACCGGCTCGTCTTTCACGCCGAGGATCGACTCACACCAAGGTGGCACGTGGCACAGCCCTGTGGGAAAGCCTCGTGGGAAAGCCTCGAGGGACAGCCTCGAGGGAAAGCCACAGATCCCTTGATCCACGTGACAGGAAGCGTGACACTACTGCTGCAGCTCGGGAGGAAAGCGCACGTGCATGCCCCCACTCGAGACGAGCCCTGACTCCCCTGGGGAGACTCAGAAGCACCCAAAGATCCATGGCAACACTGGAGAGGAATCCTCAGGTTCCGGCCCCCACTCCACACAAGGACTGAGGCCCCGGCATGGACGGGAGAGGAAACCCGAGAGGTCCCCTAGCCACTCGCATGGGGACTGGCCTTTCCTGAGGCCACCAGAGCGGGTCCCTGAGGTCCCCGTCGTAACTCGAGAAGACCTGCCGCAACTCGAGAAAATCCAGGAGGTTCTCCCCTCCAGGCGAGATGAGGCCCATTTCCGCTGAGGCGTCTCGAGGCTGATCACACCTCACCTCTGGAACTTCGAAAGTGTCCTTCACACCCTTGGTGCAAATCAAGAAGTTCCCCGACATACCCGTCTCCACTCGAGAGGAATCACGAGGGTCCCGCCCACATCCAGAGGAGCCCCGTTTCCGCCTCGTAGCTCGAGATGAGGGATCCTTTCCCTGCTTCGTCGGGAAAGAGTTCCCGGGGTTCCCGTCGCATCTCAAGCGGAGGCCCTCTCAACAGGATCGGCGAGAGGAACTCCAGGGTCGTGCCACCATTCCAAGAGTCCCCCAGATGTCTCAGTCCATTGCAGAGGAACCTCTTTTCCCTTCACCGGCTCGTCTTTCACGCCGAGGATCGACTCACACCAAGGTGGCACGTGGCACAGCCCTGTGGGAAAGCCTCGTGGGAAAGCCTCGAGGGACAGCCTCGAGGGAAAGCCACAGATCCCTTGATCCACGTGACAGGAAGCGTGACACTACTGCTGCAGCTCGGGAGGAAAGCACACGTGCATGCCCCCACTCGAGACGAAGCCTGACTCACCTGGGGAGACTCAGAAGCACCCAAAGATCCATGGCAACACTGGAGAGGAATTCTCAGGTTCCGGCCCCCTCTCCACACAAGGACTGAGGCCCCGGCATGGACGGGAGAGGAAACCCGAGAGGTCCCCTAGCCACTCGCATGGGGACTGGCCTTTCCTGAGGCCACCAGAGCGGGTCCCTGAGGTCCCCGTCGTAACTCGAGAAGACCTGCCGCAACTCGAGAAAATCCAGGAGGTTCTCCCCTCCAGGCGAGATGAGGCCCATTTCCGCTGAGGCGTCTCGAGGCTGATCACACCTCACCTCTGGAACTTCGAAAGGGTCCTTCACACCCTTGGTGCAAATCAAGAAGTTTCCCGACATACCCGTCTCCACTCGAGAGGAATCACGAGGGTCCCGCCCACATCCAGAGGAGCCCCGGGTCCGCCTCGTAGCTCGAGATGAGGGATCCTTTCCCTGCTTCGTCGGGAAGGAGATCCCGGCATTCCCGTCGCATCTCAAGAGGAGGCCCTCTCAACAGGAACGGCGAGAGGAACTTCAGGGTCGTGCCACCATTCCAAGAGTCCCCCAGATGTCTCAGTCCATTCCAGAGGAAGCTCTTTTCCCTTCACCGGCTCGTCTTTCACGCCGAGGATCGACTCACACCAAGGTGGCACGTGGCACAGCCCTGTGGGAAAGCCTCGTGGGAAAGCCTCGAGGGACAGCCTCGAGGGAAAGCCACAGATCCCTTGATCCACGTGACAGGAAGCGTGACACTACTGCTGCAGCTCGGCAGGAAAGCGCACGTGCATGCCCCCACTCGAGACGAGCCCTGACTCACCTGGGGAGACTCAGAAGCACCCAAAGATCCATGGCAACACTGGAGAGGAATCCTCAGGTTCCGGCCTCCACTCCACACAAGGACTGAGGCCCCGGCATGGACGGGAGAGGAAACCCGAGAGGTCCCCTAGCCACTCGCATGGGGACTGGCCTTTCCTGAGGCCACCAGAGCGGGTCCCTGAGGTCCCCGTCGTAACTCGAGAAGACCTGCCGCAACTCGAGAAAATCCAGGAGGTTCTCCCCTCCAGGCGAGATGAGGCCCATTTCCGCTGAGGCGTCTCGAGGCTGATCACACCTCACCTCTGGAACTTCGAAAGGGTCCTTCACACCCTTGGTGCAAATCAAGAAGTCTCCCGACATACCCGTCTCCACACGAGAGGAATCACGAGGGTCCCGCCCACATCCAGAGGAGCCCCGGGTCCGCCTCGTAGCTCGAGATGAGGGATCCTTTCCCTGCTTCGTCGGGAAGGAGATCCCGGCATTCCCGTCGCATCTCAAGAGGAGGCCCTCTCAACAGGAACGGCGAGAGGAACTTCAGGGTCCTGCCACCATTCCAAGAGTCCCCCAGATGTCTCAGTCCATTCCAGAGGAAGCTCTTTTCCCTTCACCGGCTCGTCTTTCACGCCGAGGATCGACTCACACCAAGGTGGCACGTGGCACAGCCCTGTGGGAAAGCCTCGTGGGAAAGCCTCGAGGGACAGCCTCGAGGGAAAGCCACAGATCCCTTGATCCACGTGACAGGAAGCGTGACACTACTGCTGCAGCTCGGGAGGAAAGCGCACGTACATGCCCCCACTCGAGACGAGCCCTGACTCCCCTGGGGAGACTCAGAAGCACCCAAAGATCCATGGCAACACTGGAGAGGAATCCTCAGGTTCCGGCCCCCACTCCACACAAGGACTGAGGCCCCGGCATGGACGGGAGAGGAATCCGGAGAGGTCCCCTAGCAACTCGCATGGGGACTGGCCTTTCCTGAGGCCACCAGAGCGGGTCCCTGAGGTCCCCGTCGTAACTCGAGAAGACCTGCCGCAACTCGAGAAAATCCAGGAGGTTCTCCCCTCCAGGCGAGATGAGGCCCATTTCCGCTGAGGCGTCTCGAGGCTGATCACACCTCACCTCTGGAACTTCGAAAGGGTCCTTCACACCCTTGGTGCAAATCAAGAAGTTTCCCGACATACCCGTCTCCACTCGAGAGGAATCACGAGGGTCCCGCCCACATCCAGAGGAGCCCCGGGTCCGCCTCGTAGCTCGAGATGAGGGATCCTTTCCCTGCTTCGTCGGGAAAGAGATCCCGGCATTCCCGTCGCATCTCAAGAGGAGGCCCTCTCAACAGGAACGGCGAGAGGAACTTCAGGGTCGTGCCACCATTCCAAGAGTCCCCCAGATGTCTCAGTCCATTCCAGAGGAAGCTCTTTTCCCTTCACCGGCTCGTCTTTCACGCCGAAGATCGACTCACACCAAGGTGGCACGTGGCACAGCCCTGTGGGAAAGCCTCGTGGGAAAGCCTCGAGGGACAGCCTCGAGGGAAAGCCACAGATCCCTTGATCCACGTGACAGGAAGCGTGACACTACTGCTGCAGCTCGGGAGGAAAGCGCACGTGCATGCCCCCACTCGAGACGAGGCCTGACTCACCTGGGGAGACTCAGAAGCACCCCAAGATCCATGGCAACACTGGAGAGGAATCCTCCGGTTCCGGCCCCGACTCCACACAAGGACTGAGGCCCCGGCATGGACGGGAGAGGAAACCCGAGAGGTCCCCTAGCCACTCGCATGGGGACTGGCCTTTCCTGAGGCCACCAGAGCGGGTCCCTGAGGTCCCCGTCGTAACTCGAGAAGACCTGCCGCAACTCGAGAAAATCCAGGAGGTTCTCCCCTCCAGGCGAGATGAGGCCCATTTCCGCTGAGGCGTCTCGAGGCTGATCACACCTCACCTCTGGAACTTCGAAAGGGTCCTTCACACCCTTGGTGCAAATCAAGAAGTTTCCCGACATACCCGTCTCCACTCGAGAGGAATCACGAGGGTCCCGCCCACATCCAGAGGAGCCCCGGGTCCGCCTCGTAGCTCGAGATGAGGGATCCTTTCCCTGCTTCGTCGGGAAGGAGATCCCGGCATTCCCGTCGCATCTCAAGAGGAGGCCCTCTCAACAGGAACGGCGAGAGGAACTTCAGGGTCGTGCCACCATTCCAAGAGTCCCCCAGATGTCTCAGTCCATTCCAGAGGAAGCTCTTTTCCCTTCACCGGCTCGTCTTTCACGCCGAGGATCGACTCACACCAAGGTGGCACGTGGCACAGCCCTGTGGGAAAGCCTCGTGGGAAAGCCTCGAGGGACAGCCTCGAGGGAAAGCCACAGATCCCTTGATCCACGTGACAGGAAGCGTGACACTACTGCTGCAGCTCGGGAGGAAAGCGCACGTGCATGCCCCCACTCGAGACGAGCCCTGACTCCCCTGGGGAGACTCAGAAGCACCCAAAGATCCATGGCAACACTGGAGAGGAATCCTCAGGTTCCGGCCCCCACTCCACACAAGGACTGAGGCCCCGGCATGGACGGGAGAGGAAACCCGAGAGGTCCCCTAGCCACTCGCATGGGGACTGGCCTTTCCTGAGGCCACCAGAGCAGGTCCCTGAGGTCCCCGTCGTAACTCGAGAAGACCTGCCGCAACTCGAGAAAATCCAGGAGGTTCTCCCCTCCAGGCGAGATGAGGCCCATTTCCGCTGAGGCGTCTCGAGGCTGATCACACCTCACCTCTGGAACTTCGAAAGTGTCCTTCACACCCTTGGTGCAAATCAAGAAGTTCCCCGACATACCCGTCTCCACTCGAGAGGAATCACGAGGGTCCCGCCCACATCCAGAGGAGCCCCGTTTCCGCCTCGTAGCTCGAGATGAGGGATCCTTTCCCTGCTTCGTCGGGAAAGAGTTCCCGGGGTTCCCGTCGCATCTCAAGCGGAGGCCCTCTCAACAGGATCGGCGAGAGGAACTCCAGGGTCGTGCCACCATTCCAAGAGTCCCCCAGATGTCTCAGTCCATTGCAGAGGAACCTCTTTTCCCTTCACCGGCTCGTCTTTCACGCCGAGGATCGACTCACACCAAGGTGGCACGTGGCACAGCCCTGTGGGAAAGCCTCGTGGGAAAGCCTCGAGGGACAGCCTCGAGGGAAAGCCACAGATCCCTTGATCCACGTGACAGGAAGCGTGACACTACTGCTGCAGCTCGGGAGGAAAGCACACGTGCATGCCCCCACTCGAGACGAAGCCTGACTCACCTGGGGAGACTCAGAAGCACCCAAAGATCCATGGCAACACTGGAGAGGAATTCTCAGGTTCCGGCCCCCTCTCCACACAAGGACTGAGGCCCCGGCATGGACGGGAGAGGAAACCCGAGAGGTCCCCTAGCCACTCGCATGGGGACTGGCCTTTCCTGAGGCCACCAGAGCGGGTCCCTGAGGTCCCCGTCGTAACTCGAGAAGACCTGCCGCAACTCGAGAAAATCCAGGAGGTTCTCCCCTCCAGGCGAGATGAGGCCCATTTCCGCTGAGGCGTCTCGAGGCTGATCACACCTCACCTCTGGAACTTCGAAAGGGTCCTTCACACCCTTGGTGCAAATCAAGAAGTTTCCCGACATACCCGTCTCCACTCGAGAGGAATCACGAGGGTCCCGCCCACATCCAGAGGAGCCCCGGGTCCGCCTCGTAGCTCGAGATGAGGGATCCTTTCCCTGCTTCGTCGGGAAGGAGATCCCGGCATTCCCGTCGCATCTCAAGAGGAGGCCCTCTCAACAGGAACGGCGAGAGGAACTTCAGGGTCGTGCCACCATTCCAAGAGTCCCCCAGATGTCTCAGTCCATTCCAGAGGAAGCTCTTTTCCCTTCACCGGCTCGTCTTTCACGCCGAGGATCGACTCACACCAAGGTGGCACGTGGCACAGCCCTGTGGGAAAGCCTCGTGGGAAAGCCTCGAGGGACAGCCTCGAGGGAAAGCCACAGATCCCTTGATCCACGTGACAGGAAGCGTGACACTACTGCTGCAGCTCGGCAGGAAAGCGCACGTGCATGCCCCCACTCGAGACGAGCCCTGACTCACCTGGGGAGACTCAGAAGCACCCAAAGATCCATGGCAACACTGGAGAGGAATCCTCAGGTTCCGGCCTCCACTCCACACAAGAACTGAGGCCCCGGCATGGACGGGAGAGGAAACCCGAGAGGTCCCCTAGCCACTCGCATGGGGACTGGCCTTTCCTGAGGCCACCAGAGCGGGTCCCTGAAGTCCCCATCGTAACTCGAGAAGACCTGCCGCAACTCGAGAAAATCCAGGAGGTTCTCCCCTCCAGGCGAGATGAGGCCCATTTCCGCTGAGGCGTCTCGAGGCTGATCACACCTCACCTCTGGAACTTCGAAAGGGTCCTTCACACCCTTGGTGCAAATCAAGAAGTTTCCCGACATACCCGTCTCCACTCGAGAGGAATCACGAGGGTCCCGCCCACATCCAGAGGAGCCCCGGGTCCGCCTCGTAGCTCGAGATGAGGGATCCTTTCCCTGCTTCGTCGGGAAAGAGATCCCGGCATTCCCGTCGCATCTCAAGAGGAGGCCCTCTCAACAGGAACGGCGAGAGGAACTTCAGGGTCGTGCCACCATTCCAAGAGTCCCCCAGATGTCTCAGTCCATTCCATAGGAAGCTCTTTTCCCTTCACTGGCTCGTCTTTCACGCCGAGGATCGACTCACACCAAGGTGGCACGTGGCACAGCCCTGTGGGAAAGCCTCGTGGGAAAGCCTCGAGGGACAGCCTCGAGGGAAAGCCACAGACCCCTTGATCCACGTGACAGGAAGCGTGACACTACTGCTGCAGCTCGGGAGGAAAGCGCACGTGCATGCCCCCACTCGAGACGAGGCCTGACTCCCCTGGGGAGACTCAGAAGCACCCCAAGATCCATGGCAACACTGGAGAGGAATCCTCAGGTTCCGGCCCCGACTCCACACAAGGACTGAGGCCCCGGCATGGACGGGAGAGAAATCCCGAGAGGTCCCCTATCAACTCGCATGGGGACTGGCCTTTCCTGAGGCCACCAGAGCGGGTCCCTGAGGTCCCCGTCGTTACTCGAGAAGACCTGCCGCAACTCGAGAAAATCCAGGAGGTTCTCCCCTCCAGGCGAGATGAGGCCCATTTCCGCTGAGGCGTCTCGAGGCTGATCACACCTCACCTCTGGAACTTCGAAAGGGTCCTTCACACCCTTGGTGCAAATCAAGAAGTTCCCCGACATACCCGTCTCCACTCGAGAGGAATCACGAGGGTCCCGCCCACATCCAGAGGAGCCCCGTTTCCGCCTCATAGTTCGAGATGAGGGATCCTTTCCCTGCTTCGTCGGGAAAGAGTTCCCGGGGTTCCCGTCGCATCTCAAGCGGAGGCCCTCTCAACAGGATCGGCGAGAGGAACTCAAGGGTCGTGCCACCATTCCAAGAGTCCCCCAGATGTCTCAGTCCATTGCAGAGGAACCTCTTTTCCCTTCACCGGCTCAACTTTCATGCCGAGGATCGACTCACACCAAGGTGGCACGTGGCACAGCCCTGTGGGAAAGCCTCGTGGGAAAGCCTCGAGGGACAGCCTCGAGGGAAAGCCACAGATCCCTTGATCCACGTGACAGGAAGCGTGACACTACTGCTGCAGCTCGTGAGGAAAGCACACGTGCATGCCCCCACTCGAGACGAGGCCTGACTCACCTGGGGAGACTCAGAAGCACCCAAAGATCCATGGCAACACTGGAGAGGAATTCTCAGGTTCCGGCCCCCTCTCCACACAAGGACTGAGGCCCCGGCATGGACGGGAGAGGAAACCCGAGAGGTCCCCTAGCCACTCGCATGGGGACTGGCCTTTCCTGAGGCCACCAGAGCGGGTCCCTGAGGTCCCCGTCGTAACTCGAGAAGACCTGCCGCAACTCGAGAAAATCCAGGAGGTTCTCCCCTCCAGGCGAGATGAGGCCCATTTCCGCTGAGGCGTCTCGAGGCTGATCACACCTCAACTCTGGAACTTCGAAAGGGTCCTTCACACCCTTGGTGCAAATCAAGAAGTTTCCCGACATACCCGTCTCCACTCGAGATGAATCACGAGGGTCCCGCCCACATCCAGAGGAGCCCCGGGTCCGCCTCGTAGCTCGAGATGAGGGATCCTTTCCCTGCTTCGTCGGGAAGGAGATCCCGGCATTCCCGTCGCATCTCAAGAGGAGGCCCTCTCAACAGGAACGGCGAGAGGAACTTCAGTGTCGTGCCACCATTCCAAGAGTCCCCCAGATGTCTCAGTCCATTCCAGAGGAAGCTCTTTTCCCTTCACCGGCTCGTCTTTCACGCCGAGGATCGACTCACACCAAGGTGGCACGTGGCACAGCCCTGTGGGAAAGCCTCGTGGGAAAGCCTCGAGGGACAGCCTCGAGGGAAAGCCACAGATCCCTTGATCCACGTGACAGGAAGCGTGACACTACTGCTGCAGCTCGGCAGGAAAGCGCACGTGCATGCCCCCACTCGAGACGAGCCCTGACTCACTTGGGGAGACTCAGAAGCACCCAAAGATCCATGGCAACACTGGAGAGGAATCCTCAGGTTCCGGCCTCCACTCCACACAAGGAGTGAGGCCCCGGCATGGACGGGAGAGGAAACCCGAGAGGTCCCCTAGCCACTCGCATGGGGACTGGCCTTTCCTGAGGCCACCAGAGCGGGTCCCTGAGGTCCCCGTCGTAACTCGAGAAGACTTGCCGAAACTCGAGAAAATCCAGGAGGTTCTACCCTCCAGGCGAGATGAGGCCCATTTCCGCTGAGGCGTCTCGAGGCTGATCACACCTCACCTCTGGAACTTCGAAAGGGTCCTTCACACCCTTGGTGCAAATCAAGAAGTTCCCCGACATACCCGTCTCCACTCGAGAGGAATCACGAGGGTCCCGCCCACATCCAGAGGAGCCCCGTTTCCGCCTCGTAGCTCGAGATAAGGGATCCTTTCCCTGCTTCGTCGGGAAAGAGTTCCCGGCGTTCCCGTCGCATCTCAAGAGGAGGCCCTCTCAACAGGAACGGCGAGAGGAACTCCAGGGTCGTGCCACCATTCCAAGAGTCCCCCAGATGTCTCAGTCCGTTCCAGAGGAACCTCTTTTCCCTTCACCGGCTCGTCTTTCACGCCGAGGATCGACTCACACCAAGGTGGCACGTGGCACAGCCCTGTGGGAAAGCCTCGTGGGAAAGCCTCGAGGGACAGCTTCGAGGGAAAGCCACAGATCCCTTAATCCACGTGACAGGAAGCGTGACACTACTGCTGCAGCTCGGGAGGAAAGCGCACGTGCATGCCCCCACTCGAGACGAGGCCTGACTCCCCTGGGGAGACTCAGAAGCACCCCAAGATCCATGGCAACACTGGAGAGGAATCCTCAGGTTCCGGCCCCGACTCCACACAAGGACTGAGGCCCCGGCATGGACGGGAGAGGAATCCCGAGAGGTCCCCTAGCAACTCGCATGGGGACTGGCCTTTCCTGAGGCCACTAGAGCGGGTCCCTGAGGTCCCCGTCGTAACTCGAGAAGACCTGCCGCAACTCGAGAAAATCCAGGAGGTTCTACCCTCCAGGCGAGATGAGGCCCATTTCCGCTGAGGCGTCTCGAGGCTGATCACACCTCACCTCTGGAACTTCGAAAGGGTCCTTCACACCCTTGGTGCAAATCAAGAAGTTCCCCGACATACCCGTCTCCACTCGAGAGGAATCACGAGGGTCCCGCCCACATCCAGAGGAGCCCCGTTTCCGCCTCGTAGCTCGAGATGAGGGATCCTTTCCCTGCTTCGTCGGGAAAGAGTTCCCGGCGTTCCCGTCGCATCTCAAGAGGAGGCCCTCTCAACAGGAACGGCGAGAGGAACTCCAGGGTCGTGCCACTATTCCAAGAGTCCCCCAGATGTCTCAGTCCATTGCAGAGGAACCTCTTTTCCCTTCACCGGCTCGTCTTTCACGCCGAGGATCGACTCACACCAAGGTGGCACGTGGCACAGCCCTGTGGGAAAGCCTCGTGGGAAAGCCTCGAGGGACAGCCTCGAGGGAAAGCCACAGATCCCTTGATCCACGTGACAGGAAGCGTGACACTACTGCTGCAGCTCGGGAGGAAAGCGCACGTGCATGCCCCCACACGAGACGAGGCCTGACTCACCTGGGGAGACTCAGAAGCACGCAAAGATCCATGGCAACACTGGAGAGGAATCCTCAGGTTCCGGCCCCGACTCCACACAAGGACTGAGGCCCCGGCATGGAAGGGAGAGGAAACCCGAGAGGTCCCCTAGCAACACGCATGGGGACTGGCCTTTCCTGAGGCCACCAGAGCGGGTCCCTGAGGTCCCCGTCGTAACTCGAGAAGACCTGCCGCAACTCGAGAAAATCCAGGAGGTTCTCCCCTCCAGGCGAGATGAGGCCCATTTCCGCTGAGGCGTCTCGAGGCTGATCACACCTCACCTCTGGAACTTCGAAAGGGTCCTTCACACCCTTGGTGCAAATCAAGAAGTTCCCCGACATACCCGTCTCCACTCGAGAGGAATCACGAGGGTCCCGCCCACATCCAGAGGAGCCCCGTTTCCGCCTCATAGCTCGAGATGAGGGATCCTTTCCCTGCTTCGTCGGGAAAGAGTTCCCGGGGTTCCCGTCGCATCTCAAGCGGAGGCCCTCTCAACAGGATCGGCGAGAGGAACTCCAGGGTCGTGCCACCATTCCAAGAGTCCCCCAGATGTCTCAGTCCATTGCAGAGGAACCACTTTTCCCTTCACCGGCTCGTCTTTCATGCCGAGGATCGACTCACACCAAGGTGGCACGTGGCACAGCCCTGTGGGAAAGCCTCGTGGGAAAGCCTCGAGGGACAGCCTCGAGGGAAAGCCACAGATCCCTTGATCCACGTGACAGGAAGCGTGACACTACTGCTGCAGCTCGTGAGGAAAGCACACGTGCATGCCCCCACTCGAGACGAGCCCTGACTCACCTGGGGAGACTCAGAAGCACCCAAAGATCCATGGCAACACTGGAGAGGAATTCTCAGGTTCCGGCCCCCTCTCCACACAAGGACTGAGGCCCCGGCATGGACGGGAGAGGAAACCCGAGAGGTCCCCTAGCCACTCGCATGGGGACTGGCCTTTCCTGAGGCCACCAGAGCGGGTCCCTGAGGTCCCCGTCGTAACTCGAGAAGACCTGCCGCAACTCGAGAAAATCCAGGAGGTTCTCCCCTCCAGGCGAGATGAGGCCCATTTCCGCTGAGGCGTCTCGAGGCTGATCACACCTCACCTCTGGAACTTCGAAAGGGTCCTTCACACCCTTGGTGCAAATCAAGAAGTTTCCCGACATACCCGTCTCCACTCGAGAGGAATCACGAGGGTCCCGCCCACATCCAGAGGAGCCCCGGGTCCGCCTCGTAGCTCGAGATGCGGGATCCTTTCCCTGCTTCGTCGGGAAGGAGATCCCGGCATTCCCGTCGCATCTCAAGAGGAGGCCCTCTCAACAGGAACGGCGAGAGGAACTTCAGTGTCGTGCCACCATTCCAAGAGTCCCCCAGATGTCTCAGTCCATTCCAGAGGAAGCTCTTTTCCCTTCACCGGCTCGTCTTTCACGCCGAGGATCGACTCACACCAAGGTGGCACGTGGCACAGCCCTGTGGGAAAGCCTCGTGGGAAAGCCTCGAGGGACAGCCTCGAGGGAAAGCCACAGATCCCTTGATCCACGTGACAGGAAGCGTGACACTACTGCTGCAGCTCGGCAGGAAAGCGCACGTGCATGCCCCCACTCGAGACGAGCCCTGACTCACTTGGGGAGACTCAGAAGCACCCAAAGATCCATGGCAACACTGGAGAGGAATCCTCAGGTTCCGGCCTCCACTCCACACAAGGACTGAGGCCCCGGCATGGACGGGAGAGGAAACCCGAGAGGTCCCCTAGCCACTCGCATGGGGACTGGCCTTTCCTGAGGCCACCAGAGCGGGTCCCTGAGGTCCCCGTCGTAACTCGAGAAGACTTGCCGCAACTCGAGAAAATCCAGGAGGTTCTACCCTCCAGGCGAGATGAGGCCCATTTCCGCTGAGGCATCTCGAGGCTGATCACACCTCACCTCTGGAACTTCGAAAGGGTCCTTCACACCCTTGGTGCAAATCAAGAAGTTCCCCGACATACCCGTCTCCACTCGAGAGGAATCACGAGGGTCCCGCCCACATCCAGAGGAGCCCCGTTTCCGCCTCGTAGCTCGAGATAAGGGATCCTTTCCCTGCTTCGTCGGGAAAGAGTTCCCGGCGTTCCCGTCGCATCTCAAGAGGAGGCCCTCTCAACAGGAACGGCGAGAGGAACTCCAGGGTCGTGCCACCATTCCAAGAGTCCCCCAGATGTCTCAGTCCATTCCAGAGGAACCTCTTTTCCCTTCACCGGCTCGTCTTTCACGCCGAGGATCGACTCACACCAAGGTGGCACGTGGCACAGCCCTGTGGGAAAGCCTCGTGGGAAAGCCTCGAGGGACAGCTTCGAGGGAAAGCCACAGATCCCTTAATCCACGTGACAGGAAGCGTGACACTACTGCTGCAGCTCGGGAGGAAAGCGCACGTGCATGCCCCCACTCGAGACGAGGCCTGACTCCCCTGGGGAGACTCAGAAGCACCCCAAGATCCATGGCAACACTGGAGAGGAATCCTCAGGTTCCGGCCCCGACTCCACACAAGGACTGAGGCCCCGGCATGGACGGGAGAGGAATCCCGAGAGGTCCCCTAGCAACTCGCATGGGGACTGGCCTTTCGTGAGGCCACTAGAGCGGGTCCCTGAGGTCCCCGTCGTAACTCGAGAAGACCTGCCGCAACTCGAGAAAATCCAGGAGGTTCTACCCTCCAGGCGAGATGAGGCCCATTTCCGCTGAGGCGTCTCGAGGCTGATCACACCTCACCTCTGGAACTTCGAAAGGGTCCTTCACACCCTTGGTGCAAATCAAGAAGTTCCCCGACATACCCGTCTCCACTCGAGAGGAATCACGAGGGTCCCGCCCACATCCAGAGGAGCCCCGTTTCCGCCTCGTAGCTCGAGATGAGGGATCCTTTCCCTGCTTCGTCGGGAAAGAGTTCCCGGCGTTCCCGTCGCATCTCAAGAGGAGGCCCTCTCAACAGGGACGGCGAGAGGAACTCCAGGGTCGTGCCACCATTCCAAGAGTCCCCCAGATGTCTCAGTCCATTGCAGAGGAACCTCTTTTCCCTTCACCGGCTCGTCTTTCACGCCGAGGATCGACTCACACCAAGGTGGCACGTGGCACAGCCCTGTGGGAAAGCCTCGTGGGAAAGCCTCGAGGGACAGCCTCGAGGGAAAGCCACAGATCCCTTGATCCACGTGACAGGAAGCGTGACACTACTGCTGCAGCTCGGGAGGAAAGCGCACGTGCATGCCCCCACACGAGACGAGGCCTGACTCACCTGGGGAGACTCAGAAGCACGCAAAGATCCATGGCAACACTGGAGAGGAATCCTCAGGTTCCGGCCCCGACTCCACACAAGGACTGAGGCCCCGACATGGAAGGGAGAGGAAACCCGAGAGGTCCCCTAGCAACACGCATGGGGACTGGCCTTTCCTGAGGCCACCAGAGCGGGTCCCTGAGGTCCCCGTCGTAACTCGAGAAGACCTGCCGCAACTCGAGAAAATCCAGGAGGTTCTCCCCTCCAGGCGAGATGAGGCCCATTTCCGCTGAGGCGTCTCGAGGCTGATCACACCTCACCTCTGGAACTTCGAAAGGGTCCTTCACACCCTTGGTTCAAATCAAGAAGTTTCCCGACATACCCGTCTCCACTCGAAAGGAATCACGACGGTCCCGCCCACATCCAGAGGAGCCCCTGGTCCGCCTCGTAGCTCGAGATGAGGGATCCTTTCCCTGCTTCGTCGGGAAAGAGTTCCCGGCTTTCCCGTCGCACCTCAAGAGGAAGCCCTCTCAGCAGAAACGGCGAGAGGAACTCCAGGGTCGTGCCACCATTCCAAGAGTCCCCCAGATGTCTCAGTCCATTCCAGAGGAAGCTCTTTTCCCTTCACCGGCTCGTCTTTCACGCCGAGGATCGATTCACACCAAGGTGGCACGTGGCACAGCCCTGTGGGAAAGCCTCGTGGGAAAGCCTCGAGGGACAGCCTCGAGGGAAAGCCACAGATCCCTTGATCCACGTGACAGGAAGCGTGACACTACTGCTGCAGCTCGGGAGGAAAGCGCACGTGCATGCCCCCACTCGAGACGAGCCCTGACTCCCCTGGGGAGACTCAAAAGCACCCCAAGATCCATGGCAACACTGGAGAGGAATCCTCAGGTTCCGGCCCCGACTCCACACAAGGACTGAGGCCCCGGCATGGACGGGAGAGGAATCCCGAGAGGTCCCCTAGCAACTCGCATGAGTACTGGCCTTTCCTGAGGCCACCAGAGCGGGTCCCTGAGGTCCCCGTCGTAACTCGAGAATACCTGCCGCAACTCGAGAAAATCCAGGAGGTTCTCCCCTCCAGGCGAGATGAGGCCCATTTCCGCTGAGGCGTCTCGAGGCTGATCACACCTCACCTCTGGAACTTCGAAAGGGTCCTTCACACCCTTGGTGCAAATCAAGAAGTTCCCCGACATACCCGTTTCCACTCGAGAGGAATCACGAGGGTCCCGCCCACATCCAGAGGAGCCCCGTTTCCGCCTCGTAGCTCGAGATGAGGGATCCTTTCCCTGCTTCGTCGGGAAAGAGTTCCCGGCGTTCCCGTCGCATCTCAAGAGGAGGCCCTCTCAACAGGAACGGCGAGAGGAACTCCAGGGTCGTGCCACCATTCCAGGAGTCCCCCAGATGTCTCAGTCCATTCCAGAGGAACCTCTTTTCCCTTCACCGGCTCGTCTTTCACGCCGAGGATCGACTCACACCAAGGTGGCACGTGGCACAGCCCTGTGGGAAAGCCTCGTGGGAAAGCCTCGAGGGACAGCCTCGAGGGAAAGCCACAGATCCCTTGATCCACGTGTACAGGAAGTGTGACACTACTGCTGCAGCTCGGGAGGAAAGCGCACGTGCATGCCCCCACTCGAGACGAGGCCTGACTGCCCTGGGGAGACTCAGAAGCACCCAAAGATCCATGGCAACACTGGAGAGGAATCCTCAGGTTCTGGCCCCCACTCCACACAAGGACTGAGGCCCCGGCATGGACGGGAGAGGAAACCCGAGAGGTCCCCTAGCCACTCGCATGGGGACTGGCCTTTCCTGAGGCCACCAGAGCGGGTCCCTGAGGTCCCCGTCGTAACTCGAGAAGACCTGCCGCAACTCGAGAAAATCCAGGAGGTTCTCCCCTCCAGGCGAGATGAGGCCCATTTCCGCTGAGGCGTCTCGAGGCTGATCACACCTCACCTCTGGAACTTCGAAAGGGTCCTTCACACCCTTGGTGCAAATCAAGAAGTTTCCCGACATACCCGTCTCCACACGAGAGGAATCACGAGGGTCCCGCCCACATCCAGAGGAGCCCCGGGTCCGCTTCGTAGCTCGAGATGAGGGATCCTTTCCCTGCTTCGTCGGGAAAGAGATCCCGGCATTCCCGTCGCATCTCAAGAGGAGGCCCTCTCAACAGGAACGGCGAGAGGAACTTCAGGGTCATGCCACCATTCCAAGAGTCCCCCAGATGTCTCAGTCCATTCCAGAGGAAGCTCTTTTCCCTTCACCGGCTCGTCTTTCACGCCGAGGATCGACTCACACCAAGGTGGCACGTGGCACAGCCCTGTGGGAAAGCCTCGTGGGAAAGCCTCGAGGGACAGCCTCGAGGAAAAGACACAGATCCCTTGATCCACGTGACAGGAAGCGTGACACTACTGCTGCAGCTCGGGAGGAAAGCACACGTGCATGCCCCCACTCGAGATGAGGCCTGACTCCCCTGGGGAGACTCAGAAGCACCCCAAGATCCATGGCAACACTGGAGAGGAATCCTCAGGTTCCGGCCCCGACTCCACACAAGGACTGAGGCCCCGGCATGGACGGGAGAGGAATCCCGAGAGGTCCCCTAGCAACTCGCATGGGGACTGGCCTTTCCTGAGGCCACCAGAGCGGGTCCCTGAGGTCCCCGTCGTAACTCGAGAAGACCTGCCGCAACTCGAGAAAATCCAGGAGGTTCTCCCCTCCAGGCAAGATGAGGCCCATTTCTGCTGAGGTGTCAAGAGGCGGATCACACCTCACCTCTGGAACTTCGAAAGGCTCCTTCACACCCTTGCTGCAAATCAAGAAGTTCCCCGACATACCCGTCTCCACTCGAGAGGAATCACGAGGGTCCCGCCCACATCCAGAGGAGCCCCGTTTCGGCCTCGTAGCTCGAGATGAGGGATCCTGTCCCTGCTTCGTCGGGAAAGAGTTCCCGGCGTTCCCGTCGCATCTCAAGAGGAGGCCCTCTCAACAGGAACGGCGAGAGGAACTCCAGGGTCGTGCCACCTTTCCAAGAGTCCCCCAGATGTCTCAGTCCATTCCAGAGGAAACTCTTTTCCCTTCACCGGCTCGTCTTTCACGCCGAGGATCGACTCACACCAAGGTGGCACGTGGCACAGCCCTGTGGGAAAGCCTCGTGGGAAAGCCTCGAGGGACAGCCTCGAGGGAAAGCCACAGATCCCTTGATCCACGTGACAGGAAGCGTGACACTACTGCTGCAGCTCGGGAGGAAAGCGCACGTGCATGCCCCCACTCGAGACGAGGCCTGACTCCCCTGGGGAGACTCAGAAGCACCCCAAGATCCATGGCAACACTGGAGAGGAATCCTCAGGTTCCGGCCCCGATTCCACACAAGGACTGAGGCCCCGGCATGGACGGGAGAGGAATCCCGAGAGCTCCCCTAGCAACTCGCATGGGGACTGGCCTTTCCTGAGGCCACCAGAGCGGGTCCCTGAGGTCCCCGTCGTAACTCGAGAAGACCTGCCGCAACTCGAGAAAATCCAGGAGGTTCTCCCCTTCAGGCGAGATGAGGCCCATTTCCGCTGAGGCGTCTCGAGGCTGACCACACCTCACCTCTGGAACTTCGAAAGGCTCCTTCACACCCTTGGTGCAAATCAAGAAGTTTCCCGACATACCCGTCTCCACTCGAGAGGAATCACGAGGGTCCCGCCCACATCCAGAGGAGCCCCGTTTCCGCCTCGAAGCTCGAGATGACGGATCCTTTCCCTGTTTCGTCGGGAAAGAGTTCCCGGCGTTCCCGTCGCATCTCAAGAGGAGGCCCTCTCAACAGGAACGGCGAGAGGAACTCCAGGGTCGTGCCACCATTCCAAGAGTCCCCCAGATGTCTCAGTCCATTGCAGAGGAAACTCTTTTCCCTTCACCGGCTCGTCTTTCACGCCGAGGATCGACTCACACCAAGGTGGCACGTGGCACAGCCCTGTGGGAAAGCCTCGTGGGAAAGCCTCGAGGGAAAGCCTCGAGGGAAAGCCACAGATCCCTTGATCCACGTGACAGGAAGCGTGACACTACTGCTGCAGATCGGGAGGAAAGCGCACGTGCATGCCCCCACTCGAGACGAGGCCTGACTCCCCTGGGGAGACTCAGAAGCACCCAAAGATCCATGGCAACACTGGGGAGGAATCCTCAGGTTCCGGCCCCGACTCCACAAAAGGACTGAGGCCCCGGCATGGACGGGAGAGGAATCCCGAGAGGTCCCCTAGCCACTCGCATGGGGACTGGCCTTTCCTGAGGCCACCAGAGCGGGTCCCTGAGGTCCCCGTCGTAAGTCGAGAAGACCTGCCGCAACTCGAGAAAATCCAGGAGGTTCTCCCCTCCAGGCGAGATGAGGCCCATTTCCGCTGAGGCGTCTAGAGGCTGATCACACCTCACCTCTGGAAATTCGAAAAGGTCCTTCACACCCTGGGTGCAAATCAAGAAGTTCCCCGACATACCCGTCTCCACTCGAGAGGAATCACGAGGGTCCCGCCCACATCCAGAGGAGCCCCGGGTCTGCCTCGTAGCTCGAGATGAGGGATCCTTTCCCTGCTTCTTCGGGAAAGAGTTCCCGGCTTTCCCGTCGCATCTCAAGACGAGGCCCTCTCAACAGGAACGGCGAGAGGAACTCCAGGGTCGTGCCACCATTCCAAGAGTCCCCCAGATGTCTCAGTCCATTCCAGAGGAACCTCTTTTCCCTTCACCGGCTCGTATTTCACGCCGAGGATCGACTCACACCAAGGTGGCACGTGGCACAGCCCTGTGGGAAAGCCTCGTGGGAAAGCCTCGAGGGACAGCCTCGAGGGAAAGCCACAGATCCCTTGATCCACGTGACAGGAAGCGTGACACTACTGCTGCAGCTCGGGAGGAAAGCGCACGTGCATGCCCCCACTCGAGACGAGGCCTGACTCCCCTGGGGAGACTCAGAAGCACCCCAAGATCCATGGCAACACTGGAGAGGAATCCTCAGGTTCCGGCCCCGACTCCACACAAGGACTGAGGCCCCGGCATGGACGGGAGAGGAATCCCGAGAGGTCCCCTAGCCACTCGCATGGGACTGGCCTTTCCTGAGGCCACCAGAGCGGGTCCCTGAGGTCCCCTTCGTAACTCGAGAAGACTTGCCGCAACTCGAGAAAATCCAGGAGGTTCTCCCCTCCAGGCGAGATGAGGCCCATTTCTGCTGAGGTGTCACGAGGCGGATCACACCTCACCTCTGGAACTTCGAAAGGCTCCTTCACACCCTTGCTGCAAATCAAGAAGTTCCCCGACATACCCGTCTCCACTCGAGAGGAATCACGAGGGTCCCGCCCACATCAAGAGGAGCCCCGTTTCGGCCTCGTAGCTCGAGATGAGGGATCCTGTCCCTGCTTCGTCGGGAAAGAGTTCCCGGCGTTCCCGTCGCATCTCAAGAGGAGGCCCTCTCTACAGGAACGGCGAGAGGAACTTCAGGGTCGTGCCACCTTTCCAAGAGTCCCCCAGATGTCTCAGTCCATTCCAGAGGAACCTCTTTTCCCTTCACCGGCTCGTCTTTCACGCCGAGGATTGACTCACACCAAGGTGGCACGTGGCACAGCCCTGTGGGAAAGCCTCGTGCGAAAGCCTCGAGGGACAGCCTCGAGGGAAAGCCACAGAACCCTTGATCCACGTGACAGGAAGCGTGACACTACTGCTGCAGCTCGGGAGGAAAGCGCACGTGCATGCCCCCACTCGAGACGAGGCCTGACTCCCCTGGGGAGACTCAGAAGCACCCCAAGATCCATTGTAACACTGGAGAGGAATCCTCAGGTTCCGGTCCCGACTCCACACAAGGACTGAGGCCCCGGCATGGACGGTAGAGGAATCCCAAGAGGTCCCCTAGCCACTCGCATGGGGACTGGCCTTTCCTGAGGCCACCAGAGCGGGTCCCTGAGGTCCCCGTCGTAACTCGAGAAGACCTGTCGCAACTCGAGAAAATCCAGGAGGTTCTCCCCTCCAGGCGAGATGAGGCCCATTTCCGCTGAGGCGTCTCGAGGCTGATCACACCTCACCTCTGGAACTTCGAAAGGCTCCTTCACACCCTTGGTGCAAATCAAGAAGTTCCCCGACATACCCGTCTCCACTCGAGAGGAATCACGAGGGTCCCGCCCACATCCAGAGGAGCCCCGTTTCCGCCTCGAAGCTCGAGATGAGGGATCCTTTCCCTGCTTCGTCGGGAAAGAGTTCCCGGGGTTCCCGTCGCATCTCAAGAGGAGGCCCTCTCAACAGGAACGGCGAGAGGAACTCCAGGGTCGTGCCACCATTCCAAGAGTCCCCCAGATGTCTCAGTCCATTGCAGAGGAACCTCTTTTCCCTTCACCGGCTCGTCTTTCACGCCGAGGATCGACTCACACCAAGGTGGCACGTGGCACAGCCCTGTGGGAATGCCTCGTGGGAAAGCCTCGAGGGACAGCCTCGAGGGAAAGCCACAGATCCCTTGATCCACGTGACAGGAAGCGTGACACTACTGCTGCAGCTCGGGAGGAAAGCGCACGTGCATGCCCCCACTCGAGACGAGGCCTGACTCACCTGGGGAGACTCAGAAGCACCCAAAGTTCAATGGCAACACTGGAGAGGAATCCTCAGGTTCCGGCCCCCACTCCACACAAGGACTGAGGCCCCGGCATGGACGGGAGAGGAAACCCGAGAGGTCCCCTAGCCACTCGCATGGGGACTGGCCTTTCCTGAGGCCACCAGAGCGGGTCCCTGAGGTCCCCGTCGTAACTCGAGAAGACCTGCCGCAACTCGAGAAAATCCAGGAGGTTCTCCCCTCCAGGCGAGATGAGGCCCATTTCCGCTGAGGTGTCACGAGGCGGATCACACCTCACCTCTGGAACTTCGAAAGGCTCCTTCACACCCTTGCTGCAAATCAAGAAGTTCCCCGACATACCCGTCTCCACTCGAGAGGAATCACGAGGGTCCCGCCCACATCCAGAGGAGCCCCGTTTCGGCCTCGTAGCTCGAGATGAGGGATCCTGTCCCTGCTTCGTCGGGAAAGAGTTCCCGGCGTTCCCGTCGCATCTCAAGAGGAGGCCCTCTCAACAGGAACGGCGAGAGGAACTCCAGGGTCGTGCCACGTTTCCAAGAGTCCCCCAGATGTCTCAGTCCATTCCAGAGGAAACTCTTTTCCCTTCACCGGCTCGTCTTTCACGCCGAGGATCGACTCACACCAAGGTGGCACGTGGCACAGCCCTGTGGGAAAGCCTCGTGGGAAAGCCTCGAGGGACAGCCTCGAGGGAAAGCCACAGATCCCTTGATCCACGTGACAGGAAGCGTGACACTACTGCTGCAGCTCGGGAGGAAAGCGCACGTGCATGCCCCCACTCGAGACGAGGCCTGACTCCCCTGGGGAGACTCAAAAGCACCCCAAGATCCATGGCAACACTGGAGAGGAATCCTCAGGTTCCGGCCCCGACTCCACACAAGGACTGAGGCCCCGGCATGGACGGGAGAGGAATCCCGAGAGGTCCCCTAGCAACTCGCATGGGGACTGGCCCTTCCTGAGGCCACCAGAGCGGGTCCCTGAGGTCCCCGTCGTAACTCGAGAAGACCTGCCGCAACTCTAGAAAATCCAGGAGGTTCTCCCCTCCAGGCGAGATGAGGCCCATTTCTGCTGAGGTGTCACGAGGCGGATCACACCTCACCTCTGGAACTTCGAAAGGCTCCTTCACACCCTTGCTGCAAATCAAGAAGTTCCCCGACATACCCGTCTCCACTCGAGAGGAATCACGAGGGTCCCGCCCACATCCAGAGGAGCCCCGTTTCGGCCTCGTAGCTCGAGATGAGGGATCCTGTCCCTGCTTCGTCGGGAAAGAGTTCCCGGCGTTCCCGTCGCATCTCAAGAGGAGGCCCTCTCAACAGGGACGGCGAGAGGAACTCCAGGGTCGTGCCACCTTTCCAAGAGTCCCCCAGATGTCTCAGTCCATTCCAGAGGAAACTCTTTTCCCTTCACCGGCTCGTCTTTCACGCCGAGGATCGACTCACACCAAGGTGGCACGTGGCACAGCCCTGTGGGAAAGCCTCGTGGGAAAGCCTCGAGGGACAGCCTCGAGGGAAAGCCACAAATCCCTTGATCCACGTGACAGGATGCGTGACACTACTGCTGCAGCTCGGGAGGAAAGCGCACGTGCATGCCCCCACTCGAGACGAGGCCTGACTCCCCTGGGGAGACTCAGAAGCACCCCAAGATCCATGGCAACACTGGAGAGGAATCCTCAGGTTCCGGGCCCGACTCCACACAAGGACTGAGGCCCCGGCATGGACGGGAGAGGAATCCCGAGAGGTCCCCTAGCAACTCGCATGTGGACTGGCCTTTCCTGAGGCCACTAGAGCGGGTCCCTGAGGTCCCCGTCGTAACTCGAGAAGACCTGCCGCAACACGAGAAAATCCAGGAGGTTCTCCCCTCCAGGCGAGATGAGGCCCATTTCCGCTGAGGTCACTCGAGGACGATCACACCTCACCTCTGCAACTTCGAAAGGCTCCTTCACACCCTTGGTGCAAATCAAGAAGTTTCCCGACATACCCGTCTCCACTCGAGAGGAATCACGAGGGTCCCGCCCACATCCAGAGGAGCCCCGTTTCCGCCTCGAAGCTCGAGATGACGGATCCTTTCCCTGTATCGTCGGGAAAGAGTTCCCGGCGTTCCCGTCGCATCTCAAGAGGAGGCCCTCTCAACAGGAACGGCGAGAGGAACTCCAGGGTCGTGCCACCATTCCAAGAGTCCCCCAGATGTCTCAGTCCATTGCAGAGGAAACTCTTTTCCCTTCACCGGCTCGTCTTTCACGCCGAGGATCGACTCACACCAAGGTGGCACGTGGCACAGCCCTGTGGGAAAGCCTCGTGGGAAAGCCTCGAGGGAAAGCCTCGAGGGAAAGCCACAGATCCCTTGATCCACGTGACAGGAAGCGTGACACTACTGCTGCAGATCGGGAGGAAAGCGCACGTGCATGCCCCCACTCGAGACGAGGCCTGACTCCCCTGGGGAGACTCAGAAGCACCCAAAGATCCATGGCAACACTGGGGAGGAATCCTCAGGTTCCGGCCCCGACTCCACAAAAGGACTGAGGCCCCGGCATGGACGGGAGAGGAATCCCGAGAGGTCCCCTAGCCACTCGCATGGGGACTGGCCTTTCCTGAGGCCACCAGAGCGGGTCCCTGTGGTCCCCGTCGTAAGTCGAGAAGACCTGCCGCAACTCGAGAAAATCCAGGAGGTTCTCCCCTCCAGGCGAGATGAGGCCCATTTCCGCTGAGGCGTCTAGAGGCTGATCACACCTCACCTCTGGAAATTCGAAAAGGTCCTTCACACCCTGGGTGCAAATCAAGAAGTTCCCCGACATACCCGTCTCCACTCGAGAGGAATCACGAGGGTCCCGCCCACATCCAGAGGAGCCCCGGGTCTGCCTCGTAGCTCGAGATGAGGGATCCTTTCCCTGCTTCTTCGGGAAAGAGTTCCCGGCTTTCCCGTCGCATCTCAAGACGAGGCCCTCTCAACAGGAACGGCGAGAGGAACTCCAGGGTCGTGCCACCATTCCAAGAGTCCCCCAGATGTCTCAGTCCATTCCAGAGGAACCTCTTTTCCCTTCACCGGCTCGTATTTCACGCCGAGGATCGACTCACACCAAGGTGGCACGTGGCACAGCCCTGTGGGAAAGCCTCGTGGGAAAGCCTCGAGGGACAGCCTCGAGGGAAAGCCACAGATCCCTTGATCCACGTGACAGGAAGCGTGACACTACAGCTGCAGCTCGGGAGGAAAGCGCACGTGAATGCCCCCACTCGAGACGAGGCCTGACTCCCCTGGGGAGACTCAGAAGCACCCCAAGACCCATGGCAACACTGGAGAGGAATCCTCAGGTTCCGGCCCCGACTCCACACAAGGACTGAGGCCCCGGCATGGACTGGAGAGGAATCCCGAGAGGTCCCCTAGCAACTCGCATGGGGACTGGCCTTTCCTGAGGCCACCAGAGCGTGTCCCTGAGGTCCCCGTCGTAACTCGAGAAGACCTGCCGCAACTCGAGAAAATCCAGGAGGTTCTCCCCTCCAGGCGAGATGAGGCCCATTTCCGCTGAGGCGTCTCGAGGCTGATCACACCTCACCTCTGGAACTTCGAAAGGGTCCTTCACACCCTTGGTGAAAATCAAGAAGTTCCCCGACCTAGCCGTCTCCACTCGAGAGGAATCACGAGGGTCCCGCCCACATCCAGAGGAGCCCCGTTTCCGCCTCGTAGCTCGAGATGAGGGATCCTTTCCCTGCTTCGTCGGGAAAGAGTTCCCGGCCTTCCCGTCGCATCTCAAGAGGAGGCCCTCTCAACAGGAACGGCGAGAGGAACTCCAGGGTCGTGCCACCATTCCAAGAGTCCCCCAGATGTCTCAGTCCATTCCAGAGGAACCTCTTTTCCCTTCACCGGCTCGTCTTTCACGCCGAGGATCGACTCACACCAAGGTGGCACGTGGCACAGCCCTGTGGGAAAGCCTCGTGGGAAAGCCTCGAGGGACAGCCTCGAGGGAAAGCCACAGATCCCTTGATCCACGTGACAGGAAGCGTGACACTACTGCTGCAGCTCGGGAGGAAAGCGCACGTGCATGCCCCCACTCGAGACGAGGCCTGACTCCCCTGGGGAGACTCAGAAGCACCCCAAGATCCATGGCAACACTGGAGAGGAATCCTCAGGTTCCGGCCCCGACTCCACACAAGGACTGAGGCCCCGGCATGGACGGGAGAGGAATCCCGAGAGGTCCCCTAGCAACTCGCATGGGGACTGGCCTTTCCTGAGGCCACCAGAGCGGGTCCCTGAGGTCCCCGTCGTAACTCGAGAAGACCTGCCGCAACTCGAGAAAATCCAGGAGGTTCTCCCCTCCAGGCGAGATGAGGCCCATTTCCGCTGAGGCGTCTCGAGGCTGATCACACCTCACCTCTGGAACTTCGAAAGGCTCCTTCACACCCTTGGTGCAAATCAAGAAGTTCCCCGACATAGCCGTCTCCACTCGAGAGGAATCACGAGGGTCCCGCCCACATCCAGAGGAGCCCCGTTTCCGCCTCGTAGCTCGAGATGAGGGATCCTTTCCCTGCTTCGTCGGGAAAGAGTTCCCGGCCTTCCCGTCGCATCTCAAGAGGAGGCCCTCTCAACAGGAACGGCGAGAGGAACTCCAGGGTCGTGCCACCATTCCAAGAGTCCCCCAGATGTCTCAGTCCATTCCAGAGGAACCTCTTTTCCCTTCACCGGCTCGTCTTTCACGCCGAGGATCGACTCACACCAAGGTGGCACGTGGCACAGCCCTGTGGGAAAGCCTCGTGGGAAAGCCTCGAGGGACAGCCTCGAGGGAAAGCCACAGATCCCTTGATCCACGTGACAGGAAGCGTGACACTACTGCTGCAGCTCGGGAGGAAAGCGCACGTGCATGCCCCCACTCGAGACGAGGCCTGACTCCCCTGGGGAGACTCAGAAGCACCCCAAGATCCATGGCAACACTGGAGAGGAATCCTCAGGTTCCGGCCCCGACTCCACACAAGGACTGAGGCCCCGGCATGGACGGGAGAGGAATCCCGAGAGGTCCCCTAGCAACTCGCATGGGGACTGGCCTTTCCTGAGGCCACCAGAGCGGGTCCCTGTGGTCCCCGTCGTAACTCGAGAAGACCTGCCGCAACTCGAGAAAATCCAGGAGGTTCTCCCCTCCAGGCGAGATGAGGCCCATTTCCGCTGAGGCGTCTCGAGGCTGATCACACCTCCCCTCTGGAACTTCAAAAGGCTCCTTCACACCCTTGGTGCAAATCAAGAAGTTCCCCGACCTACCCGTCTCCACTCGAGAGGAATCACGTGGGTCCCGTCCACATCCAGAGGAGCCCCGTTTCCGCCTCGTAGCTCGAGATGAGTGATCCTTTCCCTGCTTCGTCGGGAAAGAGTTCCCGGCCTTCCCGTCGCATCTCAAGAGGAGGCCCTCTCAACAGGAACGGCGAGAGGAACTCAAGGGTCGTGCCACCATTCCAAGAGTCCCCCAGATGTCTCAGTCCATTCCAGAGGAACCTCTTTTCCTTTCACTGGCTCGTCTTTCACGCCGAGGATCGACTCACACCAAGGTGGCACGTGGCACAGCCCTGTGGGAAAGCCTCGTGGGAAAGCCTCGAGGGACAGCCTCGAGGGAAAGCCACAGATCCCTTGATCCACGTGACAGGAAGCGTGACACTACTGCTGCAGCTCGGGAGGAAAGCGCACGTGCATGCCCCCACTCGAGACGAGGCCTGACTCCCCTGGGGAGACTCAGAAGCACCCCAAGATCCATGGCAACACTGGAGAGCAATCCTCAGGTTCCGGCCCCGACTCCACACAAGGACTGAGGTCCCGGCATGGACGGGAGAGGAATCCCGAGAGGTCCCCTAGCAACTCGCATGGGGACTGGCCTTTCCTGAGGCCACCAGAGTGGGTCCCTGAGGTCCCCGTCGTAACTCGAGAAGACCTGCCGCAACTCGAGAAAATCCAGGAGGTTCTCCCCTCCAGGCGAGATGAGGCCCATTTCCGCTGAGGCGTCTCGAGGCTGATCACACCTCACCTCTGGAACTTCGAAAGGGTCCTTCACACCCTTGGTGCAAATCAAGAAGTTCCCCGACATACCCGTCTCCACTCGAGAGGAATCACGACGGTCCCGCCCACATCCAGAGGAGCCCCGTTTCTGCCTCGTAGCTCGAGATGAGGGATCCTTTCCCTGCTTCGTCGGGAAAGAGTTCCCGGCGTTCCCGTCGCATCTCAAGAGGAGGCCCTCTCAACAGGAACGGCGAGAGGAACTCCAGGGTCGTGCCACCATTCCAAGAGTCCCCCAGATGTCTCAGTCCATTCCAGAGGAAGCTCTTTTCCCTTCACCGGCTCATCTTTCACGCCGAGGATCGATTCACACCAAGGTGGCACGTGGCACAGCCCTGTGGGAAAGCCTCGTGGGAAAGCCTCGAGGGACAGCCTCGAGGGAAAGCCACAGATCCCTTGATCCACGTGACAGGAAGCGTGACACTACTGCTGCAGCTCGGGAGGAAAGCGCACGTGCATGCCCCCACTACAGACGAGGCCTGACTGCCCTGGGTAGACTCAGAAGAACCCAAAGATCCATGGCAACACTGGAGAGGAATCCTCAGGTTCTGGCCCCGACTCCACACAAGGACTGAGGCCCCGGCATGGACGGGAGAGGAATCCCGAGAGGTCCCCTAGCAACTCGCATGGGGACTGGCCTTTCCTGAGGCCACCAGAGCGGGTCCCTGTGGTCCCCGTCGTAACGCGAGAAGACCTGCCGCAACTCGAGAAAATCCAGGAGGTTCTCCCCTCCAGGCGAGATGAGGCCCATTTCCGCTGAGGCGTCTCGAGGCTGATCACACCTCACCTCTGGAACTTCGAAAGGCTCCTTCACACCCCTGGTGCAAATCAAGAAGTTCCCCGACCTAGCCGTCTCCACTCGAGAGGAATCACGAGGGTCCCGTCCACATCCAGAGGAGCCCCGTTTCCGCCTCGTGGCTCGAGATGAGGGATCCTTTCCCTGCTTCGTCGGGAAAGAGTTCCCGGCCTTCCCGTCGCATCTCAAGAGGAGGCCCTCTCAACAGGAACGGCGAGAGGAACTCCAGGGTCGTGCCACCATTCCAAGAGTCCCCCAGATGTCTCAGTCCATTCCAGAGGAACCTCTTTTCCCTTCACCGGCTCGTCTTTCACGCCGAGGATCGACTCACACCAAGGTGGAACGTGGCACAGCCCTCTGGCAAAGCCTCGTGGGAAAGCCTCGAGGGACAGCCTCGAGGGAAAGCCACAGATCCCTTGATCCACGTGACAGGAAGCGTGACACTACTGCTGCAGCTCGGGAGGAAAGCGCACGTGCATGCCCCCACTCGAGACGAGGCCTGACTCCCCTGGGGAGACTCAGAAGCACCCCAAGATCCATGGCAACACTGGAGAGGAATCCTCAGGTTCCGGCCCCGACTCCACACAAGGACTGAGGCCCCGGCATGGACGGGAGAGGAATCCCGAGAGGTTCCCTAGCAACTCGCATGGGGACTGGCCTTTCCTGAGGCCACCAGAGCGGGTCCCTGAGGTCCCCGTCGTAACTCGAGAAGACCTGCCGCAACTCGAGAAAATCCAGGAGGTTCTCCCCTCCAGGCGAGATGAGGCCCATTTCCGCTGAGGCGTCTCGAGGCTGATCACACCTCACCTCTGGAACTTCGAAAGGCTTCTTCACACCCTTGGTGCAAATCAAGAAGTTCCCCGACATACCCGTCTCGACTCGAGAGGAATCACGAGGGTCCCGCCCACATCCAGAGGAGCCCCGTTTCCGCCTCGTAGCTCGAGATGAGGGATCCTTTCCCTGCTTCGTCGGGAAAGAGTTCCCGGCGTTCCCGTCGCATCTCAAGAGGAGGCCCTCTCAACAGGAACGGCGAGAGGAACTCCAGGGTCGTGCCACCATTCCAAGAGTCCCCCAGATGTCTCAGTCCATTCCAGAGGAACCTCTTTTCCCTTCACCGGCTCGTCTTTCACGCCGAGGATCGACTCACACCAAGGTGGCACGTGGCACAGCCCTGTGGGAAAGCCTCGTGGGAAAGCCTCGAGGGACAGCCTCGAGGGAAAGCCACAGATCCCTTGATCCACGTGACAGGAAGCGTGACACTACTGCTGCAGCTCGGGAGGAAAGCGCACGTGCATGACCCCACTCGAGACGAGGCCTGACTCCCCTGGGGAGACTCAGAAGCACCCCAAGATCCATGGCAACACTGGAGAGGAATCCTCAGGTTCCGGCCCCGACTCCACACAAGGACTGAGGCCCCGGCATGGACGGGAGAGAAATCCCGAGAGGTCCCCTAGCAACTCGCATGGGGACTGGCCTTTCCTGAGGCCACCAGAGCGGGTCCCTGAGGTCCCCGTCGTAACTCGAGAAGACCTGCCGCAACTCGAGAAAATCCAGGAGGTTCTCCCCTCCAGGCGAGATGAGGCCCATTTCCGCTGAGGCGTCTCGAGGCTGATCACACCTCACCTCTGGAACTTCGAAAGGGTCCTTCACACCCTTGGTGCAAATCAAGAAGTTCCCCGACCTAGCCGTCTCCACTCGAGAGGAATCACGAGGGTCCCGCCCACATCCAGAGGAGCCCCGTTTCCGCCTCGTAGCTCGAGATGAGGGATCCTTTCCCTGCTTCGTCGGGAAAGAGTTCCCGGCCTTCCCGTCGCATCTCAAGAGGAGGCCCTCTCAACAGGAACGGCGAGAGGAACTCCAGGGTCGTGCCACCATTCCAAGAGTCCCCCAGATGTCTCAGTCCATTCCAGAGGAACCTCTTTTCCCTTCACTGGCTCGTCTTTCACGCCGAGGATCGACTCACACCAAGGTGGCACTGGTACAGCCCTGTGGGAAAGCCTCGTGGGAAAGCCTCGAGGGACAGCCTCGAGGCAAAGCCACAGATCCCTTGATCCACGTGACAGGAAGCGTGACACTACTGCTGCAGCTCGGGAGGAAAGCGCACGTGCATGCCCCCACTTGAGACGAGGCCTGACTCCCCTGGGGAGACTCAGAAGCACCCCAAGATCCATGGCAACACTGGAGAGGAATCCTCAGGTTCCGGCCCCGCCTCCACACAAAGACTGAGGCCCCGGCATGGACGGGAGAGGAATCCCGAGAGGTCCCCTAGCAACTCGCATGGGGACTGGCCTTTCCTGAGGCCACGAGAGCGGGTCCCTGAGGTCCCCGTCGTAACTCGAGAAGACCTGCCGCAACTCGAGAAAATCCAGGAGGTTCTCCCGTCCAGGCGAGATGAGGCCCATTTCCGCTGAGGCGTCTCGAGGCTGATCACACCTCCCCTCTGGAACTTCGAAAGGGTCCTTCACACCCTTGGTGCAAATCAAGAAGTTCCCCGACATACCCGTCTCCACTCGAGAGGAATCACGAGGGTCCCGCCCACATCCAGAGGAGCCCCGTTTCCGCCTCGTAGCTCGAGATGAGGGATCCTTTCCCTGCTTCGTCGGGAAAGAGTTCCCGGCGTTCCCGTCGCATCTCAAGAGGAGGCCCTCTCAACAGGAACGGCGAGAGGAACTCCAGGGTCGTGCCACCATTCCAAGAGTCCCCCAGATGTCTCAGTCCATTCCAGAGGAACCTCTTTTCCCCTCACAGGCTCGTCTTTCACGCCGAGGATCGACTCACACCAAGGTGGCACGTGGCACAGCCCTGTGGGAAAGCCTCGTGGGAAAGCCTCGAGGGACAGCCTCGAGGGAAAGCCACAGATCCCTTGATCCACGTGACAGGAAGCGTGACACTACTGCTGCAGCTCGGGAGGAAAGCGCACGTGCATGCCCCCACTCGAGACGAGGCCTGACTCCCCTGGGGAGACTCAGAAGCACCCCAAGATCCATGGCAACACTGGAGAGGAATCCTCAGGTTCCGGCCCCGACTCCACACAAGGACTGAGGCCCCGGCATGGACGGGAGAGGAATCCCGAGAGGTCCCCTAGCAACTCGCATGGGGACTGGCCTTTCCTGAGGCCACCAGAGCGGGTCCCTGAGGTCCCCGTCGTAACTCGAGAAGACCTGCCGCAACTCGAGAAAATCCAGGAGGTTCTCCCCTCCAGGCGAGATGAGGCCCATTTCCGCTGAGGCGTCTCGAGGCTGATCACACCTCACCTCTGGCACTTCGAAAGGCTCCTTCACACCCTTGGTGCAAATCAAGAAGTTCCCCGACCTAGCCGTCTCCACTCGAGAGGAATCACGTGGGTCCCGCCCACATCCAGAGGAGCCCCGTTTCCACCTCGTAGCTCGAGATGAGGGATCCTTTCCCTGCTTCGTCGGGAAAGAGTTCCCGGCGTTCCCGTCGCATCTCAAGAGGAGGCCCTCTCAACAGGAACGGCGAGAGGAACTCCAGGGTCGTGCCACCATTCCAAGAGTCCCCCAGATGTCTCAGTCCATTCCAGAGGAACCTCTTTTCCCCTCACCGGCTCGTCTTTCACGCCGAGGATCGACTCACACCAAGGTGGCACGTGGCACAGCCCTGTGGGAAAGCCTCGTGGGAAAGCCTCGAGGGACAGCCTCGAGGGAAAGCCACAGATCCCTTGATCCACGTGACAGGAAGCATGACACTACTGCTGCAGCTCGGGAGGAAAGCGCACGTGCATGCCCCCACTCGAGACGAGGCCTGACTCCCCTGGGGAGACTCAGTAGCACCCCAAGATCCATGGCAACACTGGAGAGCAATCCTCAGGTTCCGGCCCCGACTCCACACAAGGACTGAGGTCCCGGCATGGACGGGAGAGGAATCCCGAGAGGTCCCCTAGCAACTCGCATGGGGACTGGCCTTTCCTGAGGCCACCAGAGTGGGTCCCTGAGGTCCCCGTCGTACCTCGAGAAGACCTGCCGCAACTCGAGAAAATCCAGGAGGTTCTCCCCTCCAGGCGAGATGAGGCCCGTTTCCGCTGAGGCGTCTCGAGGCTGATCACACCTCACCTCTGGAACTTCGAAAGGGTCCTTCACACCCTTGGTGCAAATCAAGAAGTTCCCCGACATACCCGTCTCCACTCGAGAGAAATCACGACGGTCCCGCCCACATCCAGAGGAGCCCCGTTTCTGCCTCGTAGCTCGAGATGAGGGATCCTTTCCCTGCTTCGTCGGGAAAGAGTTCCCGGCGTTCCCGTCGCATCTCAAGAGGAGGCCCTCTCAACAGGAACGGCGAGAGGAACTCCAGGGTCGTGCCACCATTCCAAGAGTCCCCCAGATGTCTCAGTCCATTCCAGAGGAACCTCTTTTCCCCTCACAGGCTCGTCTTTCACGCCGAGGATCGACTCACACCAAGGTGGCACGTGGCACAGCCCTGTGGGAAAGCCTCGTGGGAAAGCCTCGAGGGACAGCCTCGAGGGAAAGCCACAGATCCCTTGATCCACGTGACAGGAAGCGTGACACTACTGCTGCAGCTCGGGAGGAAAGCGCACGTGCATGCCCCCACTCGAGACGAGGCCTGACTCCCCTGGGGAGACTCAGAAGCACCCCAAGATCCATGGCAACACTGGAGAGGAATCCTCAGGTTCCGGCCCCGACTCCACACAAGGACTGAGGCCCCGGCATGGACGGGAGAGGAATCCCGAGAGGTCCCCTAGCAACTGGCCTGGGGACTGGCCTTTCCTGAGGCCACCAGAGCGGGTCCCTGAGGTCCCCGTCGTAACTCGAGAAGACCTGCCGCAACTCGAGAAAATCCAGGAGGTTCTCCCCTCCAGGCGAGATGAGGCCCATTTCCGCTGAGGCGTCTCGAGGCTGATCACACCTCACCTCTGGAACTTCGAAAGGCTCCTTCACACCCTTGGTGCAAATCAAGAAGTTCCCCGACCTAGCCGTCTCCACTCGAGAGGAATCACGTGGGTCCCGTCCACATCCAGAGGAGCCCCGTTTCCGCCTCGTAGCTCGAGATGAGGGATCCTTTCCCTGCTTCGTCGGGAAATAGTTCCCGGCCTTCCCGTCGCATCTCAAGAGGAGGCCCTCTCAACAGGAACGGCGAGAGGAACTCAAGGGTCGTGCCACCATTCCAAGTGTCCCCCAGATGTCTCAGTCCATTCCAGAGGAACCTCTTTTCCTTTCACCGGCTCGTCTTTCACGCCGAGGATCGACTCACACCAAGGTGGCACGTGGCACAGCCCTCTGGCAAAGCCTCGTGGGAAAGCCTCGAGGGACAGCCTCGAGGGAAAGCCACAGATCCCTTGATCCACGTGACAGGAAGCGTGACACTACTGCTGCAGCTCGGGAGGAAAGCGCACGTGCATGCCCCCACTCGAGACGAGGCCTGACTATCCTGGGGAGACTCAGAAGCACCCCAAGATCCATGGCAACACTGGAGAGGAATCCTCAGGTTCCGGCCCCGACTCCACACAAGGACTGAGGCCCCGGCATGGACGGGAGAGGAATCCCGAGAGGTCCCCTAGCAACTCGCATGGGGACTGGCCTTTCCTGAGGCCACCAGAGCGGGTCCCTGAGGTCCCCATCGTAACTCGAGAAGACCTGCCGCAACTCGAGAAAATCCAGGAGGTTCTCCCCTCCAGGCGAGATGAGGCCCATTTCCGCTGAGGCGTCTCGAGGCTGATCACACCTCACCTCTGGCACTTCGAAAGGCTCCTTCACACCCTTGGTGCAAATCAAGAAGTTCACCGACCTAGGCGTCTCCACTCGAGAGGAATCACGTGGGTCCCGCCCACATCCAGAGGAGCCCCGTTTCCGCCTCGTAGCTCGAGATGAGGGATCCTTTCCCTGCTTCGTCGGGAAAGAGTTCCCGGCGTTCCCGTCGCATCTCAAGTGTAGGCCCTCTCAACAGGAACGGCGAGAGGAACTCCTGGGTCGTGCCACCATTCCAAGAGTCCCCCAGATGTCTCAGTCCATTCCAGAGGAACCTCTTTTCCCTTCACCGGCTCGTCTTTCACGCCGAGGATCGACTCACACCAAGGTGGCACGTGGCACAGCCCTGTGGGAAAGCCTCGTGGGAAAGCCTCGAGGGACAGCCTCGAGGGAAAGCCACAGATCCCTTGATCCACGTGACAGGAAGCGTGACACTACTGCTGCAGCTCGGGAGGAAAGCGCACGTGCATGCCCCCACTCGAGACGAGGCCTGACTCCCCTGGGGAGACTCAGAAGCACCCCAAGATCCATGGCAACACTGGAGAGGAATCCTCAGGTTCCGGCCCCGACTCCACACAAGGACTGAGGCCCCGGAATGGACGGGAGAGGAATCCCGAGAGGTCCCCTAGCAACTCGCATGGGGACTGGCCTTTCCTGAGGCCACCAGAGTGGGTCCCTGAGGTCCCCGTCGTAACTCGAGAAGACCTGCCGCAACTCGAGAAAATCCAGGAGGTTCTCCCCTCCAGGCGAGATGAGGCCCATTTCCGCTGAGGCGTCTCGAGGCTGATCACACCTCACCTCTGGAACTTCGAAAGGCTCCTTCACACCCCTGGTGCAAATCAAGAAGTTCCCCGACCTAGCCGTCTCCACTCGAGAGGAATCACGTGGGTCCCGTCCACATCCAGAGGAGCCCCGTTTCCGCCTCGTAGCTCGAGATGAGGGATCCTTTCCCTGCTTCGTCGGGAAAGAGTTCCCGGCCTTCCCGTCGCATCTCAAGAGGAGGCCCTCTCAACAGGAACGGCGAGAGGAACTCCAGGGTCGTGCCACCATTCCAAGAGTCCCCCAGATGTCTCAGTCCATTCCAGAGGAACCTCTTTTCCCTTCACCGGCTCGTCTTTCACGCCGAGGATCGACTCACACCAAGGTGGCACGTGGCACAGCCCTGTGGGAAAGCCTCGTGGGAAAGCCTCGAGGGACAGCCTCGAGGGAAAGCCACAGATCCCTTGATCCACGTGACAGGAAGCGTGACACTACTGCTGCAGCTCGGGAGGAAAGCGCACGTGCATGCCCCCACTCGAGACGAGGCCTGACTCCCCTGGGGAGACTCAGAAGCACCCCAAGATCCATGGCAACACTGGAGAGGAATCCTCAGGTTCCGGCCCCGACTCCACACAAGGACTGAGGCCCCGGCATGGACGGGAGAGGAATCCCGAGAGGTCCCCTAGCAACTCGCATGGGGACTGGCCTTTCCTGAGGCCACCAGAGCGGGTCCCTGAGGTCCCCGTCGTAACTCAAGAAGACCTGCCGCAACTCGAGAAAATCCAGGAGGTTCTCCCCTCCAGGCGAGATGAGGCCCATTTCCGCTGAGGCGTCTCGAGGCTGATCACACCTCACCTCTGGCACTTCGAAAGGCTCCTTCACACCCTTGGTGCAAATCAAGAAGTTCCCCGACCTAGCCGTCTCCACTCGAGAGGAATCACGTGGGTCCCGCCCACATCCAGAGGAGCCCCGTTTCCGCCTCGTAGCTCGAGATGAGGGATCCTTTCCCTGCTTCGTCGGGAAAGAGTTCCCGGCGTTCCCGTCGCATCTCAAGAGGAGGCCCTCTCAACAGGAACGGCGAGAGGAACTCCAGGGTCGTGCCACCATTCCAAGAGTCCCCCAGATGTCTCAGTCCATTCCAGAGGAACCTCTTTTCCCCTCACAGGCTCGTCTTTCACGCCGAGGATCGACTCACACCAAGGTGGCACGTGGCACAGCCCTGTGGGAAAGCCTCGTGGGAAAGCCTCGAGGGACAGCCTCGAGGGAAAGCCACAGATCCCTTGATCCACGTGACAGGAAGCGTGACACTACTGTTGCAGCTCGGGAGGAAAGCGCACGTGCATGCCCCCACTCGAGACGAGGCCTGACTCCCCTGGGGAGACTCAGAAGCACCCCAAGATCCATGGCAACACTGGAGAGCAATCCTCAGGTTCCGGCCCCGACTCCACACAAGGACTGAGGCCCCGGAATGGACGGGAGAGGAATCCCGAGAGGTCCCCTAGCAACTCGCATGGGGACTGGCCTTTCCTGAGGCCACCAGAGCGGGTCCCTGTGGTCCCCGTCGTAACGCGAGAAGACCTGCCGCAACTCGAGAAAATCCAGGAGGTTCTCCCCTCCAGGCGAGATGAGGCCCATTTCCGCTGAGGCGTCTCGAGGCTGATCACACCTCACCTCTGGAACTTCGAAAGGCTTCTTCACACGCCTGGTGCAAATCAAGAAGTTCCCCGACCTAGCCGTCTCCACTCGAGAGGAATCACGTGGGTCCCGTCCACATCCAGAGGAGCCCCGTTTCCGCCTCGTAGCTCGAGATGAGGGATCCTTTCCCTGCTTCGTCGGGAAAGAGTTCCCGGCCTTCCCGTCGCATCTCAAGAGGAGGCCCTCTCAACAGGAACGGCGAGAGGAACTCCAGGGTCGTGCCACCATTCCAAGAGTCCCCCAGATGTCTCAGTCCATTCCAGAGGAACCTCTTTTCCCTTCACCGGCTCGTCTTTCACGCCGAGGATCGACTCACACCAAGGTGGCACGTGGCACAGCCCTGTGGGAAAGCCTCGTGGGAAAGCCTCGAGGGACAGCCTCGAGGGAAAGCCACAGATCCCTTGATCCACGTGACAGGAAGCGTGACACTACTGCTGCAGCTCGGGAGGAAAGCGCACGTGCATGCCCCCACTCGAGACGAGGCCTGACTCCCCTGGGGAGACTCAGAAGCACCCCAAGATCCATGGCAACACTGGAGAGGAATCCTCAGGTTCCGGCCCCGACTCCACACAAGGACTGAGGCCCCGGCATGGACGGGAGAGGAATCCCGAGAGGTCCCCTAGCAACTCGCATGGGGACTGGCCTTTCCTGAGGCCACCAGAGCGGGTCCCTGAGGTCCCCGTCGCAACTCGAGAAGACCTGCCGCAACTCGAGAAAATCCAGGAGGTTCTCCCCTCCAGGCGAGATGAGGCCCATTTCCGCTGAGGCGTCTCGAGGCTGATCACACCTCACCTCTGGAACTTCGAAAGGGTCCTTCACACCCTTGGTGCAAATCAAGAAGTTCCCCGACCTAGCCGTCTCCACTCGAGAGGAATCACGAGGGTCCCGCCCACATCCAGAGGAGCCCCGTTTCCGCCTCGTAGCTCGAGATGAGGGATCCTTTCCCTGCTTCGTCGGGAAAGAGTTCCCGGCCTTCCCGTCGCATCTCAAGAGGAGGCCCTCTCAACAGGAACGGCGAGAGGAACTCCAGGGTCGTGCCACCATTCCAAGAGTCCCCCAGATGTCTCAGTCCATTCCAGAGGAACCTCTTTTCCTTTCACCGGCTCGTCTTTCACGCCGAGGATCGACTCACACCAAGGTGGCACTGGTACAGCCCTGTGGGAAAGCCTCGTGGGAAAGCCTCGAGGGACAGCCTCGAGGGAAAGCCACAGATCCCTTGATCCACGTGACAGGAAGCGTGACACTACTGCTGCAGCTCGGGAGGAAAGCGCACGTGCATGCCCCCACTTGAGACGAGGCCTGACTCCCCTGGGGAGACTCAGAAGCACCCCAAGATCCATGGCAACACTGGAGAAGAATCCTCAGGTTCCGGCCCCGACTCCACACAAAGACTGAGGCCCCGGCATGGACGGGAGAGGAATCCCGAGAGGTCCCCTAGCAACTCGCATGGGGACTGGCCTTTCCTGAGGCCACCAGAGCGGGTCCCTGAGGTCCCCGTCGTAACTCGAGAAGACCTGCCGCAACTCGAGAAAATCCAGGAGGTTCTCCCCTCCAGGCGAGATGAGGCCCATTTCCGCTGAGGCGTCTCGAGGCTGATCACACCTCCCCTCTGGAACTTCGAAAGGGTCCTTCACACCCTTGGTGCAAATCAAGAAGTTCCCCGACATACCCGTCTCCACTCGAGAGGAATCACGAGGGTCCCGCCCACATCCAGAGGAGCCCCGTTTCCGCCTCGTAGCTCGAGATGAGGGATCCTTTCCCTGCTTCGTCGGGAAAGAGTTCCCGGCCTTCCCGTCGCATCTCAAGAGGAGGCCCTCTCAACAGGAACGGCGAGAGGAACTCCAGGGTCGTGCCACCATTCCAAGAGTCCCCCAGATGTCTCAGTCCATTCCAGAGGAACCTCTTTTCCCTTCACCGGCTCGTCTTTCACGCCGAGGATCGACTCACACCAAGGTGGCACGTGGCACAGCCCTGTGGGAAAGCCTCGTGGGAAAGCCTCGAGGGACAGCCTCGAGGGAAAGCCACAGATCCCTTGATCCACGTGACAGGAAGCGTGACACTACTGCTGCAGCTCGGGAGGAAAGCGCACGTGCATGCCCCCACTCGAGACGAGGCCTGACTCCCCTGGGGAGACTCAGAAGCACCCCAAGATCCATGGCAACACTGGAGAGGAATCCTCAGGTTCCGGCCCCGACTCCACACAAGGACTGAGGCCCCGGCATGGACGGGAGAGGAATCCCGAGAGGTCCCCTAGCAACTCGCATGGGGACTGGCCTTTCCTGAGGCCACCAGAGCGGGTCCCTGAGGTCCCCGTCGTAACTCGAGAAGACCTGCCGCAACTCGAGAAAATCCAGGAGGTTCTCCCCTCCAGGCGAGATGAGGCCCATTTCCGCTGAGGCGTCTCGAGGCTGATCACACCTCACCTCTGGCACTTCGAAAGGCTCCTTCACACCCTTGGTGCAAATCAAGAAGTTCCCCGACCTAGCCGTCTCCACTCGAGAGGAATCACGTGGGTCCCGCCCACATCCAGAGGAGCCCCGTTTCCGCCTCGTAGCTCGAGATGAGGGATCCTTTCCCTGCTTCGTCGGGAAAGAGTTCCCGGCGTTCCCGTCGCATCTCAAGAGGAGTCCCTCTCAACAGGAACGGCGAGAGGAACTCCAGGGTCGTGCCACCATTCCAAGAGTCCCCCAGATGTCTCAGTCCATTCCAGAGGAACCTCTTTTCCCCTCACAGGCTCGTCTTTCACGCCGAGGATCGACTCACACCAAGGTGGCACGTGGCACAGCCCTGTGGGAAAGCCTCGTGGGAAAGCCTCGAGGGACAGCCTCGAGGGAAAGCCACAGATCCCTTGATCCACGTGACAGGAAGCGTGACACTACTGCTGCAGCTCGGGAGGAAAGCGCACGTGCATGCCCCCACTCGAGACGAGGCCTGACTCCCCTGGGGAGACTCAGAAGCACCCCAAGATCCATGGCAACACTGGAGAGCAATCCTCAGGTTCCGGCCCCGACTCCACACAAGGACTGAGGCCCCGGCATGGACGGGAGAGGAATCCCGAGAGGTCCCCTAGCAACTCGCATGGGGACTGGCCTTTCCTGAGGCCACCAGAGCGGGTCCCTGTGGTCCCCGTCGTAACGCGAGAAGACCTGCCGCAACTCGAGAAAATCCAGGAGGTTCTCCCCTCCAGGCGAGATGAGGCCCATTTCCGCTGAGGCGTCTCGAGGCTGATCATACCTCACCTCTGGAACTTCGAAAGGGTCCTTCACACCCCTGGTGCAAATCAAGAAGTTCCCCGACCTAGCCGTCTCCACTCGAGAGGAATCACGTGGGTCCCGTCCACATCCAGAGGAGCCCCGTTTCCGCCTCGTAGCTCGAGATGAGGGATCCTTTCCCTGCTTCGTCGGGAAAGAGTTCCCGGCCTTCCCGTCGCATCTCAAGAGGAGGCCCTCTCAACAGGAACGGCGAGAGGAACTCCAGGGTCGTGCCACCATTCCAAGAGTCCCCCAGATGTCTCAGTCCATTCCAGAGGAACCTCTTTTCCCTTCACCGGCTCGTCTTTCACGCCGAGGATCGACTCACACCAAGGTGGCACGTGGCACAGCCCTGTGGGAAAGCCTCGTGGGAAAGCCTCGAGGGACAGCCTCGAGGGAAAGCCACAGATCCCTTGATCCACGTGACAGGAAGCGTGACACTACTGCTGCAGCTCGGGAGGAAAGCGCACGTGCATGCCCCCACTCGAGACGAGGCCTGACTCCCCTGGGGAGACTCAGAAGCACCCCAAGATCCATGGCAACACTGGAGAGGAATCCTCAGGTTCCGGCCCCGACTCCACACAAGGACTGAGGCCCCGGCATGGACGGGAGAGGAATCCCGAGAGGTCCCCAAGCAACGCGCATGGGGACTGGCCTTTCCTGAGGCCACCAGAGCGGGTACCTGAGGTCCCCGTCGTAACTCGAGAAGACCTGCCGCAACTCGAGAAAATCCAGGAGGTTCTCCCCTCCAGGCGAGATGAGGCCCATTTCCGCTGAGGCGTCTCGAGGCTGATCACACCTCCCCTCTGGAACTTCGAAAGGGTCCTTCACACCCTTGGTGCAAATCAAGAAGTTCCCCGACCTAGCCGTCTCCACTCGAGAGGAATCACGAGGGTCCCGCCCACATCCAGAGGAGCCCCGTTTCCGCCTCGTAGCTCGAGATGAGGGATCCTTTCCCTGCTTCGTCGGGAAAGAGGTCCCGGCGTTCCCGTCGCATCTCAAGAGGAGGCCCTCTCAACAGGACCGGCGAGAGGAACTCCAGGGTCGTGCCACCATTCCAAGAGTCCCCCAGATGTCTCAGTCCATTCCAGAGGAACCTCTTTTCCCTTCACCGGCTCGTCTTTCACGCCGAGGATCGACTCACACCAAGGTGGCACGTGGCACAGCCCTGTGGGAAAGCCTCGTGGGAAAGCCTCGAGGGACAGCCTCGAGGGAAAGCCACAGATCCCTTGATCCACGTGACAGGAAGCGTGACACTACTGCTGCAGCTCGGGAGGAAAGCGCACGTGCATGACCCCACTCGAGACGAGGCCTGACTCCCCTGGGGAGACTCAGAAGCACCCCAAGATCCATGGCAACACTGAAGAGGAATCCTCAGGTTCCGGCCCCGACTCCACACAAGGACTGAGGCCCCGGCATGGACGGGAGAGGAATCCCGAGAGGTCCCCTAGCAACTCGCATGGGGACTGGCCTTTCCTGAGGCCACCAGAGCGGGTCCCTGAGGTCCCGGTCGTAACTCGAGAAGACCTGCCGCAACTCGAGAAAATCCAGGAGGTTCTCCCCTCCAGGCGAGATGAGGCTCATTTCCGCTGAGGCGTCTCGAGGCTGATCACACCTCACCTCTGGAACTTCGAAAGGCTCCTTCACACCCTTGGTGCAAATCAAGAAGTTCCTCGACATACCCGTCTCCACTCGAGAGGAATCACGAGGGTCCCGCCCACATCCAGAGGAGCCCCGTTTCCGCCTCGTAGCTCGAGATGAGGGATCCTTTCCCTGCTTCGTCGGGAAAGAGTTCCCGGCGTTCCCGTCGCATCTCAAGAGGAGGCCCTCTCAACAGGAACGGCGAGAGGAACTCCAGGGTCGTGCCACCATTCCAAGAGTCCCCCAGATGTCTCAGTCCATTCCAGAGGAACCTCTTTTCCCTTCACCGGCTCGTCTTTCACGCCGAGGATCGACTCACACCAAGGTGGCACGTGGCACAGCCCTGTGGGAAAGCCTCGTGGGAAAGCCTCGAGGGACAGCCTCGAGGGAAAGCCACAGATCCCTTGATCCACGTGACAGGAAGCGTGACACTACTGCTGCAGCTCGGGAGGAAAGCGCACGTGCATGCCCCCACTCGAGACGAGGCCTGACTCCCCTGGGGAGACTCAGAAGCACCCCAAGATCCATGGCAACACTGGAGAGGAATCCTCAGGTTCCGGCCCCGACTCCACACAAGGACTGAGGCCCCGGCATGGACGGGAGAGGAATCCCGAGAGGTCCCCTAGCAACTCGCATGGGGACTGGCCTTTCCTGAGGCCACCAGAGCGGGTCCCTGAGGTCCCCGTCGTAACTCGAGAAGACCTGCCGCAACTCGAGAAAATCCAGGAGGTTCTCCCCTCCAGGCGAGATGAGGCCCATTTCCGCTGAGGCGTCTCGAGGCTGATCACACCTCACCTCTGGAACTTCGAAAGGCTCCTTCACACCCTTGGTGCAAATCAAGAAGTTCCCCGACCTAGCCGTCTCCACTCGAGAGGAATCACGAGGGTCCCGCCCACATCCAGAGGAGCCCCGTTTCCGCCTCGTAGCTCGAGATGAGGGATCCTTTCCCTGCTTCGTCGGGAAAGAGTTCCCGGCGTTCCCGTCGCATCTCAAGAGGAGGCCCTCTCAACAGGAACGGCGAGAGGAACTCCAGGGTCGTGCCACCATTCCAAGAGTCCCCCAGATGTCTCAGTCCATTCCAGAGGAACCTCTTTTCCCTTCACCGGCTCGTCTTTCACGCCGAGGATCGACTCACACCAAGGTGGCACGTGGCACAGCCCTGTGGGAAAGCCTCGTGGGAAAGCCTCGAGGGACAGCCTCGAGGGAAAGCCACAGATCCCTTGATCCACGTGACAGGAAGCGTGACACTACTGCTGCAGCTCGGGAGGAAAGCGCACGTGCATGCCCCCACTCGAGACGAGGCCTGACTGCCCTGGGGAGACTCAGAAGCACCCCAAGATCCATGGCAACACTGGAGAGGAATCCTCAGGTTCCGGCCCCGACTCCACACAAGGACTGAGGCCCCGGCATGGACGGGAGAGGAATCCCGAGAGGTCCCCTAGCAACTCGCATGGGGACTGGCCTTTCCTGAGGCCACCAGAGCGGGTCCCTGAGGTCCCCGTCGTAACTCGAGAAGACCTGCCGCAACTCGAGAAAATCCAGGAGGTTCTCCCCTCCAGGCGAGATGAGGCCCATTTCCGCTGAGGCGTCTCGAGGCTGATCACACCTCACCTCTGGAACTTCGAAAGGCTCCTTCACACCCCTGGTGCAAATCAAGAAGTTCCCCGACCTAGCCGTCTCCACTCGAGAGGAATCACGTGGGTCCCGTCCACATCCAGAGGAGCCCCGTTTCCGCCTCGTAGCTCGAGATGAGGGATCCTTTCCCTGCTTCGTCGGGAAAGAGTTCCCGGCCTTCCCGTCGCATCTCAAGAGGAGGCCCTCTCAACAGGAACGGCGAGAGGAACTCCAGGGTCGTGCCACCATTCCAAGAGTCCCCCAGATGTCTCAGTCCATTCCAGAGGAACCTCTTTTCCCTTCACCGGCTCGTCTTTCACGCCGAGGATCGACTCACACCAAGGTGGCACGTGGCACAGCCCTGTGGGAAAGCCTCGTGGGAAAGCCTCGAGGGACAGCCTCGAGGGAAAGCCACAGATCCCTTGATCCACGTGACAGGAAGCGTGACACTACTGCTGCAGCTCGGGAGGAAAGTGCACGTGCATGCCCCCACTCGAGACGAGGCCTGACTCCCCTGGGGAGACTCAGAAGCACCCCAAGATCCATGGCAACACTGGAGAGGAATCCTCAGGTTCCGGCCCCGACTCCACACAAGGACTGAGGCCCCGGCATGGACGGGAGAGGAATCCCGAGAGGTCCCCTAGCAACTCGCATGGGGACTGGCCTTTCCTGAGGCCACCAGAGCGGGTCCCTGAGGTCCCCGTCGTAACTCGAGAAGACCTGCCGCAACTCGAGAAAATCCAGGAGGTTCTCCCCTCCAGGCGAGATGAGGCCCATTTCCGCTGAGGCGTCTCGAGGCTGATCACACCTCACCTCTGGAACTTCGAAAGGGTCCTTCACACCCTTGGTGCAAATCAAGAAGTTCCCCGACCTAGCCGTCTCCACTCGAGAGGAATCACGAGGGTCCCGCCCACATCCAGAGGAGCCCCGTTTCCGCCTCGTAGCTCGAGATGAGGGATCCTTTCCCTGCTTCGTCGGGAAAGAGTTCCCGGCCTTCCCGTCGCATCTCAAGAGGAGGCCCTCTCAACAGGAACGGCGAGAGGAACTCCAGGGTCGTGCCACCATTCCAAGAGTCCCCCAGATGTCTCAGTCCATTCCAGAGGAACCTCTTTTCCCTTCACCGGCTCGTCTTTCACGCCGAGGATCGACTCACACCAAGGTGGCACTGGTACAGCCCTGTGGGAAAGCCTCGTGGGAAAGCCTCGAGGGACAGCCTCGAGGGAAAGCCACAGATCACTTGATCCACGTGACAGGAAGCGTGACACTACTGCTGCAGCTCGGGAGGAAAGCGCACGTGCATGCCCCCACTTGAGACGAGGCCTGACTCCCCTGGGGAGACTCAGAAGCACCCCAAGATCCATGGCAACACTGGAGAGGAATCCTCAGGTTCCGGCCCCGACTCCACACAAAGACTGAGGCCCCGGCATGGACGGGAGAGGAATCCCGAGAGGTCCCCTAGCAACTCGCATGGGGACTGGCCTTTCCTGAGGCCACCAGAGCGGGTCCCTGAGGTCCCCGTCGTAACTCGAGAAGACCTGCCGCAACTCGAGAAAATCCAGGAGGTTCTCCCCTCCAGGCGAGATGAGGCCCATTTCCGCTGAGGCGTCTCGAGGCTGATCACACCTCCCCTCTGGAACTTCGAAAGGGTCCTTCACACCCTTGGTGCAAATCAAGAAGTTCCCCGACATACCCGTCTCCACTCGAGAGGAATCACGAGGGTCCCGCCCACATCCAGAGGAGCCCCGTTTCCGCCTCGTAGCTCGAGATGAGGGATCCTTTCCCTGCTTCGTCGGGAAAGAGTTCCCGGCGTTCCCGTCGCATCTCAAGAGGAGGCCCTCTCTACAGGAACGGCGAGAGGAACTCCAGGGTCGTGCCACCATTCCAAGAGTCCCCCAGATGTCTCAGTCCATTCCAGAGGAACCTCTTTTCCTTTCACCGGCTCGTCTTTCACGCCGAGGATCGACTCACACCAAGGTGGCACGTGGCACAGCCCTGTGGGAAAGCCTCGTGGGAAAGCCTCGAGGGACAGCCTCGAGGGAAAGCCACAGATCCCTTGATCCACGTGACAGGAAGCGTGACACTACTGCTGCAGCTCGGGAGGAAAGCGCACGTGCATGACCCCACTCGAGACGAGGCCTGACTCCCCTGGGGAGACTCAGAAGCACCCCAAGATCCATGGCAACACTGGAGAGGAATCCTCAGGTTCCGGCCCCGACTCCACACAAAGACTGAGGCCCCGGCATGGACGGGAGAGGAATCCCGAGAGGTCCCCTAGCAACTCTCATGGGGACTGGCCTTTCCTGAGGCCACCAGAGCGGGTCCCTGAGGTCCCCGTCGTAACTCGAGAAGACCTGCCGCAACTCGAGAAAATCCAGGAGGTTCTCCCCTCCAGGCGAGATGAGGCCCATTTCCGCTGAGGCGTCTCGAGGCTGATCACGCCTCCCCTCTGGAACTTCGAAAGGCTCCTTCACACCCCTGGTGCAAATCAAGAAGTTCCCCGACCTAGCCGTCTCCACTCGAGAGGAATCACGTGGGTCCCGTCCACATCCAGAGGAGCCCCGTTTCCGCCTCGTAGCTCGAGATGAGGGATCCTTTCCCTGCTTCGTCGGGAAAGAGTTCCCGGCCTTCCCGTCGCATCTCAAGAGGAGGCCCTCTCAACAGGAACGGCGAGAGGAACTCCAGGGTCGTGCCACCATTCCAAGAGTCCCCCAGATGTCTCAGTCCATTCCAGAGGAATCTCTTTTCCCTTCACCGGCTCGTCTTTCACGCCGAGGATCGACTCACACCAAGGTGGCACGTGGCACAGCCCTGTGGGAAAGCCTCGTGGGAAAGCCTCGAGGGACAGCCTCGAGGGAAAGCCACAGATCCCTTGATCCACGTGCCAGGAAGCGTGACACTACTGCTGCAGCTCGGGAGGAAAGCGCACGTGCATGCCCCCACTCGAGACGAGGCCTGACTCCCCTGGGGAGACTCAGAAGCACCCCAAGATCCATGGCAACACTGGAGAGGAATCCTCAGGTTCCGGCCCCGACTCCACACAAGGACTGAGGCCCCGGCATGGACGGGAGAGGAATCCCGAGAGGTCCCCTAGCAACTCGCATGGGGACTGGCCTTTCCTGAGGCCACCAGAGCGGGTCCCTGAGGTCCCCGTCGTAACTCGAGAAGACCTGCCGCAACTCGAGAAAATCCAGGAGGTTCTCCCCTCCAGGCGAGATGAGGCCCATTTCCACTGAGGCGTCTCGAGGCTGATCACACCTCACCTCTGGAACTTCGAAAGGGTCCTTCACACCCTTGGTGCAAATCAAGAAGTTCCCCGACCTAGCCGTCTCCACTCGAGAGGAATCACGAGGGTCCCGCCCACATCCAGAGGAGCCCCGTTTCCGCCTCGTAGCTCGAGATGAGGGATCCTTTCCCTGCTTCGTCGGGAAAGAGTTCCCGGCCTTCCCGTCGCATCTCAAGAGGAGGCCCTCTCAACAGGAACGGCGAGAGGAACTCCAGGGTCGTGCCACCATTCCAAGAGTCCCCCAGATGTCTCAGTCCATTCCAGAGGAACCTCTTTTCCCTTCACCGGCTCGTCTTTCACGCCGAGGATCGACTCACACCAAGGTGGCACTGGTACAGCCCTGTGGGAAAGCCTCGTGGGAAAGCCTCGAGGGACAGCCTCGAGGGAAAGCCACAGATCCCTTGATCCACGTGACAGGAAGCGTGACACTACTGCTGCAGCTCGGGAGGAAAGCGCACGTGCATGCCCCCACTTGAGACGAGGCCTGACTCCCCTGGGGAGACTCAGAAGCACCCCAAGATCCATGGCAACACTGGAGAGGAATCCTCAGGTTCCGGCCCCGACTCCACACAAAGACTGAGGCCCCGGCATGGACGGGAGAGGAATCCCGAGAGGTCCCCTAGCAACTCGCATGGGGACTGGCCTTTCCTGAGGCCACCATAGCGGGTCCCTGAGGTCCCCGTCGTAACTCGAGAAGACCTGCCGCAACTCGAGAAAATCCAGGAGGTTCTCCCCTCCAGGCGAGATGAGGCCCATTTCCGCTGAGGCGTCTCGAGGCTGATCACACCTCCCCTCTGGAACTTCGAAAGGGTCCTTCACACCCTTGGTGCAAATCAAGAAGTTCCCCGACATACCCGTCTCCACTCGAGAGGAATCACGAGGGTCCCGCCCACATCCAGAGGAGCCCCGTTTCCGCCTCGTAGCTCGAGATGAGGGATCCTTTCCCTGCTTCGTCGGGAAAGAGTTCCCGGCGTTCCCGTCGCATCTCAAGAGGAGGCCCTCTCTACAGGAACGGCGAGAGGAACTCCAGGGTCGTGCCACCATTCCAAGAGTCCCCCAGATGTCTCAGTCCATTCCAGAGGAACCTCTTTTCCTTTCACCGGCTCGTCTTTCACGCCGAGGATCGACTCACACCAAGGTGGCACGTGGCACAGCCCTGTGGGAAAGCCTCGTGGGAAAGCCTCGAGGGACAGCCTCGAGGGAAAGCCACAGATCCCTTGATCCACGTGACAGGAAGCGTGACACTACTGCTGCAGCTCGGGAGGAAAGCGCACGTGCATGCCCCCACTCGAGACGAGGCCTGACTCCCCTGGGGAGACTCAGAAGCACCCCAAGATCCATGGCAACACTGGAGAGCAATCCTCAGGTTCCGGACCCGACTCCACACAAGGACTGAGGCCCCGGCATGGACGGGAGAGGAATCCCGAGAGGTCCCCTAGCAACTCGCATGGGGACTGGCCTTTCCTGAGGCCACCAGAGCGGGTCCCTGTGGTCCCCGTCGTAACGCGAGAAGACCTGCCGCAACTCGAGAAAATCCAGGAGGTTCTCCCCTCCAGGCGAGATGAGGCCCATTTCCGCTGAGGCGTCTCGAGGCTGATCACACCTCACCTCTGGAACTTCGAAAGGCTCCTTCACACCCCTGGTGCAAATCAAGAAGTTCCCCGACCTAGCCGTCTCCACTCGAGAGGAATCACGTGGGTCCCGTCCACATCCAGAGGAGCCCCGTTTCCGCCTCGTAGCTCGAGATGAGGGATCCTTTCCCTGCTTCGTCGGGAAAGAGTTCCCGGCCTTCCCGTCGCATCTCAAGAGGAGGCCCTCTCAACAGGAACGGCGAGAGGAACTCCAGGGTCGTGCCACCATTCCAAGAGTCCCCCAGATGTCTCAGTCCATTCCAGAGGAACCTCTTTTCCCCTCACAGGCTCGTCTTTCACGCCGAGGATCGACTCACACCAAGGTGGCACGTGGCACAGCCCTGTGGGAAAGCCTCGTGGGAAAGCCTCGAGGGACAGCCTCGAGGGAAAGCCACAGATCCCTTGATCCACGTGACAGGAAGCGTGACACTACTGCTGCAGCTCGGGAGGAAAGCGCACGTGCATGCCCCCACTCGAGACGAGGCCTGACTCCCCTGGGGAGACTCAGAAGCACCCCAAGATCCATGGCAACACTGGAGAGGAATCCTCAGGTTCCGGCCCCGACTCCACACAAGGACTGAGGCCCCGGCATGGACGGGAGAGGAATCCCGAGAGGTCCCCTAGCAACTGGCCTGGGGACTGGCCTTTCCTGAGGCCACCAGAGCGGGTCCCTGAGGTCCCCGTCGTAACTCGAGAAGACCTGCCGCAACTCGAGAAAATCCAGGAGGTTCTCCCCTCCAGGCGAGATGAGGCCCATTTCCGCTGAGGCGTCTCGAGGCTGATCACACCTCACCTCTGGAACTTCGAAAGGCTCCTTCACACCCTTGGTGCAAATCAAGAAGTTCCCCGACCTAGCCGTCTCCACTCGAGAGGAATCACGTGGGTCCCGTCCACATCCAGAGGAGCCCCGTTTCCGCCTCGTAGCTCGAGATGAGGGATCCTTTCCCTGCTTCGTCGGGAAAGAGTTCCCGGCCTTCCCGTCGCATCTCAAGAGGAGGCCCTCTCAACAGGAACGGCGAGAGGAACTCAAGGGTCGTGCCACCATTCCAAGTGTCCCCCAGATGTCTCAGTCCATTCCAGAGGAACCTCTTTTCCTTTCACCGGCTCGTCTTTCACGCCGAGGATCGACTCACACCAAGGTGGCACGTGGCACAGCCCTCTGGCAAAGCCTCGTGGGAAAGCCTCGAGGGACAGCCTCGAGGGAAAGCCACAGATCCCTTGATCCACGTGACAGGAAGCGTGACACTACTGCTGCAGCTCGGGAGGAAAGCGCACGTGCATGCCCCCACTCGAGACGAGGCCTGACTCCCCTGGGGAGACTCAGAAGCACCCCAAGATCCATGGCAACACTGGAGAGGAATCCTCAGGTTCCGGCCCCGACTCCACACAAGGACTGAGGCCCCGGCATGGACGGGAGAGGAATCCCGAGAGGTCCCCTAGCAACTCGCATGGGGACTGGCCTTTCCTGAGGCCACCAGAGCGGGTCCCTGAGGTCCCCATCGTAACTCGAGAAGACCTGCCGCAACTCGAGAAAATCCAGGAGGTTCTCCCCTCCAGGCGAGATGAGGCCCATTTCCGCTGAGGCGTCTCGAGGCTGATCACACCTCACCTCTGGCACTTCGAAAGGCTCCTTCACACCCTTGGTGCAAATCAAGAAGTTCCCCGACCTAGCCGTCTCCACTCGAGAGGAATCACGTGGGTCCCGCCCACATCCAGAGGAGCCCCGTTTCCGCCTCGTAGCTCGAGATGAGGGATCCTTTCCCTGCTTCGTCGGGAAAGAGTTCCCGGCGTTCCCGTCGCATCTCAAGTGTAGGCCCTCTCAACAGGAACGGCGAGAGGAACTCCAGGGTCGTGCCACCATTCCAAGAGTCCCCCAGATGTCTCAGTCCATTCCAGAGGAACCTCTTTTCCCTTCACCGGCTCGTCTTTCACGCCGAGGATCGACTCACACCAAGGTGGCACGTGGCACAGCCCTGTGGGAAAGCCTCGTGGGAAAGCCTCGAGGGACAGCCTCGAGGGAAAGCCACAGATCCCTTGATCCACGTGACAGGAAGCGTGACACTACTGCTGCAGCTCGGGAGGAAAGCGCACGTGCATGCCCCCACTCGAGACGAGGCCTGACTCCCCTGGGGAGACTCAGAAGCACCCCAAGATCCATGGCAACACTGGAGAGGAATCCTCAGGTTCCGGCCCCGACTCCACACAAGGACTGAGGCCCCGGAATGGACGGGAGAGGAATCCCGAGAGGTCCCCTAGCAACTCGCATGGGGACTGGCCTTTCCTGAGGCCACCAGAGTGGGTCCCTGAGGTCCCCGTCGTAACTCGAGAAGACCTGCCGCAACTCGAGAAAATCCAGGAGGTTCTCCCCTCCAGGCGAGATGAGGCCCTTTTCCGCTGAGGCGTCTCGAGGCTGATCACACCTCACCTCTGGAACTTCGAAAGGGTCCTTCACACCCTTGGTGCAAATCAAGAAGTTCCCCGACATACCCGTCTCCACTCGAGAGGAATCACGACGGTCCCGCCCACATCCAGAGGAGCCCCGTTTCTGCCTCGTATCTCGAGATGAGGGATCCTTTCCCTGCTTCGTCGGGAAAGAGTTCCCGGCGTTCCCATCGCATCTCAAGAGGAGGCCCTCTCAACAGGAACAGCGAGAGGAACTCCAGGGTCGTGCCACCATTCCAAGAGTCCCCCAGATGTCTCAGTCCATTCCAGAGGAACCTCTTTTCCCCTCACAGGCTCGTCTTTCACGCCGAGGATCGACTCACACCAAGGTGGCACGTGGCACAGCCCTGTGGGAAAGCCTCGTGGGAAAGCCTCGAGGGACAGCCTCGAGGGAAAGCCACAGATCCCTTGATCCACGTGACAGGAAGCGTGACACTACTGCTGCAGCTCGGGAGGAAAGCGCACGTGCATGCCCCCACTCGAGACGAGGCCTGACTCCCCTGGGGAGACTCAGAAGCACCCCAAGATCCATGGCAACACTGGAGAGGAATCCTCAGGTTCCGGCCCCGACTCCACACAAGGACTGAGGCCCCGGAATGGACGGGAGAGGAATCCCGAGAGGTCCCCTAGCAACTCGCATGGGGACTGGCCTTTCCTGAGGCCACCAGAGCGGGTCCCTGTGGTCCCCGTCGTAACTCGAGAAGACCTGCCGCAACTCGAGAAAATCCAGGAGGTTCTCCCCTCCAGGCGAGATGAGGCCCATTTCCGCTGAGGCGTCTCGAGGCTGATCACACCTCACCTCTGGAAGTTCGAAAGGCTCCTTCACACCCTTGGTGCAAATCAAGAAGTTCCCCGACCTAGCCGTCTCCACTCGAGAGGAATCACGTGGGTCCCGTCCACATCCAGAGGAGCCCCGTTTCCGCCTCGTAGCTCGAGATGAGGGATCCCTTCCCTGCTTCGTCGGGAAAGAGTTCCCGGCCTTCCCGTCGCATCTCAAGAGGAGGCCCTCTCAACAGGAACGGCGAGAGGAACTCAAGGGTCGTGCCACCATTCCAAGAGTCCCCCAGATGTCTCAGTCCATTCCAGAGGAACCTCTTTTCCTTTCACCGGCTCGTCTTTCACGCCGAGGATCGACTCACACCAAGGTGGCACGTGGCACAGCCCTCTGGCAAAGCCTCGAGGGACAGCCTCGAGGGAAAGCCACAGATCCCTTGATCCACGTGACAGGAAGCGTGACACTACTGCTGCAGCTCGGGAGGAAAGCGCACGTGCATGCCCCCACTCGAGACGAGGCCTGACTCCCCTGGGGAGACTCAGAAGCACCCCAAGATCCATGGCAACACTGGAGAGGAATCCTCAGGTTCCGGCCCCGACTCCACACAAGGACTGAGGCCCCGGCATGGACGGGAGAGGAATCCCGAGAGGTCCCCTAGCAACTCGCATGGGGACTGGCCTTTCCTGAGGCCACCAGAGCGGGTCCCTGAGGTCCCCGTCGTAACTCGAGAAGACCTGCCGCAACTCGAGAAAATCCAGGAGGTTCTCCCCTCCAGGCGAGATGAGGCCCATTTCCGCTGAGGCGTCTCGAGGCTGATCACACCTCACCTCTGGCACTTCGAAAGGCTCCTTCACACCCTTGGTGCAAATCAAGAAGTTCCCCGACCTAGCCGTCTCCACTCGAGAGGAATCACGTGGGTCCCGCCCACATCCAGAGGAGCCCCGTTTCCGCCTCGTAGCTCGAGATGAGGGATCCTTTCCCTGCTTCGTCGGGAAAGAGTTCCCGGCGTTCCCGTCGCATCTCAAGAGGAGGCCCTCTCAACAGGAACGGCGAGAGGAACTCCAGGGTCGTGCCACCATTCCAAGAGTCCCCCAGATGTCTCAGTCCATTCCAGAGGAACCTCTTTTCCCCTCACAGGCTCGTCTTTCACGCCGAGGATCGACTCACACCAAGGTGGCACGTGGCACAGCCCTGTGGGAAAGCCTCGTGGGAAAGCCTCGAGGGACAGCCTCGAGGGAAAGCCACAGATCCCTTGATCCACGTGACAGGAAGCGTGACACTACTGCTGCAGCTCGGGAGGAAAGCGCACGTGCATGCCCCCACTCGAGACGAGGCCTGACTCCCCTGGGGAGACTCAGAAGCACCCCAAGATCCATGGCAACACTGGAGAGGAATCCTCAGGTTCCGGCCCCGACTCCACACAAGGACTGAGGCCCCGGCATGGACGGGAGAGGAATCCCGAGAGGTCCCCTAGCAACTCGCATGGGGACTGGCCTTTCCTGAGGCCACCAGAGCGGGTCCCTGTGGTCCCCGTCGTAACGCGAGAAGACCTGCCGCAACTCGAGAAAATCCAGGAGGTTCTCCCCTCCAGGCGAGATGAGGCCCATTTCCGCTGAGGCGTCTCGAGGCTGATCACACCTCACCTCTGGAACTTCGAAAGGCTCCTTCACACCCCTGGTGCAAATCAAGAAGTTCCCCGACCTAGCCGTCTCCACTCGAGAGGAATCACGTGGGTCCCGTCCACATCCAGAGGAGCCCCGTTTCCGCCTCGTAGCTCGAGATGAGGGATCCTTTCCCTGCTTCGTCGGGAAAGAGTTCCCGGCGTTCCCGTCGCATCTCAAGAGGAGGCCCTCTCAACAGGAACGGCGAGAGGAACTCCAGGGTCGTGCCACCATTCCAAGAGTCCCCCAGATGTCTCAGTCCATTCCAGAGGAACCTCTTTTCCTTTCACCGGCTCGTCTTTCACGCCGAGGATCGACTCACACCAAGGTGGCACGTGGCACAGCCCTGTGGGAAAGCCTCGTGGGAAAGCCTCGAGGGCCAGCCTCGAGGGAAAGCCACAGATCCCTTGATCCACGTGACAGGAAGCGTGACACTACTGCTGCAGCTCGGGAGGAAAGCGCACGTGCATGCCCCCACTCGAGACGAGGCCTGACTCCCCTGGGGAGACTCAGAAGCACCCCAAGATCCATGGCAACACTGGAGAGGAATCCTCAGGTTCCGGCCCCGACTCCACACAAGGACTGAGGCCCCGGCATGGACGGGAGAGGAATCCCGAGAGGTCCCCTAGCAACTCGCATGGGGACTGGCCTTTCCTGAGGCCACCAGAGCGGGTCCCTGAGGTCCCCGTCGTAACTCGAGAAGACCTGCCGCAACTCGAGAAAATCCAGGAGGTTCTCCCCTCCAGGCGAGATGAGGCCCATTTCCGCTGAGGCGTCTCGAGGCTGATCACACCTCACCTCTGGAACTTCGAAAGGCTCCTTCACACCCTTGGTGCAAATCAAGAAGTTCCCCGACCTAGCCGTCTCCACTCGAGAGGAATCACGTGGGTCCCGTCCACATCCAGAGGAGCCCCGTTTCCGCCTCCTAGCTCGAGATGAGGGATCCTTTCCCTGCTTCGTCGGGAAAGAGTTCCCGGCCTTCCCGTCGCATCTCAAGAGGAGGCCCTCTCAACAGGAACGGCGAGAGGAACTCAAGGGTCGTGCCACCATTCCAAGTGTCCCCCAGATGTCTCAGTCCATTCCAGAGGAACCTCTTTTCCTTTCACCGGCTCGTCTTTCACGCCGAGGATCGACTCACACCAAGGTGGCACGTGGCACAGCCCTCTGGCAAAGCCTCGTGGGAAAGCCTCGAGGGACAGCCTCGAGGGAAAGCCACAGATCCCTTGATCCACGTGACAGGAAGCGTGACACTACTGCTGCAGCTCGGGAGGAAAGCGCACGTGCATGCCCCCACTCGAGACGAGGCCTGACTCCCCTGGGGAGACTCAGAAGCACCCCAAGATCCATGGCAACACTGGAGAGGAATCCTCAGGTTCCGGCCCCGACTCCACACAAGGACTGAGGCCCCGGCATGGACGGGAGAGGAATCCCGAGAGGTCCCCTAGCAACTCGCATGGGGACTGGCCTTTCCTGAGGCCACCAGAGCGGGTCCCTGAGGTCCCCATCGTAACTCGAGAAGACCTGCCGCAACTCGAGAAAATCCAGGAGGTTCTCCCCTCCAGGCGAGATGAGGCCCATTTCCGCTGAGGCGTCTCGAGGCTGATCACACCTCACCTCTGGCACTTCGAAAGGCTCCTTCACACCCTTGGTGCAAATCAAGAAGTTCCCCGACCTAGCCGTCTCCACTCGAGAGGAATCACGTGGGTCCCGCCCACATCCAGAGGAGCCCCGTTTCCGCCTCGTAGCTCGAGATGAGGGATCCTTTCCCTGCTTCGTCGGGAAAGAGTTCCCGGCGTTCCCGTCGCATCTCAAGTGTAGGCCCTCTCAACAGGAACGGCGAGAGGAACTCCAGGGTCGTGCCACCATTCCAAGAGTCCCCCAGATGTCTCAGTCCATTCCAGAGGAACCTCTTTTCCCTTCACCGGCTCGTCTTTCACGCCGAGGATCGACTCACACCAAGGTGGCACGTGGCACAGCCCTGTTGGAAAGCCTCGTGTGAAAGCCTCGAGGGACAGCCTCGAGGGAAAGCCACAGATCCCTTGATCCACGTGACAGGAAGCGTGACACTACTGCTGCAGCTCGGGAGGAAAGCGCACGTGCATGCCCCCACTCGAGACGAGGCCTGACTCCCCTGGGGAGACTCAGAAGCACCCCAAGATCCATGGCAACACTGGAGAGGAATCCTCAGGTTCCGGCCCCGACTCCACACAAGGACTGAGGCCCCGGAATGGACGGGAGAGGAATCCCGAGAGGTCCCCTAGCAACTCGCATGGGGACTGGCCTTTCCTGAGGCCACCAGAGTGGGTCCCTGAGGTCCCCGTCGTAACTCGAGAAGACCTGCCGCAACTCGAGAAAATCCAGGAGGTTCTCCCCTCCAGGCGAGATGAGGCCCTTTTCCGCTGAGGCGTCTCGAGGCTGATCACACCTCACCTCTGGAACTTCGAAAGGGTCCTTCACACCCTTGGTGCAAATCAAGAAGTTCCCCGACATACCCGTCTCCACTCGAGAGGAATCACGACGGTCCCGCCCACATCCAGAGGAGCCCCGTTTCTGCCTCGTAGCTCGAGATGAGGGATCCTTTCCCTGCTTCGTCGGGAAAGAGTTCCCGGCGTTCCCATCGCATCTCAAGAGGAGGCCCTCTCAACAGGAACAGCGAGAGGAACTCCAGGGTCGTGCCACCATTCCAAGAGTCCCCCAGATGTCTCAGTCCATTCCAGAGGAACCTCTTTTCCCCTCACAGGCTCGTCTTTCACGCCGAGGATCGACTCACACCAAGGTGGCACGTGGCACAGCCCTGTGGGAAAGCCTCGTGGGAAAGCCTCGAGGGACAGCCTCGAGGGAAAGCCACAGATCCCTTGATCCACGTGACAGGAAGCGTGACACTACTGCTGCAGCTCGGGAGGAAAGCGCACGTGCATGCCCCCACTCGAGACGAGGCCTGACTCCCCTGGGGAGACTCAGAAGCACCCCAAGATCCATGGCAACACTGGAGAGGAATCCTCAGGTTCCGGCCCCGACTCCACACAAGGACTGAGGCCCCGGCATGGACGGGAGAGGAATCCCGAGAGGTCCCCTAGCAACTCGCATGGGGACTGGCCTTTCCTGAGGCCACCAGAGCGGGTCCCTGTGGTCCCCGTCGTAACTCGAGAAGACCTGCCGCAACTCGAGAAAATCCAGGAGGTTCTCCCCTCCAGGCGAGATGAGGCCCATTTCCGCTGAGGCGTCTCGAGGCTGATCACACCTCACCTCTGGAAGTTCGAAAGGCTCCTTCACACCCTTGGTGCAAATCAAGAAGTTCCCCGACCTAGCCGTCTCCACTCGAGAGGAATCACGTGGGTCCCGTCCACATCCAGAGGAGCCCCGTTTCCGCCTCGTAGCTCGAGATGAGGGATCCCTTCCCTGCTTCGTCGGGAAAGAGTTCCCGGCCTTCCCGTCGCATCTCAAGAGGAGGCCCTCTCAACAGGAACGGCGAGAGGAACTCAAGGGTCGTGCCACCATTCCAAGAGTCCCCCAGATGTCTCAGTCCATTCCAGAGGAACCTCTTTTCCTTTCACCGGCTCGTCTTTCACGCCGAGGATCGACTCACACCAAGGTGGCACGTGGCACAGCCCTCTGGCAAAGCCTCGAGGGACAGCCTCGAGGGAAAGCCACAGATCCCTTGATCCACGTGACAGGAAGCGTGACACTACTGCTGCAGCTCGGGAGGAAAGCGCACGTGCATGCCCCCACTCGAGACGAGGCCTGACTCCCCTGGGGAGACTCAGAAGCACCCCAAGATCCATGGCAACACTGGAGAGGAATCCTCAGGTTCCGGCCCCGACTCCACACAAGGACTGAGGCCCCGGCATGGACGGGAGAGGAATCCCGAGAGGTCCCCTAGCAACTCGCATGGGGACTGGCCTTTCCTGAGGCCACCAGAGCGGGTCCCTGAGGTCCCCGTCGTAACTCGAGAAGACCTGCCGCAACTCGAGAAAATCCAGGAGGTTCTCCCCTCCAGGCGAGATGAGGCCCATTTCCGCTGAGGCGTCTCGAGGCTGATCACACCTCACCTCTGGCACTTCGAAAGGCTCCTTCACACCCTTGGTGCAAATCAAGAAGTTCCCCGACCTAGCCGTCTCCACTCGAGAGGAATCACGTGGGTCCCGCCCACATCCAGAGGAGCCCCGTTTCCGCCTCGTAGCTCGAGATGAGGGATCCTTTCCCTGCTTCGTCGGGAAAGAGTTCCCGGCGTTCCCGTCGCATCTCAAGAGGAGGCCCTCTCAACAGGAACGGCGAGAGGAACTCCAGGGTCGTGCCACCATTCCAAGAGTCCCCCAGATGTCTCAGTCCATTCCAGAGGAACCTCTTTTCCCCTCACAGGCTCGTCTTTCACGCCGAGGATCGACTCACACCAAGGTGGCACGTGGCACAGCCCTGTGGGAAAGCCTCGTGGGAAAGCCTCGAGGGACAGCCTCGAGGGAAAGCCACAGATCCCTTGATCCACGTGACAGGAAGCGTGACACTACTGCTGCAGCTCGGGAGGAAAGCGCACGTGCATGCCCCCACTCGAGACGAGGCCTGACTCCCCTGGGGAGACTCAGAAGCACCCCAAGTTCCATGGCAACACTGGAGAGGAATCCTCAGGTTCCGGCCCCGACTCCACACAAGGACTGAGGCCCCGGCATGGACGGGAGAGGAATCCCGAGAGGTCCCCTAGCAACTCGCATGGGGACTGGCCTTTCCTGAGGCCACCAGAGCGGGTCCCTGTCGTCCCCGTCGTAACGCGAGAAGACCTGCCGCAACTCGAGAAAATCCAGGAGGTTCTCCCCTCCAGGCGAGATGAGGCCCATTTCCGCTGAGGCGTCTCGAGGCTGATCACACCTCACCTCTGGAACTTTGAAAGGCTCCTTCACACCCCTGGTGCAAATCAAGAAGTTCCCCGACCTAGCCGTCTCCACTCGAGAGGAATCACGTGGGTCCCGTCCACATCCAGAGGAGCCCCGTTTCCGCCTCGTAGCTCGAGATGAGGGATCCTTTCCCTGCTTCGTCGGGAAAGAGTTCCCGGCGTTCCCGTCGCATCTCAAGAGGAGGCCCTCTCAACAGGAACGGCGAGAGGAACTCCAGGGTCGTGCCACCATTCCAAGAGTCCCCCAGATGTCTCAGTCCATTCCAGAGGAACCTCTTTTCCCTTCACCGGCTCGTCTTTCACGCCGAGGATCGACTCACACCAAGGTGGCACGTGGCACAGCCCTGTGGGAAAGCCTCGTGGGAAAGCCTCGAGGGCCAGCCTCGAGGGAAAGCCACAGATCCCTTGATCCACGTGACAGGAAGCGTGACACTACTGCTGCAGCTCGGGAGGAAAGCGCACGTGCATGCCCCCACTCGAGACGAGGCCTGACTCCCCTGGGGAGACTCAGAAGCACCCCAAGATCCATGGCAACACTGGAGAGGAATCCTCAGGTTCCGGCCCCGACTCCACACAAGGACTGAGGCCCCGGCATGGACGGGAGAGGAATCCCGAGAGGTCCCCTAGCAACTGGCCTGGGGACTGGCCTTTCCTGAGGCCACCAGAGCGGGTCCCTGAGGTCCCCGTCGTAACTCGAGAAGACCTGCCGCAACTCGAGAAAATCCAGGAGGTTCTCCCCTCCAGGCGAGATGAGGCCCATTTCCGCTGAGGCGTCTCGAGGCTGATCACACCTCACCTCTGGCACTTCGAAAGGCTCCTTCACACCCTTGGTGCAAATCAAGAAGTTCCCCGACCTAGCCGTCTCCACTCGAGAGGAATCACGTGGGTCCCGCCCACATCCAGAGGAGCCCCGTTTCCGCCTCGTAGCTCGAGATGAGGGATCCTTTCCCTGCTTCGTCGGGAAAGAGTTCCCGGCGTTCCCGTCGCATCTCAAGAGGAGGCCCTCTCAACAGGAACGGCGAGAGGAACTCCAGGGTCGTGCCACCATTCCAAGAGTCCCCCAGATGTCTCAGTCCATTCCAGAGGAACCTCTTTTCCCCTCACAGGCTCGTCTTTCACGCCGAGGATCGACTCACACCAAGGTGGCACGTGGCACAGCCCTGTGGGAAAGCCTCGTGGGAAAGCCTCGAGGGACAGCCTCGAGGGAAAGCCACAGATCCCTTGATCCACGTGACAGGAAGCGTGACACTACTGCTGCAGCTCGGGAGGAAAGCGCACGTGCATGCCCCCACTCGAGACGAGGCCTGACTCCCCTGGGGAGACTCAGAAGCACCCCAAGATCCATGGCAACACTGGAGAGCAATCCTCAGGTTCCGGCCCCGACTCCACACAAGGACTGAGGCCCCGGCATGGACGGGAGAGGAATCCCGAGAGGTCCCCTAGCAACTCGCATGGGGACTGGCCTTTCCTGAGGCCACCAGAGCGGGTCCCTGTGGTCCCCGTCGTAACGCGAGAAGACCTGCCGCAACTCGAGAAAATCCAGGAGGTTCTCCCCTCCAGGCGAGATGAGGCCCATTTCCGCTGAGGCGTCTCGAGGCTGATCACACCTCACCTCTGGAACTTCGAAAGGCTCCTTCACACCCCTGGTGCAAATCAAGAAGTTCCCCGACCTAGCCGTCTCCACTCGAGAGGAATCACGTGGGTCCCGTCCACATCCAGAGGAGCCCCGTTTCCGCCTCGTAGCTCGAGATGAGGGATCCTTTCCCTGCTTCGTCGGGAAAGAGTTCCCGGCCTTCCCGTCGCATCTCAAGAGGAGGCCCTCTCAACAGGAACGGCGAGAGGAACTCCAGGGTCGTGCCACCATTCCAAGAGTCCCCCAGATGTCTCAGTCCATTCCAGAGGAACCTCTTTTCCCTTCACCGGCTCGTCTTTCACGCCGAGGATCGACTCACACCAAGGTGGCACGTGGCACAGCCCTGTGGGAAAGCCTCGTGGGAAAGCCTCGAGGGACAGCCTCGAGGGAAAGCCACAGATCCCTTGATCCACGTGACAGGAAGCGTGACACTAGTGCTGCAGCTCGGGAGGAAAGCGCACGTGCATGCCCCCACTCGAGACGAGGCCTGACTCCCCTGGGGAGACTCAGAAGCACCCCAAGATCCATGGCAACACTGGAGAGGAATCCTCAGGTTCCGGCCCCGACTCCACACAAGGACTGAGGCCCCGGCATGGACGGGAGAGGAATCCCGAGAGGTCCCCTAGCAACTCGCATGGGGACTGGCCTTTCCTGAGGCCACCAGAGCGGGTCCCTGAGGTCCCCGTCGTAACTCGAGAAGACCTGCCGCAACTCGAGAAAATCCAGGAGGTTCTCCCCTCCAGGCGAGATGAGGCCCATTTCCGCTGAGGCGTCTCGAGGCTGATCACACCTCACCTCTGGAACTTCGAAAGGCTCCTTCACACCCTTGGTGCAAATCAAGAAGTTCCCCGACATACCCGTCTCCACTCGAGAGGAATCACGAGGGTCCCGCCCACATCCAGAGGAGCCCCGTTTCCGCCTCGTAGCTCGAGATGAGGGATCCTTTCCCTGCTTCGTCGGGAAAGAGTTCCCGGCCTTCCCGTCGCATCTCAAGAGGAGGCCCTCTCAACAGGAACGGCGAGAGGAACTCCAGGGTCGTGCCACCATTCCAAGAGTCCCCCAGATGTCTCAGTCCATTCCAGAGGAACCTCTTTTCCCTTCACCGGCTCGTCTTTCACGCCGAGGATCGATTACACCAAGGTGGCACGTGGCACAGCCCTGTGGGAAAGCCTCGTGGGAAAGCCTCGAGGGACAGCCTCGAGGGAAAGCCACAGATCCCTTGATCCACGTGCCAGGAAGCGTGACACTACTGCTGCAGCTCGGGAGGAAAGCGCACGTGCATGCCCCCACTCGAGACGAGGCCTGACTCCCCTGGGGAGACTCAGAAGCACCCCAAGATCCATGGCAACACTGGAGAGGAATCCTCAGGTTCCGGCCCCGACTCCACACAAGGACTGAGGCCCCGGCATGGACGGGAGAGGAATCCCGAGAGGTCCCCTAGCAACTCGCATGGGGACTGGGCCTTTCCTGAGGCCACCAGAGCGGGTCCCTGAGGTCCCAGTCGTAACTCGAGAAGACCTGCCGCAACTCGAGAAAATCCAGGAGGTTCTCCCCTCCAGGCGAGATGAGGCCCATTTCCGCTGAGGCGTCTCGAGGCTGATCACACCTCACCTCTGGAACTTCGAAAGGGTCCTTCACACCCTTGGTGCAAATCAAGAAGTTCCCCGACCTAGCCGTCTCCACTCGAGAGGAATCACGAGGGTCCCGCCCACATCCAGAGGAGCCCCGTTCTCCGCCTCGTAGCTCGAGTTGAGGGATCCTTTCCCTGCTTCGTCGGGAAAGAGTTCCCGGCCTTCCCGTCGCATCTCAAGAGGAGGCCCTCTCAACAGGAACGGCGAGAGGAACTCCAGGGTCGTGCCACCATTTCCAAGAGTCCCCCAGATGTCTCAGTCCATTCCAGAGGAACCTCTTTTCCCTTCACCCGGCTCGTCTTTCACGCCGAGGATCGACTCACACCAAGGTGGCACGTGCACAGCCCTGTGGGAAAGCCTCGTGGAAAGCCTCGAGGGACAGCCTCGAGGGAAAGCCACAGATCCTTTGATCCACGTGACAGGAAGCGTGACACTACTGCTGCAGCTCGGGAGGAAAGCGCACGTGCATGCCCCCACTCGAGACGAGGCCTGACTCCCCTGGGAGACTCAGAAGCACCCCAAGATCCATGGCAACACTGGAGAGGAATCCTCAGGTTCCGGCCCCGACTCCACACAAGGACTGAGGCCCCGGCATGGACGGGAGAGGAATCCCAAGAGGTCCCCTAGCAACTCGCATGGGGACTGGCCTTTCCTGAGGCCACCAGAGCGGGTCCCTGAGGTCCCCGTCGTAACTCGAGATGACCTGCCGCAACTCGAGAAAATCCAGGAGGTTCTCCCCTCCAGGCGAGATGAGGCCCATTTCCGCTGAGGCGTCTCGAGGCTGATCACACCTCCCCTCTGGAACTTCGAAAGGGTCCTTCACACCCTTGGTGCAAATCAAGAAGTTCCCCGACCTAGCCGTCTCCACTCGAGAGGAATCACGGGGGACCCGCCCACATCCAGAGGAGCCCCGTTTCCGCCTCGTAGCTCGAGATGAGGGATCCTTTCCCTGCTTCGTCGGGAAAGAGTTCCCGGCGTTCCAGTCGCATCTCAAGAGGAGGCCCTCTCTACAGGAACGGCGAGAGGAACTCCAGGGTCGTGCCACCATTCCAAGAGTCCCCCAGATGTCTCAGTCCATTCCAGAGGAACCTCTTTTCCCTTCACCGGCTCGTCTTTCACGCCGAGGATCGACTCACACCAAGGTGGCACGTGGCACAGCCCTGTGGGAAAGCCTCGTGGGAAAGCCTCGAGGGACAGCCTCGAGGGAAAGCCACAGATCCCTTGATCCACGTGACAGGAAGCGTGACACTACTGCTGCAGCTCGGGAGGAAAGCGCACGTGCATGCCCCCACTCGAGACGAGGCCTGACTCCCCTGGGGAGACTCAGAAGCACCCCAAGATCCATGGCAACACTGGAGAGGAATCCTCAGGTTCCGTCCCCGACTCCACACAAGGACTGAGGCCGCGGCATGGACGGGAGAGGAATCCCGAGAGGTCCGCTAGCAACTCGCATGGGGACTGGCCTTTCCTGAGGGCACCAGAGCACGTCCCTGAGGTCCCCGTCGTAACTCGAGAAGACCTGCCGCAACTCGAGAAAATCCAGGAGGTTCTCCCCTCCAGGCGAGATGAGGCCCATTTCCGCTGAGGCGTCTCGAGGCTGATCACACCTCCCCTCTGGAACTTCGAAAGGGTCCTTCACACCCTTGGTGCAAATCAAGAAGTTCCCCGACCTAGCCGTCTCCACTTGAGAGGATTCACGGGGTACCCGCCCACATCCAGAGGAGCCCCGTTTCCGCCTCGTAGCTCGAGATGAGGGATCCTTTCCCTGCTTCGTCGGGAAAGAGTTCCCGGCGTTCCCGTCGCATCTCAAGAGGAGGCCCTCTCAACAGGAACGGCGAGAGGAACTCCAGGGTCGTGCCACCATTCCAAGAGTCCCTCAGATGTCTCAGTCCATTCCAGAGGAACCTCTTTTCCCTTCACCGGCTCGTCTTTCACACCGAGGATCGACTCACACCAAGGTGGCACGTGGCACAGCCCTCTGGCAAAGCCTCGTGGGAAAGCCTCGAGGGACAGCCTCGAGGGAAAGCCACAGATCCCTTGATCCACGTGACAGGAAGCGTGACACTACTGCTGCAGCTCGGGAGGAAAGCGCACGTGCATGCCCCCACTCGAGACGAGGCCTGACTCCCCTGGGGAGACTCAGAAGCACCCCAAGATCCATGGCAACACTGGAGAGGAATCCTCAGGTTCCGGCCCCGACTCCACACAAGGACTGAGGCCCCGGCATGGACGGGAGAGGAATCCCGAGAGGTCCCCTAGCAACTCACATGGGGACTGGACTTTCCTGAGGCCACCAGAGCGGGTCCCTGAGGTCCCCGTCGTAACTCGAGAAGACCTGCCGCAACTCGAGAAAATCCAGGAGGTTCTCCCCTCCAGGCGAGATGAGGCCCATTTCCGCTGAGGCGTCTCGAGGCTGATCACACCTCACCTCTGGAACTTCGAAAGGCTTCTTCACACCCTTGGTGCAAATCAAGAAGTTCCCCGACATACCCGTCTCCACTCGAGAGGAATCACGAGGGTCCCGCCCACATCCAGAGGAGACCCGTTTCCGCCTCGTAGCTCGAGATGAGGGATCCTTTCCCTGCTTCGTCGGGAAAGAGTTCCCGGCGTTCCCGTCGCATCTCAAGAGGAGGCCCTCTCAACAGGAACGGCGAGAGGAAGGAACTCCAGGGTCGTGCCACCATTCCAAGAGTCCCCCAGATGTCTCAGTCCATTCCAGAGGAACCTCTTTTCCCTTCACCGGCTCGTCTTTCACGCCGAGGATCGACTCACACCAAGGTGGCACGTGGCACAGCCCTGTGGGAAAGCCTCGTGGGAAAGCCTCGAGGGACAGCCTCGAGGGAAAGCCACAGATCCCTTGATCCACGTGACAGGAAGCGTGACACTACTGCTGCAGCTCGGGAGGAAAGCGCACGTGCATGCCCCCACTCGTGACGAGGCCTGACTCCCCTGGGGAGACTCAGAAGCACCCCAAGATCCATGGCAACACTGGAGAGGAATCCTCAGGTTCCGGCCCCGACTCCACACAAGAACTGAGGCCCCGGCATGGACGGGAGAGGAATCCCGAGAGGTCCCCTAGCAACTCGCATGGGGACTGGCCTTTCCTGAGGCCACCAGAGCGGGTCCCTGAGGTCCCCGTCGTAACTCGAGAAGACCTGCCGCAACTCGAGAAAATCCAGGAGGTTCTCCCCTCCAGGCGAGATGAGGCCCATTTCCACTGAGGCGTCTCGAGGCTGATCACACCTCACCTCTGGAACTTCGAAAGGGTCCTTCACACCCTTGGTGCAAATCAAGAAGTTCCCCGACCTAGCCGTCTCCACTCGATAGGAATCACGAGGGTCCCGCCCACATCCAGAGGAGCCCCGTTTCCGCCTCGTAGCTCAAGATGAGGGATCCTTTCCCTGCTTCGTCGGGAAAGAGTTCCCGGCCTTCCCGTCGCATCTCAAGAGGAGGCCCTCTCAACAGGAACGGCGAGAGGAACTCCAGGGTCGTGCCACCATTCCAAGAGTCCCCCAGATGTCTCAGTCCATTCCAGAGGAACCTCTTTTCCCTTCACCGGCTCGTCTTTCACGCCGAGGATCGACTCACACCAAGGTGGCACTGGCACAGCCCTGTGGGAAAGCCTCGTGGGAAAGCCTCGAGGGACAGCCTCGAGGGAAAGCCACAGATCCCTTGATCCACGTGACAGGAAGCGTGACACTACTGCTGCAGCTCGGGAGGAAAGCGCACGTGCATGCCCCCACTCGAGACGAGGCCTGACTCCCCTGGGGAGACTCAGAAGCACCCCAAGATCCATGGCAACACTGGAGAGGAATCCTCAGGTTCCGGCCCGACTCCACACAAGGACTGAGGCCCCGGCATGGACGGGAGAGGAATCCCGAGAGGTCCCCTAGCAACTCACATGGGGACTGGACTTTCCTGAGGCCACCAGAGCGGGTCCCTGAGGTCCCCGTCGTAACTCGAGAAGACCTGCCGCAACTCGAGAAAATCCAGGAGATTCTCCCCTCCAGGCGAGATGAGGCCCATTTCCGCTGAGGCGTCTCGAGGCTGATCACACCTCCCCTCTGGAACTTCGAAAGGGTCCTTCACACCCTTGGTGCAAATCAAGAAGTTCCCCGACATACCCGTCTCCACTCGAGAGGAATCACGAGGGTCCCGCCCACATCCAGAGGAGCCCCGTTTCCGCCTCGTAGCTCGAGATGAGGGATCCTTTCCCTGCTTCGTCGGGAAAGAGTTCCCGGCGTTCCCGTCGCATCTCAAGAGGAGACCCTCTCAACAGGAACGGAGAGAGGAACTCCAGGGTCGAGCCAGCATTCCAAGAGTCCCCCAGATGTCTCAGTCCATTCCAGAGGAACCTCTTTTCCCTTCACCGGCTCGTCTTTCATGCCGAGGATCGACTCACACCAAGGTGGCACGTGGCACAGCCCTGTGGAAAGCCTCGTGGGAAAGCCTCGAGGGACAGCCTCGAGAGAAAGCCACAGATCCCTTGATCCACGTGACAGGAAGCGTGACACTACTGCTGCAGCTCGGGAGGAAAGCGCACGTGCATGCCCCCACTCGAGACGAGGCCTGACTCCCCTGGGGAGACTCAGAAGCACCCCAAGATCCATGGCAACACTGGAGAGGAATCCTCAGGTTCCGGCCCCGACTCCACACAAGGACTGAGGCCCCGGCATGGACGGGAGAGGAATCCCGAGAGGTCCCCAAGCAACGCGCATGGGACTGGCCTTTCCTGAGGCCACCAGAGCGGGTCCCTGAGGTCCCCGTCGTAACTCGAGAAGACCTGCCGCAACTCGAGAAAATCCAGGAGGTTCTCCCCTCCAGGCGAGATGAGGCCCATTTCCGCTGAGGCGTCTCGAGGCTGATCACACCTCACCTCTGGAACTTCGAAAGGCTCCTTCACACCCTTGGTGCAAATCAAGAAGTTCCCCGACATACCCGTCTCCACTCGAGAGGAATCACGAGGGTCCCGCCCACATCCAGAGGAGCCCCGTTTCCGCCTCGTAGCTCGAGATGAGGGATCCTTTCCCTGCTTCGTCGGGAAAGAGTTCCCGGCGTTCCCGTCGCATCTCAAGAGGAGGCCCTCTCAACAGGAACGGCGAGAGGAACTCCAGGGTCGTGCCACCATTCCAAGAGTCCCCCAGATGTCTCAGTCCATTCCAGAGGAACCTCTTTTCCCTTCACCGGCTCGTCTTTCACGCCGAGGATCGACTCACACCAAGGTGGCACGTGGCACAGCCCTGAGGGAAAGCCTCGTGGGAAAGCCTCGAGGGACAGCCTCGAGGGAAAGCCACAGATCCCTTGATCCACGTGACAGGAAGCGTGACACTACTGCTGCAGCTCGGGAGGAAAGCGCACGTGCATGCCCCCACTCGAGACGAGGCCTGACTCCCCTGGGGAGACTCAGAAGCACCCCAAGATCCATGGCAACACTGGAGAGGAATCCTCAGGTTCCGGCCCCGACTCCACACAAGGACTGAGGCCCCGGCATGGACGGGAGAGGAATCCCGAGAGGTCCCCTAGCAACTCGCATGGGGACTGGCCTTTCCTGAGGCCACCAGAGCGGGTCCCTGAGGTCCCCGTCGTAACTCGAGAAGACCTGCCGCAACTCGAGAAAATCCAGGAGGTTCTCCCCTCCAGGCGAGATGAGGCCCATTTCCGCTGAGGCGTCTCGAGGCTGATCACACCTCACCTCTGGAACTTCGAAAGGGTCCTTCACACCCTTGGTGCAAATCAAGAAGTTCCCCGACCTAGCCGTCTCCACTCGATAGGAATCACGAGGGTCCCGCCCACATCCAGAGGAGCCCCGTTTCCGCCTCGTAGCTCAAGATGAGGGATCCTTTCCCTGCTTCGTCGGGAAAGAGTTCCCGGCCTTCCCGTCGCATCTCAAGAGGAGGCCCTCTCAACAGGAACGGCGAGAGGAACTCCAGGGTCGTGCCACCATTCCAAGAGTCCCCCAGATGTCTCAGTCCATTCCAGAGGAACCTCTTTTCCCTTCACCGGCTCGTCTTTCACGCCGAGGATCGACTCACACCAAGGTGGCACTGGCACAGCCCTGTGGGAAAGCCTCGTGGGAAAGCCTCGAGGGACAGCCTCGAGGGAAAGCCACAGATCCCTTGATCCACGTGACAGGAAGCGTGACACTACTGCTGCAGCTCGGGAGGAAAGCGCACGTGCATGCCCCCACTCGAGACGAGGCCTGACTCCCCTGGGGAGACTCAGAAGCACCCCAAGATCCATGGCAACACTGGAGAGGAATCCTCAGGTTCCGGCCCCGACTCCACACAAGGACTGAGGCCCCGGCATGGACGGGAGAGGAATCCCGAGAGGTCCCCTAGCAACTCACATGGGGACTGGACTTTCCTGAGGCCACCAGAGCGGGTCCCTGAGGTCCCCGTCGTAACTCGAGAAGACCTGCCGCAACTCGAGAAAATCCAGGAGGTTCTCCCCTCCAGGCGAGATGAGGCCCATTTCCGCTGAGGCGTCTCGAGGCTGATCACGCCTCCCTCTGGAACTTCGAAAGGGTCCTTCACACCCTTGGTGCAAATCAAGAAGTTCCCCGACATACCCGTCTCCACTCGAGAGGAATCACGAGGGTCCCGCCCACATCCAGAGGAGCCCCGTTTCCGCCTCGTAGCTCGAGATGAGGGATCCTTTCCCTGCTTCGTCGGGAAAGAGTTCCCGGCGTTCCCATCGCATCTCAAGAGGAGGCCCTCTCTACAGGAACGGCGAGAGGAACTCCAGGGTCGTGCCACCATTCCAAGAGTCCCCCAGATGTCTCTGTCCATTCCAGAGGAACCTCTTTTCCCTTCACCGGCTCGTCTTTCACGCCGAGGATCGATTCACACCAAGGTGGCACGTGGCACAGCCCTGTGGGAAAGCCTCGTGGGAAAGCCTCGAGGGACAGCCTCGAGGGAAAGCCACAGATCCCTTGATCCACGTGCCAGGAAGCGTGACACTACTGCTGCAGCTCGGGAGGAAAGCGCACGTGCATGCCCCCACTCGAGACGAGGCCTGACTCCCCTGGGGAGACTCAGAAGCACCCCAAGATCCATGGCAACACTGGAGAGGAATCCTCAGGTTCCGGCCCCGACTCCACACAAGGACTGAGGCCCCGGCATGGACGGGAGAGGAATCCCGAGAGGTCCCCTAGCAACTCGCATGGGGACTGGCCTTTCCTGAGGCCACCAGAGCGGGTCCCTGAGGTCCCCGTCGTAACTCGAGAAGACCTGCCGCAACTCGAGAAAATCCAGGAGGTTCTCCCCTCCAGGCGAGATGAGGCCCATTTCCGCTGAGGCGTCTCGAGGCTGATCACACCTCACCTCTGGAACTTCGAAAGGCTCCTTCACACCCTTGGTGCAAATCAAGAAGTTCCCCGACCTAGCCGTCTCCACTCGAGAGGAATCACGAGGGTCCCGCCCACATCCAGAGGAGCCCCGTTTCCGCCTCGTAGCTCGAGTTGAGGGATCCTTTCCCTGCTTCGTCGGGAAAGAGTTCCCGGCCTTCCCGTCGCATCTCAAGAGGAGGCCCTCTCAACAGGAACGGCGAGAGGAACTCCAGGGTCGTGCCACCATTCCAAGAGTCCCCCAGATGTCTCAGTCCATTCCAGAGGAACCTCTTTTCCCTTCACCGGCTCGTCTTTCACGCCGAGGATCGACTCACACCAAGGTGGCACGTGGCACAGCCCTGTGGGAAAGCCTCGTGGGAAAGCCTCGAGGGACAGCCTCGAGGGAAAGCCACAGATCCTTTGATCCACGTGACAGGAAGCGTGACACTACTGCTGCAGCTCGGGAGGAAAGCGCACGTGCATGCCCCCACTCGAGACGAGGCCTGACTCCCCTGGGGAGACTCAGAAGCACCCCAAGATCCATGGCAACACTGGAGAGGAATCCTCAGGTTCCGGCCCCGACTCCACACAAGGACTGAGGCCCCGGCATGGACGGGAGAGGAATCCCAAGAGGTCCCCTAGCAACTCGCATGGGGACTGGCCTTTCCTGAGGCCACCAGAGCGGGTCCCTGAGGTCCCCGTCGTAACTCGAGATGACCTGCCGCAACTCGAGAAAATCCAGGAGGTTCTCCCCTCCAGGCGAGATGAGGCCCATTTCCGCTGAGGCGTCTCGAGGCTGATCACACCTCCCCTCTGGAACTTCGAAAGGGTCCTTCACACCCTTGGTGCAAATCAAGAAGTTCCCCGACCTAGCCGTCTCCACTCGAGAGGAATCACGGGGGACCCGCCCACATCCAGAGGAGCCCCGTTTCCGCCTCGTAGCTCGAGATGAGGGATCCTTTCCCTGCTTCGTCGGGAAAGAGTTCCCGGCGTTCCAGTCGCATCTCAAGAGGAGGCCCTCTCTACAGGAACGGCGAGAGGAACTCCAGGGTCGTGCCACCATTCCAAGAGTCCCCCAGATGTCTCAGTCCATTCCAGAGGAACCTCTTTTCCCTTCACCGGCTCGTCTTTCACGCCGAGGATCGACTCACACCAAGGTGGCACGTGGCACAGCCCTGTGGGAAAGCCTCGTGGGAAAGCCTCGAGGGACAGCCTCGAGGGAAAGCCACAGATCCCTTGATCCACGTGACAGGAAGCGTGACACTACTGCTGCAGCTCGGGAGGAAAGCGCACGTGCATGCCCCCACTCGAGACGAGGCCTGACTCCCCTGGGGAGACTCAGAAGCACCCCAAGATCCATGGCAACACTGGAGAGGAATCCTCAGGTTCCGTCCCCGACTCCACACAAGGACTGAGGCCGCGGCATGGACGGGAGAGGAATCCCGAGAGGTCCGCTAGCAACTCGCATGGGGACTGGCCTTTCCTGAGGGCACCAGAGCACGTCCCTGAGGTCCCCGTCGTAACTCGAGAAGACCTGCCGCAACTCGAGAAAATCCAGGAGGTTCTCCCCTCCAGGCGAGATGAGGCCCATTTCCGCTGAGGCGTCTCGAGGCTGATCACACCTCCCCTCTGGAACTTCGAAAGGGTCCTTCACACCCTTGGTGCAAATCAAGAAGTTCCCCGACCTAGCCGTCTCCACTTGAGAGGATTCACGGGGGACCCGCCCACATCCAGAGGAGCCCCGTTTCCGCCTCGTAGCTCGAGATGAGGGATCCTTTCCCTGCTTCGTCGGGAAAGAGTTCCCGGCGTTCCCGTCGCATCTCAAGAGGAGGCCCTCTCAACAGGAACGGCGAGAGGAACTCCAGGGTCGTGCCACCATTCCAAGAGTCCCTCAGATGTCTCAGTCCATTCCAGAGGAACCTCTTTTCCCTTCACCGGCTCGTCTTTCACACCGAGGATCGACTCACACCAAGGTGGCACGTGGCACAGCCCTCTGGCAAAGCCTCGTGGGAAAGCCTCGAGGGACAGCCTCGAGGGAAAGCCACAGATCCCTTGATCCACGTGACAGGAAGCGTGACACTACTGCTGCAGCTCGGGAGGAAAGCGCACGTGCATGCCCCCACTCGAGACGAGGCCTGACTCCCCTGGGGAGACTCAGAAGCACCCCAAGATCCATGGCAACACTGGAGAGGAATCCTCAGGTTCCGGCCCCGACTCCACACAAGGACTGAGGCCCCGGCATGGACGGGAGAGGAATCCCGAGAGGTCCCCTAGCAACTCACATGGGGACTGGACTTTCCTGAGGCCACCAGAGCGGGTCCCTGAGGTCCCCGTCGTAACTCGAGAAGACCTGCCGCAACTCGAGAAAATCCAGGAGGTTCTCCCCTCCAGGCGAGATGAGGCCCATTTCCGCTGAGGCGTCTCGAGGCTGATCACACCTCACCTCTGGAACTTCGAAAGGCTTCTTCACACCCTTGGTGCAAATCAAGAAGTTCCCCGACATACCCGTCTCCACTCGAGAGGAATCACGAGGGTCCCGCCCACATCCAGAGGAGACCCGTTTCCGCCTCGTAGCTCGAGATGAGGGATCCTTTCCCTGCTTCGTCGGGAAAGAGTTCCCGGCGTTCCCGTCGCATCTCAAGAGGAGGCCCTCTCAACAGGAACGGCGAGAGGAACTCCAGGGTCGTGCCACCATTCCAAGAGTCCCCCAGATGTCTCAGTCCATTCCAGAGGAACCTCTTTTCCCTTCACCGGCTCGTCTTTCACGCCGAGGATCGACTCACACCAAGGTGGCACGTGGCACAGCCCTGTGGGAAAGCCTCGTGGGAAAGCCTCGAGGGACAGCCTCGAGGGAAAGCCACAGATCCCTTGATCCACGTGACAGGAAGCGTGACACTACTGCTGCAGCTCGGGAGGAAAGCGCACGTGCATGCCCCCACTCGTGACGAGGCCTGACTCCCCTGGGGAGACTCAGAAGCACCCCAAGATCCATGGCAACACTGGAGAGGAATCCTCAGGTTCCGGCCCCGACTCCACACAAGAACTGAGGCCCCGGCATGGACGGGAGAGGAATCCCGAGAGGTCCCCTAGCAACTCGCATGGGGACTGGCCTTTCCTGAGGCCACCAGAGCGGGTCCCTGAGGTCCCCGTCGTAACTCGAGAAGACCTGCCGCAACTCGAGAAAATCCAGGAGGTTCTCCCCTCCAGGCGAGATGAGGCCCATTTCCACTGAGGCGTCTCGAGGCTGATCACACCTCACCTCTGGAACTTCGAAAGGGTCCTTCACACCCTTGGTGCAAATCAAGAAGTTCCCCGACCTAGCCGTCTCCACTCGATAGGAATCACGAGGGTCCCGCCCACATCCAGAGGAGCCCCGTTTCCGCCTCGTAGCTCAAGATGAGGGATCCTTTCCCTGCTTCGTCGGGAAAGAGTTCCCGGCCTTCCCGTCGCATCTCAAGAGGAGGCCCTCTCAACAGGAACGGCGAGAGGAACTCCAGGGTCGTGCCACCATTCCAAGAGTCCCCCAGATGTCTCAGTCCATTCCAGAGGAACCTCTTTTCCCTTCACCGGCTCGTCTTTCACGCCGAGGATCGACTCACACCAAGGTGGCACTGGCACAGCCCTGTGGGAAAGCCTCGTGGGAAAGCCTCGAGGGACAGCCTCGAGGGAAAGCCACAGATCCCTTGATCCACGTGACAGGAAGCGTGACACTACTGCTGCAGCTCGGGAGGAAAGCGCACGTGCATGCCCCCACTCGAGACGAGGCCTGACTCCCCTGGGGAGACTCAGAAGCACCCCAAGATCCATGGCAACACTGGAGAGGAATCCTCAGGTTCCGGCCCCGACTCCACACAAGGACTGAGGCCCCGGCATGGACGGGAGAGGAATCCCGAGAGGTCCCCTAGCAACTCACATGGGGACTGGACTTTCCTGAGGCCACCAGAGCGGGTCCCTGAGGTCCCCGTCGTAACTCGAGAAGACCTGCCGCAACTCGAGAAAATCCAGGAGGTTCTCCCCTCCAGGCGAGATGAGGCCCATTTCCGCTGAGGCGTCTCGAGGCTGATCACACCTCCCCTCTGGAACTTCGAAAGGGTCCTTCACACCCTTGGTGCAAATCAAGAAGTTCCCCGACATACCCGTCTCCACTCGAGAGGAATCACGAGGGTCCCGCCCACATCCAGAGGAGCCCCGTTTCCGCCTCGTAGCTCGAGATGAGGGATCCTTTCCCTGCTTCGTCGGGAAAGAGTTCCCGGCGTTCCCGTCGCATCTCAAGAGGAGACCCTCTCAACAGGAACGGAGAGAGGAACTCCAGGGTCGAGCCAGCATTCCAAGAGTCCCCCAGATGTCTCAGTCCATTCCAGAGGAACCTCTTTTCCCTTCACCGGCTCGTCTTTCATGCCGAGGATCGACTCACACCAAGGTGGCACGTGGCACAGCCCTGTGGGAAAGCCTCGTGGGAAAGCCTCGAGGGACAGCCTCGAGAGAAAGCCACAGATCCCTTGATCCACGTGACAGGAAGCGTGACACTACTGCTGCAGCTCGGGAGGAAAGCGCACGTGCATGCCCCCACTCGAGACGAGGCCTGACTCCCCTGGGGAGACTCAGAAGCACCCCAAGATCCATGGCAACACTGGAGAGGAATCCTCAGGTTCCGGCCCCGACTCCACACAAGGACTGAGGCCCCGGCATGGACGGGAGAGGAATCCCGAGAGGTCCCCAAGCAACGCGCATGGGGACTGGCCTTTCCTGAGGCCACCAGAGCGGGTCCCTGAGGTCCCCGTCGTAACTCGAGAAGACCTGCCGCAACTCGAGAAAATCCAGGAGGTTCTCCCCTCCAGGCGAGATGAGGCCCATTTCCGCTGAGGCGTCTCGAGGCTGATCACACCTCACCTCTGGAACTTCGAAAGGCTCCTTCACACCCTTGGTGCAAATCAAGAAGTTCCCCGACATACCCGTCTCCACTCGAGAGGAATCACGAGGGTCCCGCCCACATCCAGAGGAGCCCCGTTTCCGCCTCGTAGCTCGAGATGAGGGATCCTTTCCCTGCTTCGTCGGGAAAGAGTTCCCGGCGTTCCCGTCGCATCTCAAGAGGAGGCCCTCTCAACAGGAACGGCGAGAGGAACTCCAGGGTCGTGCCACCATTCCAAGAGTCCCCCAGATGTCTCAGTCCATTCCAGAGGAACCTCTTTTCCCTTCACCGGCTCGTCTTTCACGCCGAGGATCGACTCACACCAAGGTGGCACGTGGCACAGCCCTGAGGGAAAGCCTCGTGGGAAAGCCTCGAGGGACAGCCTCGAGGGAAAGCCACAGATCCCTTGATCCACGTGACAGGAAGCGTGACACTACTGCTGCAGCTCGGGAGGAAAGCGCACGTGCATGCCCCCACTCGAGACGAGGCCTGACTCCCCTGGGGAGACTCAGAAGCACCCCAAGATCCATGGCAACACTGGAGAGGAATCCTCAGGTTCCGGCCCCGACTCCACACAAGGACTGAGGCCCCGGCATGGACGGGAGAGGAATCCCGAGAGGTCCCCTAGCAACTCGCATGGGGACTGGCCTTTCCTGAGGCCACCAGAGCGGGTCCCTGAGGTCCCCGTCGTAACTCGAGAAGACCTGCCGCAACTCGAGAAAATCCAGGAGGTTCTCCCCTCCAGGCGAGATGAGGCCCATTTCCGCTGAGGCGTCTCGAGGCTGATCACACCTCACCTCTGGAACTTCGAAAGGGTCCTTCACACCCTTGGTGCAAATCAAGAAGTTCCCCGACCTAGCCGTCTCCACTCGATAGGAATCACGAGGGTCCCGCCCACATCCAGAGGAGCCCCGTTTCCGCCTCGTAGCTCAAGATGAGGGATCCTTTCCCTGCTTCGTCGGGAAAGAGTTCCCGGCCTTCCCGTCGCATCTCAAGAGGAGGCCCTCTCAACAGGAACGGCGAGAGGAACTCCAGGGTCGTGCCACCATTCCAAGAGTCCCCCAGATGTCTCAGTCCATTCCAGAGGAACCTCTTTTCCCTTCACCGGCTCGTCTTTCACGCCGAGGATCGACTCACACCAAGGTGGCACTGGCACAGCCCTGTGGGAAAGCCTCGTGGGAAAGCCTCGAGGGACAGCCTCGAGGGAAAGCCACAGATCCCTTGATCCACGTGACAGGAAGCGTGACACTACTGCTGCAGCTCGGGAGGAAAGCGCACGTGCATGCCCCCACTCGAGACGAGGCCTGACTCCCCTGGGGAGACTCAGAAGCACCCCAAGATCCATGGCAACACTGGAGAGGAATCCTCAGGTTCCGGCCCCGACTCCACACAAGGACTGAGGCCCCGGCATGGACGGGAGAGGAATCCCGAGAGGTCCCCTAGCAACTCACATGGGGACTGGACTTTCCTGAGGCCACCAGAGCGGGTCCCTGAGGTCCCCGTCGTAACTCGAGAAGACCTGCCGCAACTCGAGAAAATCCAGGAGGTTCTCCCCTCCAGGCGAGATGAGGCCCATTTCCGCTGAGGCGTCTCGAGGCTGATCACACCTCCCCTCTGGAACTTCGAAAGGGTCCTTCACACCCTTGGTGCAAATCAAGAAGTTCCCCGACATACCCGTCTCCACTCGAGAGGAATCACGAGGGTCCCGCCCACATCCAGAGGAGCCCCGTTTCCGCCTCGTAGCTCGAGATGAGGGATCCTTTCCCTGCTTCGTCGGGAAAGAGTTCCCGGCGTTCCCGTCGCATCTCAAGAGGAGACCCTCTCAACAGGAACGGAGAGAGGAACTCCAGGGTCGAGCCAGCATTCCAAGAGTCCCCCAGATGTCTCAGTCCATTCCAGAGGAACCTCTTTTCCCTTCACCGGCTCGTCTTTCACGCCGAGGATCGACTCACACCAAGGTGGCACGTGGCACAGCCCTGTGGGAAAGCCTCGTGGGAAAGCCTCGAGGGACAGCCTCGAGGGAAAGCCACAGATCCCTTGATCCACGTGACAGGAAGCGTGACACTACTGCTACAGCTCGGGAGGAAAGCGCACGTGCATGCCCCCACTCGAGACGAGGCCTGACTCCCCTGGGGAGACTCAGAAGCACCCCAAGATCCATGGCAACACTGGAGAGGAATCCTCAGGTTCCGGCCCCGACTCCACACAAGGACTGAGGCCCCGGCATGGACGGGAGAGGAATCCCGAGAGGTCCCCTAGCAACTCGCATGGGGACTGGCCTTTCCTGAGGCCACCAGAGCGGGTCCCTGAGGTCCCCGTCGTAACTCGAGAAGACCTGCCGCAACTCGAGAAAATCCAGGAGGTTCTCCCCTCCAGGCGAGATGAGGCCCATTTCCGCTGAGGCGTCTCGAGGCTGATCACACCTCACCTCTGGAACTTCGAAAGGCTCCTTCACACCCTTGGTGCAAATCAAGAAGTTCCCCGACATACCCGTCTCCACTCGAGAGGAATCACGAGGGTCCCGCCCACATCCAGAGGAGCCCCGTTTCCGCCTCGTAGCTCGAGATGAGGGATCCTTTCCCTGCTTCGTCGGGAAAGAGTTCCCGGCGTTCCCGTCGCATCTCAAGAGGAGGCCCTCTCAACAGGAACGGCGAGAGGAACTCCAGGGTCGTGCCACCATTCCAAGAGTCCCCCAGATGTCTCAGTCCATTCCAGAGGAACCTCTTTTCCCTTCACCGGCTCGTCTTTCACGCCGAGGATCGACTCACACCAAGGTGGCACGTGGCACAGTCCTGAGGGAAAGCCTCGTGGGAAAGCCTCGAGGGACAGCCTCGAGGGAAAGCCACAGATCCCTTGATCCACGTGACAGGAAGCGTGACACTACTGCTGCAGCTCGGGAGGAAAGCGCACGTGCATGCCCCCACTCGAGACGAGGCCTGACTCCCCTGGGGAGACTCAGAAGCACCCCAAGATCCATGGCAACACTGGAGAGGAATCCTCAGGTTCCGGCCCCGACTCCACACAAGGACTGAGGCCCCGGCATGGACGGGAGAGGAATCCCGAGAGGTCCCCTAGCAACTCGCATGGGGACTGGCCTTTCCTGAGGCCACCAGAGCGGGTCCCTGAGGTCCCCGTCGTAACTCGAGAAGACCTGCCGCAACTCGAGAAAATCCAGGAGGTTCTCCCCTCCAGGCGAGATGAGGCCCATTTCCGCTGAGGCGTCTCGAGGCTGATCACACCTCACCTCTGGAACTTCGAAAGGCTCCTTCACACCCTTGGTGCAAATCAAGAAGTTCCCCGACATACCCGTCTCCACTCGAGAGGAATCACGAGGGTCCCGCCCACATCCAGAGGAGCCCCGTTTCCGCCTCGTAGCTCGAGATGAGGGATCCTTTCCCTGCTTCGTCGGGAAAGAGTTCCCGGCCTTCCCGTCGCATCTCAAGAGGAGGCCCTCTCAACAGGAACGGCGAGAGGAACTCCAGGGTCGTGCCACCATTCCAAGAGTCCCCCAGATGTCTCAGTCCATTCCAGAGGAACCTCTTTTCCCTTCACCGGCTCGTCTTTCACGCCGAGGATCGACTCACACCAAGGTGGCACGTGGCACAGCCCTGAGGGAAAGCCTCGTGGGAAAGCCTCGAGGGACAGCCTCGAGGGAAAGCCACAGATCCCTTGATCCATGTGACAGGAAGCGTGACACTACTGCTGCAGCTCGGGAGGAAAGCGCACGTGCATGCCCCCACTCGAGACGAGGCCTGACTCCCCTGGGGAGACTCAGAAGCACCCCAAGATCCATGGCAACACTGGAGAGGAATCCTCAGGTTCCGGCCCCGACTCCACACAAGGACTGAGGCCCCGGCATGGACGGGAGAGGAATCCCGAGAGGTCCCCTAGCAACTCGCATGGGGACTGGCCTTTCCTGAGGCCACCAGAGCGGGTCCCTGAGGTCCCCGTCGTAACTCGAGAAGACCTGCCGCAACTCGAGAAAATCCAGGAGGTTCTCCCCTCCAGGCGAGATGAGGCCCATTTCCGCTGAGGCGTCTCGAGGCTGATCACACCTCCCCTCTGGAACTTCGAAAGGGTCCTTCACACCCTTGGTGCAAATCAAGAAGTTCCCCGACCTAGCCGTCTCCACTCGAGAGGATTCACGGGGGACCCGCCCACATCCAGAGGAGCCCCGTTTCCGCCTCGTAGCTCGAGATGAGGGATCCTTTCCCTGCTTCGTCGGGAAAGAGTTCCCGGCGTTCCCGTCGCATCTCAAGAGGAGGCCCTCTCAACAGGAACGGCGAGAGGAACTCCAGGGTCGTGCCACCATTCCAAGAGCCCCCAGATGTCTCAGTCCATTCCAGAGGAACCTCTTTTCCCTTCACCGGCTCGTCTTTCACGCCGAGGATCGACTCACACCAAGGTGGCACGTGGCACAGCCCTGTGGGAAAGCCTCGTGGGAAAGCCTCGAGGGACAGCCTCGAGGGAAAGCCACAGATCCCTTGATCCACGTGACAGGAAGCGTGACACTACTGCTGCAGCTCGGGAGGAAAGCGCACGTGCATGCCCCCACTCGAGACGAGGCCTGACTCCCCTGGGGAGACTCAGAAGCACCCCAAGATCCATGGCAACACTGGAGAGGAATCCTCAGGTTCCGGCCCCGACTCCACACAAGGACTGAGGCCCCGGCATGGACGGGAGAGGAATCCCGAGAGGTCCCCTAGCAACTCACATGGGGACTGGCCTTTCCTGAGGCCACCAGAGCGGGTCCCTGAGGTCCCCGTCGTAACTCGAGAAGACCTGCCGCAACTCGAGAAAATCCAGGAGGTTCTCCCCTCCAGGCGAGATGAGGCCCATTTCCACTGAGGCGTCTCGAGGCTGATCACACCTCACCTCTGGAACTTCGAAAGGCTTCTTCACACCCTTGGTGCAAATCAAGAAGTTCCCCGACATACCCGTCTCCACTCGAGAGGAATCACGAGGGTCCCGCCCACATCCAGAGGAGACCCGTTTCCGCCTCGTAGCTCGAGATGAGGGATCCTTTCCCTGCTTCATCGGGAAAGAGTTCCCGGCGTTCCCGTTGCATCTCAAGAGGAGGCCCTCTCAACAGGAACGGCGAGAGGAACTCCAGGGTCGTGCCACCATTCCAAGAGTCCCCCAGATGTCTCAGTCCATTCCAGAGGAACCTCTTTTCCCTTCACCGGCTCGTCTTTCACGCCGAGGATCGACTCACACCAAGGTGGCACGTGGCACAGCCCTGTGGGAAAGCCTCGTGGGAAAGCCTCGAGGGACAGCCTCGAGGGAAAGCCACAGATCCCTTGATCCACGTGACAGGAAGCGTGACACTACTGCTGCAGCTCGGGAGGAAAGCGCACGTGCATGCCCCCACTCGAGACGAGGCCTGACTCCCCTGGGGAGACTCAGAAGCACCCCAAGATCCATGGCAACACTGGAGAGGAATCCTCAGGTTCCGGCCCCGACTCCACACAAGGACTGAGGCCCCGGCATGGACGGGAGAGGAATCCCGAGAGGTCCCCTAGCAACTCGCATGGGGACTGGCCTTTCCTGAGGCCACCAGAGCGGGTCCCTGTGGTCCCCGTCGTAACGCGAGAAGACCTGCCGCAACTCGAGAAAATCCAGGAGGTTCTCCCCTCCAGGCGAGATGAGGCCCATTTCCGCTGAGGCGTCTCGAGGCTGATCACACCTCACCTCTGGAACTTCGAAAGGCTCCTTCACACCCTTGGTGCAAATCAAGAAGTTCCCCGACCTAGCCGTCTCCACTCGAGAGGAATCACGTGGGTCCCGTCCACATCCAGAGGAGCCCCGTTTCCGCCTCGTAGCTCGAGATGAGGGATCCTTTCCCTGCTTCGTCGGGAAAGAGTTCCCGGCCTTCCCGTCGCATCTCAAGAGGAGGCCCTCTCAACAGGAACGGCGAGAGGAACTCCAGGGTCGTGCCACCATTCCAAGAGTCCCCCAGATGTCTCAGTCCATTCCAGAGGAACCTCTTTTCCCTTCACCGGCTCGTCTTTCACACCGAGGATCGACTCACACCAAGGTGGCACGTGGCACAGCCCTCTGGCAAAGCCTCGTGGGAAAGCCTCGAGGGACAGCCTCGAGGGAAAGCCACAGATCCCTTGATCCACGTGACAGGAAGCGTGACACTACTGCTGCAGCTCGGGAGGAAAGCGCACGTGCATGCCCCCACTCGAGACGAGGCCTGACTCCCCTGGGGAGACTCAGAAGCACCCCAAGATCCATGGCAACACTGGAGAGGAATCCTCAGGTTCCGGCCCCGACTCCACACAAGGACTGAGGCCCCGGCATGGACGGGAGAGGAATCCCGAGAGGTCCCCTAGCAACTCGCATGGGGACTGGCCTTTCCTGAGGCCACCAGAGCGGGTCCCTGAGGTCCCCGTCGTAACTCGAGAAGACCTGCCGCAACTCGAGAAAATCCAGGAGGTTCTCCCCTCCAGGCGAGATGAGGCCCATTTCCGCTGAGGCGTCTCGAGGCTGATCACACCTCACCTCTGGAACTTCGAAAGGCTTCTTCACACCCTTGGTGCAAATCAAGAAGTTCCCCGACATACCCGTCTCCTCTCGAGAGGAATCACGAGGGTCCCGCCCACATCCAGAGGAGACCCGTTTCCGCCTCGTAGCTCGAGATGAGGGATCCTTTCCCTGCTTCGTCGGGAAAGAGTTCCCGGCGTTCCCGTCGCATCTCAAGAGGAGGCCCTCTCAACAGGAACGGCGAGAGGAACTCCAGGGTCGTGCCACCATTCCAAGAGTCCCCCAGATGTCTCAGTCCATTCCAGAGGAACCTCTTTTCCCTTCACCGGCTCGTCTTTCACGCCGAGGATCGACTCACACCAAGGTGGCACGTGGCACAGCCCTGTGGGAAAGCCTCGTGGGAAAGCTTCGAGGGACAGCCTCGAGGGAAAGCCACAGATCCCTTGATCCACGTGACAGGAAGCGTGACACTACTGCTGCAGCTCGGGAGGAAAGCGCACGTGCATGCCCCCACTCGAGACGAGGCCTGACTCCCCTGGGGAGACTCAGAAGCACCCCAAGATCCATGGCAACACTGGAGAGGAATCCTCAGGTTCCGGCCCCGACTCCACACAAGGACTGAGGCCCCGGCATGGACGGGAGAGGAATCCCGAGAGGTCCCCTAGCAACTCGCATGGGGACTGGCCTTTCCTGAGGCCACCAGAGCGGGTCCCTGAGGTCTCCGTCGTAACTCGAGAAGACCTGCCGCAACTCGAGAAAATCCAGGAGGTTCTCCCCTCCAGGCGAGATGAGGCCCATTTCCGCTGAGGCGTCTCGAGGCTGATCACACCTCACCTCTGGAACTTTGAAAGGCTCCTTCACACCCTTGGTGCAAATCAAGAAGTTCCCCGACATACCCGTCTCCACTCGAGAGGAATCACGAGGGTCCCGCCCACATCCAGAGGAGCACCGTTTCCGCCTCGTAGCTCGAGATGAGGGATCCTTTCCCTGCTTCATCGGGAAAGAGTTCCCGGCGTTCCCGTCGCATCTCAAGAGGAGGCCCTCTCAACAGGAACGGCGAGAGGAACTCCAGGGTCGTGCCACCATTCCAAGAGTCCCCCAGATGTCTCAGTCCATTCCAGAGGAACCTCTTTTCCCTTCACCGGCTCGTCTTTCACGCCGAGGATCGACTCACACCAAGGTGGCACGTGGCACAGCCCTGTGGGAAAGCCTCGTGGGAAAGCCTCGAGGGACAGCCTCGAGGGAAAGCCACAGATCCCTTGATCCACGTGACAGGAAGCGTGACACTACTGCTGCAGCTCGGGAGGAAAGCGCACGTGCATGCCCCCACTCGAGACGAGGCCTGACTCCCCTGGGGAGACTCAGAAGCACCCCAAGATCCATGGCAACACTGGAGAGGAATCCTCAGGTTCCGGCCCCGACTCCACACAAGGACTGAGGCCCCGGCATGGACGGGAGAGGAATCCCGAGAGGTCCCCTAGCAACTCGCATGGGGACTGGCCTTTCCTGAGGCCACCAGAGCGGGTCCCTGAGGTCTCCGTCGTAACTCGAGAAGACCTGCCGCAACTCGAGAAAATCCAGGAGGTTCTCCCCTCCAGGCGAGATGAGGCCCATTTCCGCTGAGGCGTCTCGAGGCTGATCACACCTCACCTCTGGAACTTCGAAAGGCTCCTTCACACCCTTGGTGCAAATCAAGAAGTTCCCCGACCTAGCCGTCTCCACTCGAGAGGAATCACGAGGGTCCCGCCCACATCCAGAGGAGCCCCGTTTCCGCCTCGTAGCTCGAGATGAGGGATCCTTTCCCTGCTTCGTCGGGAAAGAGTTCCCGGCGTTCCCGTCGCATCTCAAGAGGAGGCCCTCTCAACAGGAACGGCGAGAGGAACTCCAGGGTCGTGCCACCATTCCAAGAGTCCCCCAGATGTCTCAGTCCATTCCAGAGGAACCTCTTTTCCCTTCACCGGCTCGTCTTTCACGCCGAGGATCGACTCACACCAAGGTGGCACGTGGCACAGCCCTGTGGGAAAGCCTCGTGGGAAAGCCTCGAGGGACAGCCTCGAGGGAAAGCCACAGATCCCTTGATCCACGTGACAGGAAGCGTGACACTACTGCTGCAGCTCGGGAGGAAAGCGCACGTGCATGCCCCCACTCGAGACGAGGCCTGACTCCCCTGGGGAGACTCAGAAGCACCCCAAGATCCATGGCAACACTGGAGAGGAATCCTCAGGTTCCGGCCCCGACTCCACACAAGGACTGAGGCCCCGGCATGGACGGGAGAGGAATCCCGAGAGGTCCCCTAGCAACTCGCATGGGGACTGGCCTTTCCTGAGGCCACCAGAGCGGGTCCCTGAGGTCCCCGTCGTAACTCGAGAAGACCTGCCGCAACTCGAGAAAATCCAGGAGGTTCTCCCCTCCAGGCGAGATGAGGCCCATTTCCGCTGAGGCGTCTCGAGGCTGATCACACCTCACCTCTGGAACTTCGAAAGGCTCCTTCACACCCTTGGTGCAAATCAAGAAGTTCCCCGACCTAGCCGTCTCCACTCGAGAGGAATCACGAGGGTCCCGCCCACATCCAGAGGAGCCCCGTTTCCGCCTCGTAGCTCGAGATGAGGGATCCTTTCCCTGCTTCGTCGGGAAAGAGTTCCCGGCGTTCCCGTCGCATCTCAAGAGGAGGCCCTCTCAACAGGAACGGCGAGAGGAACTCCAGGGTCGTGCCACCATTCCAAGAGTCCCCCAGATGTCTCAGTCCATTCCAGAGGAACCTCTTTTCCCTTCACCGGCTCGTCTTTCACGCCGAGGATCGACTCATACCAAGGTGGCACGTGGCACAGCCCTGTGGGAAAGCCTCGTGGGAAAGCCTCGAGGGACAGCCTCGAGGGAAAGCCACAGATCCCTTGATCCACGTGACAGGAAGCGTGACACTACTGCTGCAGCTCGGGAGGAAAGCGCACGTGCATGCCCCCACTCGAGACGAGGCCTGACTCCCCTGGGGAGACTCAGAAGCACCCCAAGATCCATGGCAACACTGGAGAGGAATCCTCAGGTTCCGGCCCTGACTCCACACAAGGACTGAGGCCCCGGCATGGACGGGAGAGGAATCCCGAGAGGTCCCCTAGCAACTCGCATGGGGACTGGCCTTTCCTGAGGCCACCAGAGCGGGTCCCTGAGGTCCCCGTCGTAACTCGAGAAGACCTGCCGCAATTCGAGAAAATCCAGGAGGTTCTCCCCTCCAGGCGAGATGAGGCCCATTTCTGCTGAGGCGTCTCGAGGCTGATCACACCTCACCTCTGGAACTTCGAAAGGCTCCTTCACACCCTTGGTGCAAATCAAGAAGTTCCCCGACCTAGCCGTCTCCACTCGAGAGGAATCACGAGGGTCCCGCCCACATCCAGAGGAGCCCCGTTTCCGCCTCGTAGCTCGAGATGAGGGATCCTTTCCCTGCTTCGTCGGGAAAGAGTTTCCGGCGTTCCCGTCGCATCTCAAGAGGAGGCCCTCTCAACAGGAACGGCGAGAGGAACTCCAGGGTCGTGCCACCATTCCAAGAGTCCCCCAGATGTCTCAGTCCATTCCAGAGGAACCTCTTTTCCCTTCACCGGCTCGTCTTTCACGCCGAGGATCGACTCACACCAAGGTGGCACGTGGCACAGCCCTGTGGGAAAGCCTCGTGGGAAAGCCTCGAGGGACAGCCTCGAGGGAAAGCCACAGATCCCTTGATCCACGTGACAGGAAGCGTGACACTACTGCTGCAGCTCGGGAGGAAAGCGCACGTGCATGCCCCCACTCGAGACGAGGCCTGACTCCCCTGGGGAGACTCAGAAGCACCCCAAGATCCATGGCAACACTGGAGAGGAATCCTCAGGTTCCGGCCCCGACTCCACACAAGGACTGAGGCCCCGGCATGGACGGGAGAGGAATCCCGAGAGGTCCCCTAGCAACTCGCATGGGGACTGGCCTTTCCTGAGGCCACCAGAGCGGGTCCCTGAGGTCCCCGTCGTAACTCGAGAAGACCTGCCGCAACTCGAGAAAATCCAGGAGGTTCTCCCCTCCAGGCGAGATGAGGCCCATTTCCGCTGAGGCGTCTCGAGGCTGATCACACCTCCCCTCTGGAACTTCGAAAGGCTCCTTCACACCCTTGGTGCAAATCAAGAAGTTCCCCGACCTAGCCGTCTCCACTCGAGAGGAATCACGAGGGTCCCGCCCACATCCAGAGGAGCCCCGTTTCCGCCTCGTAGCTCGAGATGAGGGATCCTTTCCCTGCTTCGTCGGGAAAGAGTTCCCGGTGTTCCCGTCGCATCTCAAGAGGAGGCCCTCTCAACAGGAACGGCGAGAGGAACTCCAGGGTCGTGCCACCATTCCAAGAGTCCCCCAGATGTCTCAGTCCATTCCAGAGGAACCTCTTTTCCCTTCACCGGCTCGTCTTTCACGCCGAGGATCGACTCACACCAAGGTGGCACGTGGCACAGCCCTGTGGGAAAGCCTCGTGGGAAAGCCTCGAGGGACAGCCTCGAGGGAAAGCCACAGATCCCTTGATCCACGTGACAGGAAGCGTGACACTACTGCTGCAGCTCGGGAGGAAAGCGCACGTGCATGCCCCCACTCGAGACGAGGCCTGACTCCCCTGGGGAGACTCAGAAGCACCCCAAGATCCATGGCAACACTGGAGAGGAATCCTCAGGTTCCGGCCCCGACTCCACACAAGGACTGAGGCCCCAGCATGGACGGGAGAGGAATCCCGAGAGGTCCCCAAGCAACGCGCATGGGGACTCGCCTTTCCTGAGGCCACCAGAGCGGGTACCTGAGGTCCCCGTCGTAACTCGAGAAGACCTGCCTCAACTCGAGAAAATCCAGGAGGTTCTCCCCTCCAGGCGAGATGAGGCCCATTTCCGCTGAGGCGTCTCGAGGCTGATCACACCTCCCCTCTGGAACTTCGAAAGGGTCCTTCACACCCTTGGTGCAAATCAAGAAGTTCCCCGACATACCCGTCTCCACTCGAGAGGAATCACGAGGGTCCCGCCCACATCCAGAGGAGACCCGTTTCCGCCTCGTAGCTCGAGATGAGGGATCCTTTCCCTGCTTCGTCGGGAAAGAGTTCCCGGCGTTCCCGTCGCATCTCAAGAGGAGGCCCTCTCAACAGGAACGGCGAGAGGAACTCCAGGGTCGTGCCACCATTCCAAGAGTCCCCCAGATGTCTCAGTCCATTCCAGAGGAACCTCTTTTCCCTTCACCGGCTCGTCTTTCACGCCGAGGATCGACTCACACCAAGGTGGCACGTGGCACAGCCCTGTGGGAAAGCCTCGTGGGAAAGCCTCGAGGGACAGCCTCGAGGGAAAGCCACAGATCCCTTGATCCACGTGACAGGAAGCGTGACACTACTGCTGCAGCTCGGGAGGAAAGCGCACGTGCATGCCCCCACTCGAGACGAGGCCTGACTCCCCTGGGGAGACTCAGAAGCACCCCAAGATCCATGGCAACACTGGAGAGGAATCCTCAGGTTCCGGCCCCGACTCCACACAAGGACTGAGGCCCCGGCATGGACGGGAGAGGAATCCCGAGAGGTCCCCTAGCAACTCGCATGGGGACTGGCCTTTCCTGAGGCCACCAGAGCGGGTCCCTGATGTCCCCGTCGTAACTCGAGAAGACCTGCCGCAACTCGAGAAAATCCAGGAGGTTCTCCCCTCCAGGCGAGATGAGGCCCATTTCCGCTGAGGCGTCTCGAGGCTGATCACACCTCACCTCTGGAACTTCGAAAGGCTCCTTCACACCCTTGGTGCAAATCAAGAAGTTCCCCGACATACCCGTCTCCACTCGAGAGGAATCACGAGGGTCCCGCCCACATCCAGAGGAGCCCCGTTTCCGCCTCGTAGCTCGAGATGAGGGATCCTTTCCCTGCTTCGTCGGGAAAGAGTTCCCGGCGTTCCCATCGCATCTCAAGAGGAGGCCCTCTCAACAGGAACGGCGAGAGGAACTCCAGGGTCGTGCCACCATTCCAAGAGTCCCCCAGATGTCTCAGTCCATTCCAGAGGAACCTCTTTTCCCTTCACCGGCTCGTCTTTCACGCCGAGGATCGACTCACACCAAGGTGGCACGTGGCACAGCCCTGTGGGAAAGCCTCGTGGGAAAGCCTCGAGGGACAGCCTCGAGGGAAAGCCACAGATCCCTTGATCCACGTGACAGGAAGCGTGACACTACTGCTGCAGCTCGGGAGGAAAGCGCACGTGCATGCCCCCACTCGAGACGAGGCCTGACTCCCCTGGGGAGACTCAGAAGCACCCCAAGATCCATGGCAACACTGGAGAGGAATCCTCAGGTTCCGGCCCCGACTCCACACAAGGACTGAGGCCCCGGCATGGACGGGAGAGGAATCCCGAGAGGTCCCCTAGCAACTCGCATGGGGACTGGCCTTTCCTGAGGCCACCAGAGCGGGTCCCTGAGGTCCCCGTCGTAACTCGAGAAGACCTGCCGCAACTCGAGAAAATCCAGGAGGTTCTCCCCTCCAGGCGAGATGAGGCCCATTTCCGCTGAGGCGTCTCGAGGCTGATCACACCTCACCTCTGGAACTTCGAAAGGCTCCTTCACACCCTTGGTGCAAATCAAGAAGTTCCCCGACCTAGCCGTCTCCACTCGAGAGGAATCACGAGGGTCCCGCCCACATCCAGAGGAGCCCCGTTTCCGCCTCGTAGCTCGAGATGAGGGATCCTTTCCCTGCTTCGTCGGGAAAGAGTTCCCGGCGTTCCCGTCGCATCTCAAGAGGAGGCCCACTCAACAGGAACGGCGAGAGGAACTCCAGGGTCGTGCCACCATTCCAAGAGTCCCCCAGATGTCTCAGTCCATTCCAGAGGAACCTCTTTTCCCTTCACCGGCTCGTCTTTCACGCCGAGGATCGACTCACACCAAGGTGGCACGTGGCACAGCCCTGTGGGAAAGACTCGTGGGAAAGCCTCGAGGGACAGCCTCGAGGGAAAGCCACAGATCCCTTGATCCACGTGACAGGAAGCGTGACACTACTGCTACAGCTCGGGAGGAAAGCGCACGTGCATGCCCCCACTCGAGACGAGGCCTGACTCCCCTGGGGAGACTCAGAAGCACCCCAAGATCCATGGCAACACTGGAGAGGAATCCTCAGGTTCCGGCCCCGACTCCACACAAGGACTGAGGCCCCGGCATGGACGGGAGAGGAATCCCGAGAGGTCCCCTAGCAACTCGCATGGGGACTGGCCTTTCCTGAGGCCACCAGAGCGGGTCCCTGAGGTCCCCGTCGTAACTCGAGTAGACCTGCCGCAACTCGAGAAAATCCAGGAGGTTCTCCCCTCCAGGCGAGATGAGGCCCATTTCCGCTGAGGCGTCTCGAGGCTGATCACACCTCACCTCTGGAACTTCGAAAGGCTCCTTCACACCCTTGGTGCAAATCAAGAAGTTCCCCGACATACCCGTCTCCACTCGAGAGGAATCACGAGGGTCCCGCCCACATCCAGAGGAGCCCCGTTTCCGCCTCGTAGCTCGAGATGAGGGATCCTTTCCCTGCTTCGTCGGGAAAGAGTTCCCGGCGTTCCCGTCGCATCTCAAGAGGAGGCCCTCTCAACAGGAACGGCGAGAGGAACTCCAGGGTCGTGCCACCATTCCAAGAGTCCCCCAGATGTCTCAGTCCATTCCAGAGGAACCTCTTTTCCCTTCACCGGCTCGTCTTTCACGCCGAGGATCGACTCACACCAAGGTGGCACGTGGCACAGCCCTGTGGGAAAGCCTCGTGGGAAAGCCTCGAGGGACAGCCTCGAGGGAAAGCCACAGATCCCTTGATCCACGTGACAGGAAGCGTGACACTACTGCTGCAGCTCGGGAGGAAAGCGCACGTGCATGCCCCCACTCGAGACGAGGCCTGACTCCCCTGGGGAGACTCAGAAGCACCCCAAGATCCATGGCAACACTGGAGAGGAATCCTCAGGTTCCGGCCCCGACTCCACACAAGGACTGAGGCCCCGGCATGGACGGGAGAGGAATCCCGAGAGGTCCCCTAGCAACTCGCATGGGGACTGGCCTTTCCTGAGGCCACCAGAGCGGGTCCCTGAGGTCCCCGTCGTAACTCGAGAAGACCTGCCGCAACTCGAGAAAATCCAGGAGGTTCTCCCCTCCAGGCGAGATGAGGCCCATTTCCGCTGAGGCGTCTCGAGGCTGATCACACCTCACCTCTGGAACTTCGAAAGGCTCCTTCACACCCTTGGTGCAAATCAAGAAGTTCCCCGACCTAGCCGTCTCCACTCGAGAGGAATCACGAGGGTCCCGCCCACATCCAGAGGAGCCCCGTTTCCGCCTCGTAGCTCGAGATGAGGGATCCTTTCCCTGCTTCGTCGGGAAAGAGTTCCCGGCGTTCCCGTCGCATCTCAAGAGGAGGCCCTCTCAACAGGAACGGCGAGAGGAACTCCAGGGTCGTGCCACCATTCCAAGAGTCCCCCAGATGTCTCAGTCCATTCCAGAGGAACCTCTTTTCCCTTCACCGGCTCGTCTTTCACGCCGAGGATCGACTCACACCAAGGTGGCACGTGGCACAGCCCTGTGGGAAAGCCTCGTGGGAAAGCCTCGAGGGACAGCCTCGAGGGAAAGCCACAGATCCCTTGATCCACGTGACAGGAAGCGTGACACTACTGCTACAGCTCGGGAGGAAAGCGCACGTGCATGCCCCCACTCGAGACGAGGCCTGACTCCCCTGGGGAGACTCAGAAGCACCCCAAGATCCATGGCAACACTGGAGAGGAATCCTCAGGTTCCGGCCCCGACTCCACACAAGGACTGAGGCCCCGGCATGGACGGGAGAGGAATCCCGAGAGGTCCCCTAGCAACTCGCATGGGGACTGGCCTTTCCTGAGGCCACCAGAGCGGGTCCCTGAGGTCCCCGTCGTAACTCGAGTAGACCTGCCGCAACTCGAGAAAATCCAGGAGGTTCTCCCCTCCAGGCGAGATGAGGCCCATTTCCGCTGAGGCGTCTCGAGGCTGATCACACCTCACCTCTGGAACTTCGAAAGGCTCCTTCACACCCTTGGTGCAAATCAAGAAGTTCCCCGACATACCCGTCTCCACTCGAGAGGAATCACGAGGGTCCCGCCCACATCCAGAGGAGCCCCGTTTCCGCCTCGTAGCTCGAGATGAGGGATCCTTTCCCTGCTTCGTCGGGAAAGAGTTCCCGGCGTTCCCGTCGCATCTCAAGAGGAGGCCCTCTCAACAGGAACGGCGAGAGGAACTCCAGGGTCGTGCCACCATTCCAAGAGTCCCCCAGATGTCTCAGTCCATTCCAGAGGAACCTCTTTTCCCTTCACCGGCTCGTCTTTCACGCCGAGGATCGACTCACACCAAGGTGGCACGTGGCACAGCCCTGTGGGAAAGCCTCGTGGGAAAGCCTCGAGGGACAGCCTCGAGGGAAAGCCACAGATCCCTTGATCCACGTGACAGGAAGCGTGACACTACTGCTGCAGCTCGGGAGGAAAGCGCACGTGCATGCCCCCACTCGAGACGAGGCCTGACTCCCCTGGGGAGACTCAGAAGCACCCCAAGATCCATGGCAACACTGGAGAGGAATCCTCAGGTTCCGGCCCCGACTCCACACAAGGACTGAGGCCCCGGCATGGACGGGAGAGGAATCCCGAGAGGTCCCCAAGCAACGCGCATGGGGACTGGCCTTTCCTGAGGCCACCAGAGCGGGTACCTGAGGTCCCCGTCGAAACTCGAGAAGACCTGCCTCAACTCGAGAAAATCCAGGAGGTTCTCCCCTCCAGGCGAGATGAGGCCCATTTCCGCTGAGGCGTCTCGAGGCTGATCACACCTCACCTCTGGAACTTCGAAAGGCTCCTTCACACCCTTGGTGCAAATCAAGAAGTTCCCAGACATACCCGTCTCCACTCGAGAGGAATCACGAGGGTCCCGCCCACATCCAGAGGAGACCCGTTTCCGCCTCGTAGCTCGAGATGAGGGATCCTTTCCCTGCTTCGTCGGGAAAGAGTTCCCGGCGTTCCCGTCGCATCTCAAGAGGAGGCCCTCTCAACAGGAACGGCGAGAGGAACTCCAGGGTCGTGCCACCATTCCAAGAGTCCCCCAGATGTCTCAGTCCATTCCAGAGGAACCTCTTTTCCCTTCACCGGCTCGTCTTTCACGCCGAGGATCGACTCACACCAAGGTGGCACGTGGCACAGCCCTGTGGGAAAGCCTCGTGGGAAAGCCTCGAGGGACAGCCTCGAGGGAAAGCCACAGATCCCTTGATCCACGTGACAGGAAGCGTGACACTACTGCTACAGCACGGGAGGAAAGCGCACGTGCATGCCCCCACTCGAGACGAGGCCTGACTCCCCTGGGGAGACTCAGAAGCACCCCAAGATCCATGGCAACACTGGAGAGGAATCCTCAGGTTCCGGCCCCGACTCCACACAAGGACTGAGGCCCCGGCATGGACGGGAGAGGAATCCCGAGAGGTCCCCTAGCAACTCGCATGGGGACTGGCCTTTCCTGAGGCCACCAGAGCGGGTCCCTGAGGTCCCCGTCGTAACTCGAGAAGACCTGCCGCAACTCGAGAAAATCCAGGAGGTTCTCCCCTCCAGGCGAGATGAGGCCCATTTCCGCTGAGGCGTCTCGAGGCTGATCACACCTCACCTCTGGAACTTCGAAAGGCTCCTTCACACCCTTGGTGCAAATCAAGAAGTTCCCCGACCTAGCCGTCTCCACTCGAGAGGAATCACGAGGGTCCCGCCCACATCCAGAGGAGCCCCGTTTCCGCCTCGTAGCTCGAGATGAGGGATCCTTTCCCTGCTTCGTCGGGAAAGAGTTCCCGGCATTCCCGTCGCATCTCAAGAGGAGGCCCTCTCAACAGGAACGGCGAGAGGAACTCCAGGGTCGTGCCACCATTCCAAGAGTCCCCCAGATGTCTCAGTCCATTCCAGAGGAACCTCTTTTCCCTTCACCGGCTCGTCTTTCACGCCGAGGATCGACTCACACCAAGGTGGCACGTGGCACAGCCCTGTGGGAAAGCCTCGTGGGAAAGCCTCGAGGGACAGCCTCGAGGGAAAGCCACAGATCCCTTGATCCACGTGACAGGAAGCGTGACACTACTGCTGCAGCTCGGGAGGAAAGCGCACGTGCATGCCCCCACTCGAGACGAGGCCTGACTCCCCTGGGGAGACTCAGAAGCACCCCAAGATCCATGGCAACACTGGAGAGGAATCCTCAGGTTCCGGCCCCGACTCCACACAAGGACTGAGGCCCCGGCATGGACGGGAGAGGAATCCCGAGAGGTCCCCAAGCAACGCGCATGGGGACTGGCCTTTCCTGAGGCCACCAGAGCGGGTACCTGAGGTCCCCGTCGTAACTCGAGAAGACCTGCCTCAACTCGAGAAAATCCAGGAGGTTCTCCCCTCCAGGCGAGATGAGGCCCATTTCCGCTGAGGCGTCTCGAGGCTGATCACACCTCACCTCTGGAACTTCGAAAGGCTCCTTCACACCCTTGGTGCAAATCAAGAAGTTCCCAGACATACCCGTCTCCACTCGAGAGGAATCACGAGGGTCCCGCCCACATCCAGAGGAGACCCGTTTCCGCCTCGTAGCTCGAGATGAGGGATCCTTTCCCTGCTTCGTCGGGAAAGAGTTCCCGGCGTTCCCGTCGCATCTCAAGAGGAGGCCCTCTCAACAGGAACGGCGAGAGGAACTCCAGGGTCGTGCCACCATTCCAAGAGTCCCCCAGATGTCTCAGTCCATTCCAGAGGAACCTCTTTTCCCTTCACCGGCTCGTCTTTCACGCCGAGGATCGACTCACACCAAGGTGGCACGTGGCACAGCCCTGTGGGAAAGCCTCGTGGGAAAGCCTCGAGGGACAGCCTCGAGGGAAAGCCACAGATCCCTTGATCCACGTGACAGGAAGCGTGACACTACTGCTACAGCACGGGAGGAAAGCGCACGTGCATGCCCCCACTCGAGACGAGGCCTGACTCCCCTGGGGAGACTCAGAAGCACCCCAAGATCCATGGCAACACTGGAGAGGAATCCTCAGGTTCCGGCCCCGACTCCACACAAGGACTGAGGCCCCGGCATGGACGGGAGAGGAATCCCGAGAGGTCCCCTAGCAACTCGCATGGGGACTGGCCTTTCCTGAGGCCACCAGAGCGGGTCCCTGAGGTCCCCGTCGTAACTCGAGAAGACCTGCCGCAACTCGAGAAAATCCAGGAGGTTCTCCCCTCCAGGCGAGATGAGGCCCATTTCCGCTGAGGCGTCTCGAGGCTGATCACACCTCACCTCTGGAACTTCGAAAGGCTCCTTCACACCCTTGGTGCAAATCAAGAAGTTCCCCGACCTAGCCGTCTCCACTCGAGAGGAATCACGAGGGTCCCGCCCACATCCAGAGGAGCCCCGTTTCCGCCTCGTAGCTCGAGATGAGGGATCCTTTCCCTGCTTCGTCGGGAAAGAGTTCCCGGCGTTCCCGTCGCATCTCAAGAGGAGGCCCTCTCAACAGGAACGGCGAGAGGAACTCCAGGGTCGTGCCACCATTCCAAGAGTCCCCCAGATGTCTCAGTCCATTCCAGAGGAACCTCTTTTCCCTTCACCGGCTCGCCTTTCACGCCGAGGATCGACTCACACCAAGGTGGCACGTGGCACAGCCCTGTGGGAAAGCCTCGTGGGAAAGCCTCGAGGGACAGCCTCGAGGGAAAGCCACAGATCCCTTGATCCACGTGACAGGAAGCGTGACACTACTGCTGCAGCTCGGGAGGAAAGCGCACGTGCATGCCCCCACTCGAGACGAGGCCTGACTCCCCTGGGGAGACTCAGAAGCACCCCAAGATCCATGGCAACACTGGAGAGGAATCCTCAGGTTCCGGCCCCGACTCCACACAAGGACTGAGGCCCCGGCATGGACGGGAGAGGAATCCCGAGAGGTCCCCTAGCAACTCACATGGGGACTGGACTTTCCTGAGGCCACCAGAGCGGGTCCCTGAGGTCCCCGTCGTAACTCGAGAAGACCTGCCGCAACTCGAGAAAATCCAGGAGGTTCTCCCCTCCAGGCGAGATGAGGCCCATTTCCGCTGAGGCGTCTCGAGGCTGATCACACCTCACCTCTGGAACTTCGAAAGGCTCCTTCACACCCTTGGTGCAAATCAAGAAGTTCCCCGACATACCCGTCTCCACTCGAGAGGAATCACGAGGGTCCCGCCCACATCCAGAGGAGCCCCGTTTCCGCCTCGTAGCTCGAGATGAGGGATCCTTTCCCTGCTTCGTCGGGAAAGAGTTCCCGGCGTTCCCGTCGCATCTCAAGAGGAGGCCCTCTCAACAGGAACGGCGAGAGGAACTCCAGGGTCGAGCCAGCATTCCAAGAGTCCCCCAGATGTCTCAGTCCATTCCAGAGGAACCTCTTTTCCCTTCACCGGCTCGTCTTTCACGCCGAGGATCGACTCACACCAAGGTGGCACGTGGCACAGCCCTGTGGGAAAGCCTCGTGGGAAAGCCTCGAGGGACAGCCTCGAGAGAAAGCCACAGATCCCTTGATCCACGTGACAGGAAGCGTGACACTACTGCTGCAGCTCGGGAGGAAAGCGCACGTGCATGCCCCCACTCGAGACGAGGCCTGACTCCCCTGGGGAGACTCAGAAGCACCCCAAGATCCATGGCAACACTGGAGAGGAATCCTCAGGTTCCGGCCCCGACTCCACACAAGGACTGAGGCCCCGGCATGGACGGGAGAGGAATCCCGAGAGGTCCCCTAGCAACTCGCATGGGGACTGGCCTTTCCTGAGGCCACCAGAGCGGGTCCCTGAGGTCCCCGTCGTAACTCGAGAAGACCTGCCGCAACTCGAGAAAATCCAGGAGGTTCTCCCCTCCAGGCGAGATGAGGCCCATTTCCGCTGAGGCGTCTGGAGGCTGATCACACCTCACCTCTGGAACTTCGAAAGGCTCCTTCACACCCTTGGTGCAAATCAAGAAGTTCCCCGACCTAGCCGTCTCCACTCGAGAGGAATCACGAGGGTCCCGCCCACATCCAGAGGAGCCCCGTTTCCGCCTCGTAGCTCGAGATGAGGGATCCTTTCCCTGCTTCGTCGGGAAAGAGTTCCCGGCGTTCCCGTCGCATCTCAAGAGGAGGCCCTCTCAACAGGAACGGCGAGAGGAACTCCAGGGTCGTGCCACCATTCCAAGAGTCCCCCAGATGTCTCAGTCCATTCCAGAGGAACCTCTTTTCCCTTCACCAGCTCGTCTTTCACGCCGAGGATCGACTCACACCAAGGTGGCACGTGGCACAGCCCTGTGGGAAAGCCTCGTGGGAAAGCCTCGAGGGACAGCCTCGAGGGAAAGCCACAGATCCCTTGATCCACGTGACAGGAAGCATGACACTACTGCTGCAGCTCGGGAGGAAAGCGCACGTGCATGCCCCCACTCGAGACGAGGCCTGACTCCCCTGGGGAGACTCAGAAGCACCCCAAGATCCATGGCAACACTGGAGAGGAATCCTCAGGTTCCGGCCCCGACTCCACACAAGGACTGAGGCCCCGGCATGGACGGGAGAGGAATCCCGAGAGGTCCCCTAGCAACTCACATGGGGACTGGACTTTCCTGAGGCCACCAGAGCGGGTCCCTGAGGTCCCCGTCGTAACTCGAGAAGACCTGCCGCAACTCGAGAAAATCCAGGAGGTTCTCCCCTCCAGGCGAGATGAGGCCCATTTCCGCTGAGGCGTCTCGAGGCTGATCACACCTCACCTCTGGAACTTCGAAAGGCTCCTTCACACCCTTGGTGCAAATCAAGAAGTTCCCCGACATACCCGTCTCCACTCGAGAGGAATCACGAGGGTCCCGCCCACATCCAGAGGAGCCCCGTTTCCGCCTCGTAGCTCGAGATGAGGGATCCTTTCCCTGCTTCGTCGGGAAAGAGTTCCCGGCGTTCCCGTCGCATCTCAAGAGGAGGCCCTCTCAACAGGAACGGCGAGAGGAACTCCAGGGTCGAGCCAGCATTCCAAGAGTCCCCCAGATGTCTCAGTCCATTCCAGAGGAACCTCTTTTCCCTTCACCGGCTCGTCTTTCACGCCGAGGATCGACTCACACCAAGGTGGCACGTGGCACAGCCCTGTGGGAAAGCCTCGTGGGAAAGCCTCGAGGTCAGCCTCGAGAGAAAGCCACAGATCCCTTGATCCACGTGACAGGAAGCGTGACACTACTGCTGCAGCTCGGGAGGAAAGCGCACGTGCATGCCCCCACTCGAGACGAGGCCTGACTCCCCTGGGGAGACTCAGAAGCACCCCAAGATCCATGGCAACACTGTAGAGGAATCCTCAGGTTCCGGCCCCGACTCCACACAAGGACTGAGGCCCCGGCATGGACGGGAGAGGAATCCCGAGAGGTCCCCTAGCAACTCGCATGGGGACTGGCCTTTCCTGAGGCCACCAGAGCGGGTCCCTGAGGTCCCCGTCGTAACTCGAGAAGACCTGCCGCAACTCGAGAAAATCCAGGAGGTTCTCGCCTCCAGGCGAGATGAGGCCCATTTCCGCTGAGGCGTCTGGAGGCTGATCACACCTCACCTCTGGAACTTCGAAAGGCTCCTTCACACCCTTGGTGCAAATCAAGAAGTTCCCCGACCTAGCCGTCTCCACTCGAGAGGAATCACGAGGGTCCCGCCCACATCCAGAGGAGCCCCGTTTCCGCCTCGTAGCTCGAGATGAGGGATCCTTTCCCTGCTTCGTCGGGAAAGAGTTCCCGGCGTTCCCGTCGCATCTCAAGAGGAGGCCCTCTCAACAGGAACGGCGAGAGGAACTCCAGGGTCGTGCCACCATTCCAAGAGTCCCCCAGATGTCTCAGTCCATTCCAGAGGAACCTCTTTTCCCTTCACCGGCTCGTCTTTCACGCCGAGGATCGACTCACACCAAGGTGGCACGTGGCACAGCCCTGTGGGAAAGCCTCGTGGGAAAGCCTCGAGGGACAGCCTCGAGCGAAAGCCACAGATCCCTTGATCCACGTGACAGGAAGCATGACACTACTGCTACAGCTCGGGAGGAAAGCGCACGTGCATGCCCCCACTCGAGACGAGGCCTGACTCCCCTGGGGAGACTCAGAAGCACCCCAAGATCCATGGCAACACTGGAGAGGAATCCTCAGGTTCCGGCCCCGACTCCACACAAGGACTGAGGCCCCGGCATGGACGGGAGAGGAATCCCGAGAGGTCCCCTAGCAACTCACATGGGGACTGGACTTTCCTGAGGCCACCAGAGCGGGTCCCTGAGGTCCCCGTCGTAACTCGAGAAGACCTGCCGCAACTCGAGAAAATCCAGGAGGTTCTCCCCTCCAGGCGAGATGAGGCCCATTTCCGCTGAGGCGTCTCGAGGCTGATCACACCTCACCTCTGGAACTTCGAAAGGCTCCTTCACACCCTTGGTGCAAATCAAGAAGTTCCCCGACATACCCGTCTCCACTCGAGAGGAATCACGAGGGTCCCGCCCACATCCAGAGGAGCCCCGTTTCCGCCTCGTAGCTCGAGATGAGGGATCCTTTCCCTGCTTCGTCGGGAAAGAGTTCCCGGCGTTCCCGTCGCATCTCAAGAGGAGGCCCTCTCAACAGGAACGGCGAGAGGAACTCCAGGGTCGAGCCAGCATTCCAAGAGTCCCCCAGATGTCTCAGTCCATTCCAGAGGAACCTCTTTTCCCTTCACCGGCTCGTCTTTCACGCCGAGGATCGACTCACACCAAGGTGGCACGTGGCACAGCCCTGTGGGAAAGCCTCGTGGGAAAGCCTCGAGGGACAGCCTCGAGAGAAAGCCACAGATCCCTTGATCCACGTGACAGGAAGCGTGACACTACTGCTGCAGCTCGGGAGGAAAGCGCACGTGCATGACCCCACTCGAGACGAGGCCTGACTCCCCTGGGGAGACTCAGAAGCACCCCAAGATCCATGGCAACACTGAAGAGGAATCCTCAGGTTCCGGCCCCGACTCCACACAAGGACTGAGGCCCCGGCATGGACGGGAGAGGAATCCCGAGAGGTCCCCTAGCAACTCGCATGGGGACTGGCCTTTCCTGAGGCCACCAGAGCGGGTCCCTGAGGTCCCCGTCGTAACTCGAGAAGACCTGCCGCAACTCGAGAAAATCCAGGAGGTTCTCCCCTCCAGGCGAGATGAGGCTCATTTCCGCTGAGGCGTCTCGAGGCTGATCACACCTCACCTCTGGAACTTCGAAAGGCTCCTTCACACCCTTGGTGCAAATCAAGAAGTTCCCCGACATACCCGTCTCCACTCGAGAGGAATCACGAGGGTCCCGCCCACATCCAGAGGAGCCCCGTTTCCGCCTCGTAGCTCGAGATGAGGGATCCTTTCCCTGCTTCGTCGGGAAAGAGTTCCCGGCGTTCCCGTCGCATCTCAAGAGGAGGCCCTCTCAACAGGAACGGCGAGAGGAACTCCAGGGTCGTGCCACCATTCCAAGAGTCCCC